>NC_067138.1:90313786-90613786 GCF_903995435.1 Acomys russatus | reverse complement strand
AGTGTTCTGGAGACTTTTTGACGGATGGGAGTTTTCACTATTTTGACTAAGATATTTCTATTACAGTAAGATCTGCTCCCTAACGTATTATTACATATTCTTTTTCTGAGATACTAATTTTTGGGCTTCTCGTCTCTAAGTAAAATTGATTCCAGTTGTTTCCCTCACTGTTACATCTTTACCTTTATTCTACCTCGCAGGAGGGACATATCTGCACATAAGTTGAAGTGTATACATGGCTGTTGGCAGGGCCCACCCTTCTCCCTTCATTAGGGCAAGTATGGTGGTGAGGGCTGGCTCCTGGCCTTTGAGCTGGCAGTGGGATGCAGCCGCCCACTCATTTTGCCCCTAGCATTTCCACTAATTGCTTCATCCCCATGCCCCCCCCCCTCAGAAACCCTGAAGTCATGTCTCCAATTATTTCTGCTCAGAGGTGAGACATAGCAGGCTTTCTGGCCACCTTACCTGTACAGCATCGTCTTTGGGACAAGGAAGAAGGGACTTGGCCTTTCTAGTGTGTGGTTTCTCTCCAAAAGTTCATGAGACAAAAAAAGACACCACCACTAAGTACTGTCTCAGTAGCATTGGTTACATTCTAGTTGTTACTGTGGTATTTAAACCTAACCCCCTCACCCCCTCACCCCTCCTCTCTCTCTCTCTCTCTCTCTCTCTCTCTCTCTCTCTCTCTCTCTCTCTCTCTCTCTCTCTCTCTCTCTCTCTCACACACACACACACACACACACACGCATAGCCAAGTACCTAGTCTACACATTCTTCTTTTTTAAAAGAAAGAATTAGAAACCTTTTGATCTCTTTTGAGTAGGTGCATCTCTTCTGTTGTTAATGTGTAAGATGCTGAGCTTCCAGTGTTACTGTATAACATGCACATGTCCCCATGTGCAAATACACAGACTCACACACATATGTTCATGTCTGTGTATATGCACACTCAATAGCCTTACAGATTGCTTCTTAAGCTTGCTTCAGTTGAAGACATTAGCTGCCGTCAAGAGGCCTTGGAGAGATGTTTTTTGTTTTGTTTTTTCAAATATTTGAAGAGAGATTAATTTGTCCTCTTAGAAAAACGTGGATGTCTGAGTCACTTAGGGGGCAGCATTACTCTTTACGAATTGCTTCCTTGAAATTTTAGCTCTGATGAATGTGGATGAGGGCACCCAGGACAGTTACTGGATACCAGTAAGCTTTCCTACTGAGCGAAAGTTAATAAATGACTTCCTCTTTTCCCCATTTCATGAAGGTTAACTCCTGCTAATTGAATGCAAAGTCTGCTGAATTTAACTTTACGAAAAACTAACTTGTTATTTTGGTATAGGATACCTACCTGATGTATGTAAGAGCTAGGGTCATGGGCTTGGGGTTCTAGTTCTGTCATGTTCCTGCTCAGAGTCTGCTGCCACCCAGTTCACTTTACTCCTGCTTTCCTAGCGCTTTCCCTCCCTTGACTTTTCTTCCATTTTCCCAAAATGATCTGAGTAAGTTTTGGAAGTTGTTTTTTTTCTACAAGGCCAACCCTACTGGTGCAAGAGCGCAAATAAAATATAGGGACATGAACATTACTGTGGCCCTTTCTTGTAAAACGTTTTTGTTGGTAGGAAATTAAATTTATGTTTTCACTTTCTTCCAACACAAGACTTTTTAATTCAGCTACTTGCAGACTTGAGTCTCATTCAAAGACTTGGCATAATCTTAAAAATTAGCCAGTATTATTAGAATCTGTCAGTGCTGGCTGAAGGTGGGTGGAAGCTAGGAAGTGACTTGTCCCCATCAGTCCCCCTCTCTAAAGGCAGTCAGGAGACAAGTTGCCAACAGGGGTGTCGCCTTTGTGAAGATGGAAGAGCCATTTATTTATTAATTGTAAATTAATTTTAATGTCCATGGTCCAGATGAAGACTTTATTTCTAAATGTTTTAAATCAGAGGGTAAATAAAGTTGTGTAAGTAAAACTAAGCTGAATTCTAAATGATTTTTAGGAACTATTTCATTATAAGCCAAGACTATTGAGAAATTGCTTTTATGCAATGGTGTATACATCAGCTTTATAGCTGATAAAAAATTTCAGGCAAATATTAGAAATGTAGTTTATGTAACTTTCCCTTTTATGGCACTAGAAGTAATTTTTCCTTCTGATGAAGCATCAGAAGTTCGAAGTTCGAAGCGTCTCCATTTTAGCTTTTCCCCAAGCTAAATCAGTTCTACTGTTGCTGAGTTTGAAAGATGAGTTAGGAGAACATTAGGATAGGACAGGAGAATTGATCAGTAAACAATACAATATTCAGCTTCGTGAGCTTTGCATATGGGAGTACAAATAATTTTCTTGATAGACTACGTTAGCACTAAGGAAAGGAAATAGACTTCCACCGAGCTGAGCGACTGCTAGACGTTTTCATCCACTTCCAGGTGATCTGCATTAAGATGAGTGTTATTTCTTTTGGCTCTAAGAATGCTGTTGCCCTGGAATTCTTGGGACCACTCCTTTATTATGTTCTATAGATGTAATTTCCGTTTATTGCTTGCCGTTATTTATGGAAAACATAGCCCTACATTGTTATTTTAATTATTGCTTCATTTAGCCTGCTTCTTTCCTACCCATATTTTACCTAAACCCTTCAGCTTTTTTAGTGTAAACTGTGTGGGCTTGCGTCACCTAGACCACCTATCACTAACTGCTGATGAGACATGTGTCCTACATAACGTATTTTACCAGGTGACTTTTGTTCCTACAGCACATAATGGTAATTTAGAGTCACATACCACCTGACTTTATCAATTAATATACTATAAGACTTATTGTTCATATCATTAGCTTGAAGCTTTCTTTTAAAGATTTATTTAATTTTAAGATTGGGTGCTGTGCATGCGTGCACACGTACATCTGGGTTGTACAGGCCAAAAAAGGACATTGGATCTCCCAAAGCTGGAGTCACAAGCAATGATGAGCCTTCCTGTGTGGGTTCTGGAAATGCATCATGGGTCTTCTGCAATGGAACTGTGTGCTGTCAACTGCTGAGCTATCGCTCCATCCCTAGTTTCAAATCTTTCTTTGTATAATTCATGGAAAGTCACTTTTCTTCTCGGCATCATTAAATTTGAATTCTCAGCTTTTATTTAATATGTGTTATTAGGCTGGAGACCCTCATTCAAATAGAAAGAAAAAGTATCTCAATAAATTGTATTTTTTTTTTAATGTAAGCATACATCACACAGATGTAGCTGGGTGTTTTGTATTTTGAATTATTAAACATAAGCTTCAGTGAAGTTCCCATTAAGACTCAGTTTGTAAAATGAAATTTTAACCCAGGATCCAGGCATTCTGTAGTCAAAACTCTTGGTTATGTTAGTTGTACATTTAGAAACACAAGCTTTTGGAAGTCTGTTTACAAATTCCTCAAATTTATTGTAGACATGGTACTTTATAAAGATTTGAGCAGGGCAGATCAAAACCAGTCCTTCGGTTTTTATCAGATGAGAGGTCACATATCTTTATTATTTGTCCTAGTCTATGTTAAGCTTAAGAACTGTCTAAACATTTATGAAGCCAGTTTGCCCTCAAGCAGTTATCTTGTGTCCCTGTAACACTCTCCCTGGTGGGTAGCAGTAAGCTCATCTTCCTTAGCCAGTTTTCTCCCTTCTCGATGGAAAATCCTCCGCTCTAAACAGCAAAACATGGCATTTCTATGCTCTGCTGTTCACTAGGAGAGAATGTAGCAGCACTGTCTATAACATAATTTACAGAATTATAAGGATACATAGGAAACCGGGAGTGGGGGGAGGGGCGAGAACCCAACTCTTTTTTTAGTAAAGGAAGATAATGTTCTCATATATTAATGTACCCCACTTTAACTAGCATGGAGATGATGGTCTGTAACAAGTGTTGTTTTTGAAGAACTTTTTTTTTTTAAAGCAGGTGTTTAGGGTCTGATGAGTTGTACAAAAAAAAAGTACTGAAAGTGCATTTTAGCATAGCACAGTGGTGATGGCCTGGCTGAAGGTGTAAGCTTGGTCATTTGGGAAGGAGCTTCTGGGCTTGGGTCAGAAGCGGCCCCTGTTGTTTTAGTATCGGTCTTCTTCCTGTGGTGCACTGCTCTGGAAAAGGGGGGTGCTAATCCACTGTCTGCTCAGAAGCAGCTGTCTTTCCAGGAGGCCTGATTCTCCTACTGTAGCTGCAGATCCTTTGGTTAGAGAAACTAGCTTTGGCTGCCCCTGCATTCTGCTGAGGGTCCTGGTCTCTCCATGAGGAAAGTCCTTGAACATTTCTCTGCTTGCTTCACTTGAGAGAGTAAGCCCAAGCCATTTCCTGCCTGGCACAGGAGACTGTTGCTTGACCTGAGGGCAGAGTGCCCTCTCCTGCCTCTCTCTCCTCCCTGATTGGGGCTGATAAGCTGCAAAGGGAGGACGTCCTGATGCAAAGGCTTGTGCTTGATTAATGGCATGGGCTATTCTCTCCTGAGTCCCTTGGCTGCTTGTTCCCAGCGCCTTCTCGGCCTGCCCACCTCTCGGATGTTGCTTTGAACTTGTTAAATTCGGTTTCAGCACAGCTCAGACAGTGCCTTCTTTGCAAAGTCCTGGCCCTTCTGCCTGCCAGCGTCTCAGATGTTTTTGTTGTGGAATGCGGGGTGAGTGTTGCAAGGTCTGGTGTCCTAAGTTCCAACAGTGATGGTTCGCTGGTCAGGGGCACTCTGTCTGGGAAGACAGAATGCCAGAAAGCGACTTAAAGGGGCTGCCATTGAGTGAGTGGCTTCCAGCTTGTTGTAGCCCTGTCAGAATCATTTCCAGCTTATGTAATTAAGTTTTCCCTCAGTTTTCCGTGAAATATAAATAATGAAAATTCCTCCACAAGGTTCCTTTAAGATTAAATTAAGAAATCCATATGCTGTGTACATAGTAAAAGCCTTGGTAAAGTGTTAGTTGTTATCATTACTAAATCAAAACAACAGATACGACATATCAAAGTTGACTAGCTAAAAGATAGCTGAAGGCAGACTAATGTATTTCCGGTGTTCTGGTTCTTTCATGTGCAAATTCAAATAATAATAGAAATGCACCTTAAGTATCACCGTGGTTTGAAGGAAGATCAAACGAGAGGGGAGTTACCCTAATGTTTTGGCACAAGAATTTTAGCTGTGAATCCAATTATGAAGTCAATAAAGTAATTCTAAACCTTAACATTTATGAGACTAAGTTGTTTAGCACTTGGGAGGTAGAGGCAGGAGAATCAGGAGATCACGGTCATTTTCAGCTGCATAGTGAGTCTGACATCAATCAGCCTTGGATACATGAGAACCCGTTCAAAGACAAACACAAGAGTACAGTGTGGGAGGAGACTGGCTTCAGTATTGAGATCTGTACCACTTCTCTTGGCTGTAAGGCCAGAGCTCTTTAGGGGCAGTCATTTCCCAAAACTGTAGGGTGACGGTGGATGCTCCATGCCCCCAACATGTCTTGTGGACCTTATTTAAACAAAAGCAGAGACAACTCTAGCCAAGGAGTCATTTTTTTTTTTTTTTGAGAAGTACAGACCAATTAAAAAGAACTGTAGTATGTACATCATTGCTGAAAAACAAAATAAGAAAACCAGGAGCAGTTATAGGTGAAACTGAGTAAAAACTGCTCTTATCTATTTTCACACCTATCTTTTCGCATGTGCATGCTTTGATGGGCTCACTACTTTATCATTTTATTGCATTTTATTACATCATAAATTTTTATATCTTGCTAACGATCCTACAGGAAGCTTAATTGTTTATAGGAACATCTTAATTAACTAGAGTTCACCAGGTTAAGCGGAACACAAATTGAAGGGGTGATAAATGAAATACCCCCCGTTCCTCTTCTTTTATTGAATATGCTGTTCAGATGAACTAGTGTCTTCACCTGAATTGTAAGGACTCACGCACAGCAAGCTGTGCTGACGATCCCCACCATTTTTGCTCTCTATGGTATCATAACGGATGACCTCCTCCAACCTCCCTCCATTCCTTTATGGGATTGTGATGAGCTAAGAATACTATCTCACAGAGAATTCTCACCTGTATACAGAGAGTCCCGAAATACTGCTTAGGCATCCCATTCTTTCCTAAGTGTTTGCACTCTTCAGATCTTCCCAAATTAATCCATTGTGAGCACAGAAGCAAATTACTTTGTGTTAGAGAGCAAGTTACTGCCAGAGCTGAAGAGATGATGGTGATGTGCATCAGTTAAGAGGCCCAGTGGCGCACGCCTTTAATCCCAGCATTTGGGAGGCAGAGGCAGGCAGATCACTGTGAGTTCGAGCCCGGCCTGGTCTACAAAGTGAGTCCAGGACACCCAAGGCTACACAGAGAAACCCTGTCTCAAATAAAACAAAACAAAACAAACAAGAAAGAAAAAAGGCCCAGGATCCATGCTGTGTTCTCTTCTATGGGACACATTCTCTAGTAGCAAAGGAATCCCTCAGTTAACTTCCTGATTTTCCCAACTTGTTGATGGTGAGTTCGTGACACTAGACATGAGGCCACAAACCCATCCAACTGAAATGATAGTTTATCCAACCTTAGACTTAGTTGGCCAACAAGTGTAAAGGCAACTTTAGACATGGCTGTCTAACAACAACTCTTTTTTTTTTTAATTAAACATTTTTTTATTTTTTTACATATAATATATATATAATAAACTACCTCTAGCAAGAAGAACCATGACACAATCAGGAATTATATAAATGTTACATTTTTAGTATTTTGGCTATTTGTATTTGATAGCATTGAAGAAAACATCTTTCCTACCTTGGTGCTTCTAAAATTCTGAATGTAAATCAATCTCCATCAAATGTTGTCATTATCAACTTAAAACAGCTATCTAGACCTACAAACATCATAACCCCTAAACAACTAAGCTTCATTGTAAAACTAATCTACCTGGTCTTCAACTCCATTAGAGACTTGAGAAGGAATAAACTTGGTTACTTGAGTATGCCGGGAGTGCAGGTGAGTAGCTTTCCAAATGAAAAGATGACAGAGACACCCAAAACTCTCTATAACGTTGGAATATCTTCTTCAGCCTTGTGGCCTAATATATCTGACAGATATATTTGTCAGGCAGGAACTATTGAGGACTTTCTTACTCTGTCTTGGCAGAGTTTGGCTGTCAACTCTGCCTGCATCCAAGCTTGCCCTATTTTAGGCAAAATTCTGTCTGTGGTAGAAATGAGGACATTTTCCCCAGTGGCTTGTTTGCCACATTTGAAGTCATCTCCATAAGGAAGTTCTTTGATGCTCATCATCCTGTTTAAGGTAGGCTGGGTGTTGCCAGGAGTTAACCTATCTCATTTTCAGTGAATCTTTAAAATAATAAAAACATTTATAAATGCCATACTCTGCATGCCTCTGAGGTTTTTGAAGACCTTATCTAACTATCCTACCTTAACTTTCTATAGAATTGTATCTATCTGCCACACCTAAGATGTATATTCTTGTGATAAAATAGGCTAGTAATTGATATGACCATGATCTGATCAGCTAACAATGAACTTGTATAACTTACTTATCCTAAGCAGCCTGCAATAGCACTTTCAAAGTATTGTAAGTGAACTTTGTATTATAATTGAGTTATATGGGCACAATACCTCAGAGTAGAAATATATTGTGTGAAGAATAATTGTACATTTGAATTCTATACCACTGTATCTAGAATTAAACTTATTTTGCATTTATATACAAAATTCTATACCAGTGAATTAAAAATAACCTTGTGAGTGACAACTGAGGCCGTAGATTCACTAATCTACTTTTTGTTCCATCTTCCCTATATATTACTATATTCCCCCTTCTTTCTTTTCAACCACTATCTCCAAACCTAAGAATGGAAGATAAAGGAAAAGAGAGACATCGCTGAGTCTAACCTTGTTTTTTCTCTAGATAAGACCAATAATAACTGTAACCAAATCCCATTGAAAGTATCCAAAAGCCTACCTGACCTCCCTTAAAGAAATGGGGTATCATTCTCTTAAGGTTTATTCTGACTGATTTGGGCCGAATAATACCTTTGTAGGGGCCCAAATAAAATAGGGGAAAATGGTTAAACAAGCTAAGAACAGCATTTGTGGTCCAGTTTCTAAATGTTGAGAAATTCCAGGTTTAATTAGAGTCCTGTGTGGGACATCTGAAATGCTGGACTAAGTGGGATTGGAAGCTTTCTTTGAAAGTGCCCTGGGAGACAAGTCTTCTTTTGAGCCCTTCCTTTGAAATGTGAAAAGTTCAAACTGAGATGTGCTGTCAGTATAAACCAGATTGTGGAGATGCTGGCTTTAAACGAAAAGGGTTATAAAATTGTCAGTGAGAACTGTTCTATATTGTTACCTATCAACATCTCTGATAAATGGAATAAAATTTTCTAAAGTTGTATCATGTTTACTTTTTTACTTTCATCAGTGAAATAGAAAAACTAAACTTAAAAACCACCTCAAGGGTCTGGGGGTGTAGTTCAGTTGGAACTGTGTTTGCTTGCCATGCACAAAGTGCCGGGTTCAATCCCAACACCACACAACACAAGTCATGTCTGCAATCCCAGCACTCAGCAGGTAGAAGCTGGAGGGTGAGTTGTTCAAGGTCATCCTTCCCTGCATAGTTAGTTCAAGGCCAGCCTAGGATACAGGAAACCCTGCTCCCTCTCCCTACCCCATCCCATTCTGGAATCCTGTTTCTGTGATCTTGCAGCTGTAGGCTAGCTGTGCATAACAGAATCTTAGAAAGTCCCGTCTTAGGTTGAAGTGGCTTACCAGCAGGGTGGTTAGAACTGACCTGAAAGCCTCACTTCAGGCTCCACTCTCCTCTTGGCCACTGTGAACTCTCCCTGAGCTTCCCATCTGAGCATTTCCACAGTATTCAACATGTGTGGTTCTTCCTGTGATGCCCTGTTCAAGAGTGAGGAGCAAGTCCCTGCTCTTGCTACTCCTTGCTGAATGCCTCTTACAGGAGGATAGTTTCTGTGTGATGGCACCCTCCTACTGAGCCAGGGGGCACCGAAATAGACACTTAATCTTTAAGATGCTTCTGGTACCTGAAGTCACAGCTTCCGTATGTTATGTGAGACAATGATGTATGGAAATTTATTTTGTCTGTACGTCTTTGCTCCCTAATTGCCTCTTTCTTTCCCAGAAGCCCTTTGCTGAGGTATGCAAGGATGCTGGTTCCTTGTCTTAATTCTCATTTCTTCATTCCTCTTTTGAATCTTTACTCTGTTTTTCTTTCAATTTATCTCTGAGTCTTAAGACCACAAAGTAAGATACACACACACACACACACACACACACACACACATATATGTATATATGTGGTTTCATAGCTCTACTACCTGGAAGTACATTTTAAAGAGATTAACTTTGTTGGATCATTAACAGATGTTAGGATTTTTGTTGTATTTAGAAGATGCTGTCTAGAGTCAAATGACTCTGTTTTGGTTGGTAGTTCTTTCAAACTCCTTTTCCTGCAATAATATGAGAGTAAGAAATTCTTGCTTTCCCCCTTGGCTGATCGTGCTTTCCACTATCAGTAAAAATTAAAAAACAAATCAACTTCTAACATAAAAGAAAACACCTGTTTGGCTTGAAGAGCTTGGCTAGGGAGATCCTTTTTTCTGACATGCCAAACGCGACCATCACAGGGCCCCTGAAAGGGTTTTTTTCCCTCTCTCTCTTTATTTCATGTGAGCATTGGCAGAAACTCTGACAAGCAGTTCTTCATATTTTATTACGTTCTTGTCTGCAGAATCTCTGTCAGGCAAAAACCTTGTCAGCGGAAAACCTGTCGTAGGATCAGAGGAGACAAAAACAGGTGTCACACAGGCAGTCAAAACTGAAGGAAAAAAAAGATTAAGCTAAAGAGAGAGAGCAGACAATTACATTAATGCCATTGCTTTTATCTTATAGATGTGTGTTATTATCTCGGGGTGCTGAGTGCGCAATTGCCTCACAGAAAAGTAGACAGGAGACAAGGGGAAACTTGATAGTTATTAACTGAAGAGGCAGTGTGTCAAAGCTGGATAGGGTTCAAAGTTTTACAGAGGAAAAAATGCAGGCAGCAAGCAACGGCTGTGTGGTTCTGCTTTTGGCTACGTAAACTTAGTAGCAATCTAACATTTTCTACTTGGAAAAAGATCATAGAGAGAAAAAAATTAAGGAAAGATTTGACATGGAAGCTTTGGAGGTAACATTTATTCTATATACATGGGACACAGTCACAGAACCTTTTCTGTCTCATAAAATCTTGCCACAATGTGAGACATGGTGGGGCATGAAGACAGGCATTTGTCAGTTCAGCTGTGTTGTTTGGATATGTTTAAAACACCTATTATCAACACACTTTTAATTAAAAAAAGCTATTAAGAAGCCCTTTTACTAAGTGTGAACATCTGTACGTGCAAGCTGTAAATTAGAAGATCACATATGTGTGCCTCAGTCAGAGACTAAATGAATTTGGCAAGCGTTTTGTATTACTAGGTTTTTAAACACAGCCATATCTAAAGAAAATAACAATGCTACATTTCACAATTTACATTGATTTTTTTTATTGTGTCTGTTGGTACTGATTAATAGACGTTTTTTAATTAGAAATTAGAGTCATTATCATGATCAGATTAGTAAACAGGACTCAGAGCAGCAATAAATATCCCTTCTAGTTATTTGGTTTTGTTTTTTTTTTTTCCGCCAAAACTTGCTTTCTAAATGCTGAAACCTTGGTGATGTACAAAGTAGTTTCACTATGCCAGTTGCTTAACCCCTGGAAGAATGTAAGCTTCGCTGATAACTCACACGTGCCAGGCAGTCCACTAACAGAGGGCAGGCTAGGCAGCTGTCAATTTTCCTGTCTTCTCGGTCATACAGGCTGTGTTAATGAAGCATCAACAGATACATTGTCTGACTAGGGGCTTTTTTTCTTTTTTCTTTTTTTTCAGTCATGCATTTAATACTTGGTTAGTTTAGGTTTTTTTTTCTTAGCTCTAAGACTTTCTTCTCAACCTTTTCTCTCTGAGCAAATCTTTATATCGGGTCTTTGGTCCCAGCAGTCATCAATGTAGAGCAGTTTGGTATTTGATGGGTATATTACACAACCCCAGCGATCCAGAAGAAAACAAACATGAGCGTCAGAAGTGTCTGTGGGGTAGCCCAGAGTCTTAAGGGACTGCGTGTGATAGAAGAAAGTTAGAAGATTAGCTACAGAGTTAGAGTGAGATTTCAGACTCATATCCTGAGGAAGAAGTTTTAAAAAAAGTTGGTGACACAAACGTTTAAGAAAAAAAGTGAAGAAATTAGAATCTAATAATTTCTTTTAGGTGTTTGCTACCAAACACTGCTTTATAATATCACTTAATCTTGAAATGTTCCCTCTGTATATCTGACAGAGTTTAAAGCATGTGATGCACTTAAGTGTTTTCCTTCGCGAAAATGTACAGATAACTATGCTCCTTCAAGGAAATTAAGTCTATAAAACCGATGGTTTATTCATATAAGAATTCAGTTTTTGTTCTTTAATAAAAGGACACACAGATCACTAAAGCAAATCTAAAATTGTCATGTTACATTTTAAATGGGTTATGTTTTGCAGTCAGCATCCATTTAAGTCACTGATACAAAAAAAAAAAAAAAAATTGAATGGAGTAGGGACACTGTAGCAACTTTAGGCTAGTCTTGGCAACCCAGCACTGGGCAGGACCACAGCAGTCATAATAAACCTGTAAGTCTGGCTTCAGCAAGGAAATGTAATTACCAAATCTCTTCCTACAGCTACTGTCAAGTCTACAGATTAATTTCTCTCTTTTCTCTTAACCTCCTTGAAGAAGAGTTGCTACACAGGAGCAAATATGTGCCCCTAGACCTGGGCCATGTGGGGCACAACGAAACACAGCCCGATGCACCTGCCTGCCAGGAGCATGAGCTCTTGAACCCACACACAGGCAGTCTACTTTTCTGGGTGCTGCAGCCAGACATTAATGACTCTCAACATCCGTTGCGAAGACTTCATTATGCATAAGGCCACAGGGGAGAAGTGCCAATCAGCTTGAAATACTAGCTGCATGGTCTCAGATACTGCTCAGATTCTCCCTCAGACTAACTGTGGGTTTTTCTCTGTTGTGTGTGTTCCCACATTCTGAGAGCTGCATGCCAACTGAAGCCGATAAGACACAGTGGCTGGTGGGACTTACTAGAACTACTTTTGTCCCATGTCCCTCCCTATAGTGCAGAGCCATATTTATAACAGATTCTGGGAGTATTTATAGACGATCCCTCACCCACTAAAGGGTCATTCACATATGGTCGTGTGTGTAGTGAGGATTTGTGGAGTCTTGGTAATGTCTGAATCTAAAACCACCAACACTATCTCTTCACGAAAGGAAGCAATCCTTTTGTACCTCTGCGCCAAGTTTTTTTTTTTTTATCACCAGGCTGGGAGATCAGCTGTTTCCACAACCTATCATTTTCTTTCTTCTTCCCTCTAAAATAATTTCTACAAGCAAGCCTTCTCTCTCCTTTGCATGAACTCACCTAATTAATTCAACTTTGACAGGAACAGAGAGAAGTTGTGACTCAAGTAGAATACGAGTTATTTGGTACCTAATTTGCTTTCAATTACATAATTCTTTATCCCAAAAGCAGTGAATAAAATCTGCGGATCTAAATATTATTCAAGTCATAAGGAATTTTCTCCTAATCATAATTATTTCTGTCTCCATGATCTCCGGGTTTGCTAAAAAGTTTTTAATATGCCATCATTGCTCCGTGTTAATGTTCTCTTCCCTTAGTGGGGGAGCTTCCAGTGGGATCAGGCCTGTAGTCTGTGAGGAGGTTCAGTCTTTGCACTGGGTCCTCATGGTCTTTTCTAGTAAGAGAACTGATTTTATAATGGCAAAGGATTGATGTTATAATGATTCCAAAGGGCCTTTTTATGATGAAATTCTAAATACGCAAAATCCCATTAAACCCGTAGAAGTTCATGGGCTGGCTCCATTGAAATGACATATCGTTATATTGGGTATAGTGTGCTTATTATAAAGTGTGGCATAATAGGAAATTATTGGTCATATTAGCAGAAATGAAGAGCCACTCACCCCCATAAATTCAGAAGCTATGGCCTAGACATTTGAGGTAGAAGCAATAACAATATTCTATTTATAAGTAATCAAAGCCTTAAAATCTGGCCCTAGAAATTGCATTAACAAAATATTGCTACTAAAAGCTTGATTTTAGAACTTTAACAGCAATAATGGAAAGAATTCTGTAAAAAACATTTACCCAAGGAAATGTGTTAAGTGTTAAATCTATTAGAAATTAGCATAGTATACCAGGCCCAAATGTTCTAAGAGCTGACCACTTGGCACTACTATAATTTGGAGTCCTAAAGGCAGTTGAGGAGAGACATGAAGTTCTCCAACCACCCTTGCAATGTAAAGTCCACTTGTCATGCTCCCAATGTTAAAAGGTGAGGTTTTTTTTTTAATAACTTATAAAGTTGTTTCAAACAGACATTTAAAAAAACATTAAAATATCCAATGCAGTACTAAAATCAGTGAAATAAATTTTCTTTCACATATTTTTCATATTAATTAATTAATTAATTGTTTGATACTGCAGAGTGGGTGGATTTTCAATACTCATTCCACTTTTCATACTCCTTCTCTCTGTGACTGAAGGGAACGGCTGTAAGCTCTGCATCACTATGCCTGAGCAACTGTTAGCCAGGATCCAGGGCCATAGGCCTGCAATTAGCGTACTCCTCCCCGAATTGTCAAAGTAACTTGAATTTACTTTTAAAGAAAGTTCTTTTTTAAATTATGGGAAACTAAGAGCTATAAACTACCACTGAGAGCCAGTTTTCTAAGATCAGTGTAAAGTACTTTTGTACTTCTACATAAAGAAAAAAAACAAAAAACAAATAAAGGACCTGAATCTGTTCCTACATTTTTGGTCGTGTGTCTGGCTTTTAATTGCTGAGCCTTCTCTCCAGCCCCTGGGTGTGTCCTTACTTCCGTAACTTTTACAGAAATTTTGCAAGTGAAGTCTTCAGAATTACGGGTTTATATTTACGTTAATTTATTTGAAGACCCTTGTGTAATTCCTGTCATTGAGAATTGAAATTAAAATAGCCACACACACTATTACCATCATTTCTTTAGATAGATACCCCATCTTACTTGGTTAGATTGGAAATACAGTCAAAAGTATATGGTATTGTATATTTATTAAATATTCTGTGTCTCATTTGATGCTCTCATTTCGTTAATGTAAGTTCTACCTATTTTCTTGGTTACTGTTCTGGTCTTCCCATGAGTGAATGTTCTTTCTGCGTATGTTTGTGTCCCCCCCCTTTTTTTTTTTTAGTTTTATTGCTTAGCCATCACTTTGGAAGACTGTAGAGGTCTCAAAGTATTGAAATAATAAGCAGACCTCAATTTCTACTTTGCTTTAATTGTGAGTTTGAGGTTCTGTTTCTGGCATTTTAAAGAATAATCTCTCAGCAACTTAGCTGATACTTCAAGAGGTTTTTATTTATATGTTTTCCTCCCCCCACTTAATTTGTATTTTATTGTATAGTTAGAAATCTTGCTTTTCCCAGATGAAATTCTGCATGCAAAAAAAAAAAAAAAAAAAAAAAAAGTTAAAAGGACAGGGAGGTGGGGTTGAGACTGGGTATAAGTCAGTGATTGGAGGGCTCGCCTAACAAGTATGATGCCCCAGGTTCAACCCCTGGCAACCCTACCCTTCAGCACAGAAATAGGGCAATTTTTCTGTTTCCATTATTTTTTTTCTCCAAGGATTCTTTTAGAAATAAAAATGTTTCTTTTTGTAGATGCTGTTGTTGCAGCCTTACTGTATGACTTCCCTCTGGCCCCTTCATAGGTCTCTTTATTTTTTCCTCTACAGATTTGAGACTATACACTTAGCACGTTGCTCACCTTCTAGTGATCATCTGCAGATGATTTTTATAATGTATAAACACTGTGACCCATCTGCTCACCGTATTGTTGTTTTTGCATTTACTAGACTTCCATCTTGTTTTTTTCTTTCTATATCTAGAAAATGTTGGAGGCGATAGAAAGGGGAGTAAGTAAATCTTAGGACTTCTGTCAAAACAGCACCCTAGCCTTCCCCTTTAAGCTGTAGTAATCATGCAATCTCCTCCTTCCTCCGAAGCATGAAGAGTGAGGGGAGGGGTGAGAGAGACCCCAGGAGAAGGTGGATGCCTCAGCCTTTTACCAGTTCAGTTCAAGGAGTGTAAGTGCGTCGTTTTCCTGTGTTAACTGTCCAACCATCCAACAGTGTGAGTACTAAACACCCACAATCGGTTATGTGTCAGATACTGTTACTGCTTAAAATCAAACTGTTATGACCGTAGTGGATGCAGCATATGGCTGGTACTTGCATAGTTGACATGTAAGGGCCAACATTGTGGGGGGAAAAAAAACCACACACAGAACCTCAAGCAAAGCTCTAAAAGAAAGGGGTCATGAGAAAAAAGTATGTAATTTAAGGGCAGCCTTGACATTAAAATTCCAAAAAATGAGCCCCCCTGGTGGTGGCACCCACCCTTAATCCCAGTGCTTGGGAAACAGAGGCAGGCGGATCCCTGAGTTCCAGGACAGCCACAACCAAAACAGAGAAACCCTGTCTGGAGAAACCAAAAAACAAAATGAAGCAACAACAACAACAAAACAAAGAAAGAAATTCTTAAAAACTATAGCCATGAAAATGGAACTTTGCTTGTACCTGCAGCTTCTCCTCAAGTTTTTGTGTTGTTTTTGGTTTTGTGAATGTGTGTGAGTGTGTGTTGTTTTTTTGTTTTGTTTTGTTTTGTTTCTTCATGCCCCAGCTGAAGTGGCTTTTCTTGACCCCTACACTCGCCCCTGTAAATGATGTTTGAATGATAAATGTGTGCTTATAATTTTGTGTTTATTTGTGTGTTTGTTTGGGTTTGGGGTCCTTTGGGGGTGGGGATATGTTTCAAGACAGGGTTTCTCCATGTAGCCCTGGTTATCCTGGAAACTTGCTCTGTGCACCGTACTGGCCTCAAACTCAAGAGATCAGCCTGCCTGTTCCTCCTGAGTGCTGGAATTAAAGGTGTGCACCACCATGCCCGGCTATGCGTTTATCTATATTTTTAAGTCTTTTGCTGTCCTTTTTTTTTTTTTTTTTTTTTTTTTGAAAGTAGTTTAATTATATATCCATTTAACAAAACATCAGCAATCAGTTTTCAGAGCCACGTTACAGGTGAATCCATCACAGTTCTCTTTTTGGCATATACATTTATATTATTACACATAAATAAAATAAACTACATATGGCAAGAAGAACCACAAAACAATTAGGAATTAAATAAATGTTACATTCATGCTGTTTTGGGTAATTATATTTGGCAACTTTGTAGAAAGCATTTTTCCTATCTTGGTGAGTTTAAAATTCTGAATGTAAATCAATACCTGTCATATCTCATCTCTTATCTACTTAAAACATCTATCTAGACCTAAAAACATCTTATCTCCTAAACAACTAAGCTTAATTAAAAAGACTAAACTATTTGGTCTTCAACCTCATCAGAGACTTGAGAAGGAATAAAATTTAATTACCTGAGTGAAGAGGAAGTGCAGGTTAGCGGCTTCCAAAATGAATTAACCGGAAGTGAACCTGAATCATCTGTGTTCTGAAACTCAGCATAGGACCTGGAAATACCCATTTAGTGACCCAATATTAATCTACTAGGAAATCAACGGGTAACGCACTTGGGTTGGCACAGGCGGTTCATGTCAGAGAATTATTATGCTGGAAAGTAAACCAACCCTGCTCAAGGTCATTTGACCATGTTTAATTGTGTACTTGTGCATGGTGTGTGTGTGTGTGTGTGTGTGTGTGCGCGCGCACGCGCGCGCACGTGCATACATGCACACAAGAGTATATATTGAAGGAGTAAGTTACATAAAAAGACTAGGGAGAGAAATAGAAACCTTTGAGAGACATGTCACATGCAATTTAGGAAAACTGGGCTAGTTTTACGCATACCAGGCAAGTATAAGGGAAAGACCGAACCTAGTTAGAGCTCATTGCAGTAATGAGGGCGTGAGAGTCTAAGCACCTGTTTTGAAGTGGTAGCACTTAGATTAGGAAGAAGGAATTGATCCATGACAAACTGCAATGGGAGTAGTAAATGATTGATTATATAAGAAAGCAAGAAGTAATTAGAGTTGATTTGGGATGTTCTTGCTAGATAATACTAGGAAAGAAAAACAATTTCAACAGGACAAAATCTGGTATCTACAGTTATCATCTCAGATGTATAAAATCACCCGGTGGAAGGCGATGCAGACATATCAGTATATGCACAGTCCTTGCTTTGTTTAGTGGGATGATAGATAATTTTACTGTTTTTCTTTTTTCTTAAATTTATATCATTTAAAAAAAGAGAGAGTTCCTGTGAGAGAATGTCACATTCAAAAAAAGGGGATTTGAAACCTTTTGGCCCCATTTGCTTGCCCTACCTTTCTGAGCAATAACAGATCAATTATGTGTTTATATTTAAAGAGTATGGGGTTGAATGTACACGCTTGTGCAAGGATTCCCAGGGGCACATCAACACATGAGGGAAGCATGAGAGGCCACCACCAGGAAGCCCGATGCTTCAGTTTGCCTCCCAGTAGATTTCCTCTGCCAACCACAATGCCACAGTCTTTTCTAATCCTTCCTCATCGTCATAGCAAGCATATTCCCACGCTGCTTCTTGGCTTGATCTTGTTTCTACCCTTTCCACTCCTTTGGAGCTATAGTAGCACTCTTCAAGCGATGGGAGGGCCATACCTGAGAGAATTCTAAGGCGCAAGTGCAATCATAACATTACTGTTTGCCAGGTATCTTGCTGCTGTTGTCAGACAACTGGTGGTGGAGCTGGGGCTGGACCACTTGGTGCCTGAGTTTAGCCTGATAGTTTTGCGCTATCCTTAATCTGAAAAGCAGTAGTTGCCTTCTACACTCTAAATCATTGCTTTACAGCTATACTTCTTAAACCTTAACCTGTGTTTTTCTCCAGATAGCACTACCACAGAGGTTCGTTGCAAGACCGTTATTGTTCAACCTGTCATATGTCTGGTAAAATTAAGAAAATGTATCTATATGCAAAATCTTATTTTTTTAAAAAAATTACTCATTACTACAGATAAAATCAAAATGATGGGAATATTAATGTTCATGAATTATCAAACAGAGAGTGGATTATCTGTCAGAGAAACAGATGAAACTATAGGTTGTTTCTTCACAGATTAGCCATGGATAAGTAGTGTGTAGAGGAGAAAAGGAAACTGCTGTTTCTGTGCTCTTTTCCATTGTTACAGTTGCAACTGTTGAAACACCTGTCATATGTACAAGTCACACTGTATCCTGCTAAAAATTAACATTTGGGTTATCATTTATTTATTCCCATGTCATTTCAGTAATAGGCTGGATACAATCTGTTACTTAAGTCTCCAGTACCTAGTAGAAAATATTCTAAATTTCATAAGATTAAATAAATTCTAAATAATGATAATTGGAGTCAGTTTGGGGTGTATTTCTATGCGTGGTGTATATGTGTGTGCATGTGTGTGCGCATGCGTGTGTGTGTGTGTGTGTGTGTGTGTGTGTGTGTGAGTGAGTATAGAAGCCAGAGACTAGGCAATAAGTATTTTATGCTGTTTAATTGTGTAGGTGACAAACACCTTATTCAGTGATAAACACAGTTTCTGAAAGAAATTATGTGAAATTTATATCCACAGATTTTACCCAGTGTGTTTTGTAAATCATATAGGTCCAGGAAAATAAATGGAATTGGAGAGTAAGCGCTGCGTGTATGTGTTAGGGGCTTTCCTGCTGTCCGAAAGGCCCCTGCTAGGGATAAGCACCCATTGAGGATAGAGAGAGGTTGGTCTGAATACTCAGAAACTTGGAGTCCATTTTCATGATTGGACACTTTTCAGTGTGCCCTGTAGATGAGTGTGTTATGTGAGAATCACCCGACGTGAGACCTCAGATGGCACCTGCCCCTTCTGTGCCTCCCCAGGCTGTGCTTGCAGCTCCATGGCCAAGCTCTGGCTAGTGCCAGAAGCCATGTGTCATGTCTCCCATGCTTACAGCTTCTGCTTTCATTAAACTACTACACTTTTGCCGTATTTTCATTTGTAAAACTATACATGTGCAGTTTGTAGAACATTTTAATGTTTTTCCTATTAACAACAGTAACAACAACAAAATTAGAAGTTTTCCATAGATTTTTTTTTTTTTTTTTTTTTTTTTTTTTTTTTTTTTTTTGCTTGTTAGGATAAAAGCTACTTATAGTCCTCCCCTGTGACCTTTTAGAACTATCTCTACTCTTTTGTCGCTATGATTCACTTACATTCTTTTTTGGGGAGGGGGGGAGTTTGGTATAGCAACATCACCATCTTGTGAAAACTTGCTAGAAATTCAGACTCTTGGTCACACTGAGTCAGAAAGCGGGGGAGAACTGCCCCCCTCATCTGTGATCCAACAGGCCTTTTAGGTGGTTCTGGTGCACACCATGATGGAGATCCTCTGCTGACTCCATCTCCCTGTATTGCTCACCTGCTAGCCTCCTAATTCTCTTAGAAGAGGATAGCTTGTTCTTTCTTTCCTGGGCCACAGAGCATTTATTGAGTCTCTCACAGCATTTACAGCTCCTGCATTTGCCTGGCTTTGAAGGTGGAGGCCACAACATAAATTACTTTTCATCTACATAGAGCCCCTCTCAGTGCTCTGGTAATAAGTGCTGATGAGCGAGTGAACGTATGCACGAATGAGGAACAGCGTTTTAGGAGGAGTGGTGATCAATAAGGTCAGCCGCTGTGGAGAGATCACGGAGAATAATGAATGAAAAATCTATTGGATTTCGCAGTAAGGCAGGTGTTGGTGACCTTTGAAATGCTTGCTTCAGCAGAGTGATGGGCAGGAAGCCCAGATTGCTGGAAGTTAGGGGCGTCCAACATGATAAGGACTTGCACACTTCTTATTGACTGTTTATCTGAATATGTACAAACAGTATTTTCCTGGGTGTAGTTACTGAATGACTCTTTTTGGTTGGAAGCCTAATTCCACTGAGCCTGTCTTCTTAGGATACATGGTCATTGTGACATGATGTGTTTCTAATTTTATAATTAAATGAAACGATGGTAAACCCTACAACGACATAGGACATTCAGTACATGCTTAAATGGCCATTTCCCTTGCCTGTCCATCCTACAATATTTTTTTTCTTTACAAATTTTATAAAAAAAAAAGTGACTTCTTTAGAATATTCCTCACTCGGGTCATGGCAAAAATTATGAATTTTATTTGGACTGGGGAAATATCAGACAGAAAATTTGAAATAACATAGTATCTACCAGGAGACATTCCCTGAAAGGTAGTTGAATCAGTGGTAGGGTTTCCAGTAAATCAGATAGGGATGGGAAACAGAATGTATGACCTTAATTTATAGCTTCTATTTGAGAGAAGGAGAAAGGGACACACACACACACAGGGAGAGAGAGAGAGAGAGAGAGAGAGAGAGAGAGAGAGAGAGAGAGAGAAGGGAGGAATGGAGGGGAGGGAGGGGGAGAGGGAGAATAAGATTGATTGATTATTGGACTCCTATAACTGCAAATTTCAAGGATGATACAATCTCAGTCTCAAGCACATCATTAGTACCATCACAAGGTCTTTTAAAGACTATGTTATAGCCCAGCTCATCTGACTCATAACTCCCTTTCATTAGCACTTTTGCTGGCTACAAATTCAGAGCAAAAGATAATCCCTGCTATTTGTAAAGTCCTGACTTTGACCTTACGACCCATCATTGCACTGTTGTGGTCGGGAATAGGACAGACTGGCTTTTCCTCAGTGCTCTGACCCATGCTTCTCACCATACAGAGGTGAGGCCTGAGTCCTCCCCAGGATGGGAGATTTCAAGATCCAGCAGAGTCCTCACTTACAAGACTAACTTCTTAGTTTTTATTTCTCTAAATACTGTCAAATTTTGGTGACTCAGCTGTGGGTGGTTGCATACAATTTTTATACCAGAATTCAGGGAGGCAGATGCAGGCAGGTCTCAGAGTTAGAGGTCAGCTTGGTCTACACAGAAGGTTCCAAGGGAGGCTGGGCTACATAGTTAAGTACTGTCTCAAAGCAGACTCCTTTGTGACTCCCTACAAACTGGACCTATAAAATAGTGGTTTTTTGGTGTAACGTAGAGCCTTTTGTGCTGTGTTTAGGCTGAAATTATGAGTGACATCTGCAAGCCATGTTGTCTGTTTCTCACATCTTCATCCATTGCTCATCTCCCAAGACTGTTGAAAGCTCTCTTTTTGTGGATGAGTTGGGCTTTGTGCCTTACTAGCCTAACATCTTCTGCACTAAGGTCTAAATCTGACCCTAAGCTGATCTGTATAAATAAAGTTTGCTAGGACACACACACACACACACACACACACACACACACACACACACACACTTCAGCCTTACAGATGTGTAACTCATTCTATGCTATAATGAATAAAGGAATAATTGTGAAAGAAAGTTGTAGCTTACAAGATTGTTACTAAATGTCAGGACCTTGTAGAATACTTTGTTGACCCATGTTGTACAAATTGTTATCATACTGTTTCTACTTTTTTATATGTGACACATTTATTAAGAATGATCATAAACTGGTAAGATGGATCAGCAGGTGTGGCCACTCCTGATGATGATCTGAGTTCAGTCTCCAGAGCCCACATGGTAGAAGAAAAATCCCACAAGTCGTTCTCTGACTGCTGTGTAAGCACCATGATGCTTACCCACAAAATAATTAAACGTAAAAAAAAATCAACAAATAGCCTTATATATCACTGCCTAGTTACAAAAGGTACTTAGAGGGAAATATTTTTGCCTTACATATTTCACTTGTGCTTTTCTAAAAATATATTTTATTAATTTATTCATATTACATCTCAATTGTTATCCCATCCCTTGTATCCTCCCATTCCTCCCTCCCTCCCACTTTCCCCCTACTCCCCTCCCCTATGACTGAGGGGGGCTTCCTCCCCCTGTATAGGCTCATAGGGTATCAAGTCTCTTCTTGGTAGCCTGCTATCCTTCCTCTGAGTGCTGCCAGGCCTCCCCATCCAGGGGACATGGTCCAATATGGGGCACCAGAGTTCGTGTGAAAGTCATACCCCACTCTCCACTCAACTGTGGATAATGTCCTGTCCCTTGGCTAGATCTGGGTAGGGGTTCGAAGTTTACTGCACATATTGTCCTTGGCTGGTGCCATAGTCACTTGTGCTTTTAAAGTTATCTGCAAATCTCTGCTACCCCCTCCACCATTAAGTCTCTTCCTCTTTTGAAACCACAGGCCTCTTAGCCTCTTAATGACTTGGAAGATGGGCTAACACTTTCCCTTCACATCTGAACACATCTGAACACAAGTCTGTATTCACTTTGTGAGATGTAGCATGCCAAACCCATGCATAAAATTTGGGATTTGGTGTCACCTTCTTTTCTCTGTGATCCCTTCAGATTCTCATTTGTCGTGGTCAGAGCGCAAACAGGCTTCTTTGTTGGGCGTTCAGCAGGGTTGATGAAAGGGAAGTGGACGAGGAGCCGATTTCCCTGGGTCTGGGCCTCCAAGAGGATCAGCCACTCATCAGGAGGCTGTGTAGTCAAGCTTTACTTGAAGAGGAACAAGATAGTAACAGCCCTCTCCTGCCTTCCCCAGCCTGAATGCCCTGTGGGGTGAGAGAAGACTTCAATCTACGTGCTTGCAAATCCCTTATCTTTCCCAAACGTTAAATTAATTTTTAAAGCTATTTATTCAAAGTTGACTTAACCACCAGAATAGGAGAGATCAGACAAATCAGCTGCGAGACGTGAAGTATGGGGGAAACCCGAACTCTTTGACAAAGTATTCCTGCGAGTAAATGTGTTGAATGAAGCCAGCGGGTAAATGATAAGGGCCTTTACACTGTGGATGTAAGAAAGCAATTTATCAAGAGTACATGAACTCTCTAGTGGTTTCAAGTCAGGAAGAAATGAGAGTGGAGGAGGAGCCCTAAAAAATACATTAGAAATACTTAAAAATGGAAAGGGGGGGGGGAAACCTCCGTGTGCACACTCTTTTGAATCTCTCCATTATTATGCAGACGTGCTGGTATGTTTAAATTGGGGTTGCTCAGCTTATGTTAGGGTTGTAGGCAGTACTGCTGTGGGGTAAAGTGTTAGGGAGACAGCATGTGACACAAGCCATTCAGTAGTTTAGAAAATGCAGGAGCCTTGGGTATTTTCAGATGTAGCTATGACTTAAGGCAGAGCATGGGCCTTTATCTATTTGCCCGACTCATGAGGCAAGATGGCCATCTCTCTGGCTTACAGTGTTTGCATTTTTACTCGCTAGGACATATGTGTGTAATTCTGACAGTTAAGTGAGACACCTTTTGTGTCCTCTTGAGTTGTGGGTGCCTTTCAGGAGCCCTCTCTTGTCTCCTGCTGTGTCTCCCAGAGCCCTGTGGCTGAGACATGTTACCACATTCATCATTTACAGTGGAGAAACTGGGGCCACATACTTTCTGTTCTGAGCAGCAGGGTTTCCGGTAACTCAGATATGGCTGGGAAATAAAACTTAGGATCTTATCTTAAGGCTTTTAACTTTAGGGAGGAGATGTCATTTCATAGAGCTGAGGAGAAACACAGTTACTGAAATGTGAAATTCTAACTGTGGCCATCCTCAGCTTTTTTTTCCACGAGATAATTTCATTAGCTGGAATGGCAGAAACTTCCAGTTGCAATCATTTGTTTTTATTTGCATCTGACACACTTGTAAGAACTCTTAACAAAAGTAACCAAGTCACTTCCGGATGGACATCCAGTGGCTGAAGACAAGACCATCCAATGGGCACACATCAGAGGAACTTGAAGACTGAAAGCTTCAGGAAAGCTCCCTTAGCTAATCTGAGTTGTACTTTTTAGCCCCACCCCCACAGTTGGCTTTGTTGGGATTGCAGTTGTTTGGGTGAGATAGGTTGTGATAGCTCTCCTGTGTAGCCCAGGCTTGAGCTCTCACTTGCCTCTCTCAGTCCCTGGAGTGGAGCGCTAAGATCTCAAAGACAGAGTCTTCAACCTGCCATAGTCCAGCAAGAACTTTAACTCTGTAACATAAATAATAGGCTCCCTCTTTAAACCAGTTAGGGTCTGGAAAGGGAGTTAGCAGAGCTGAGTCACTTTCAGTTTTAACGGAGGGTCTCACTACATAGTCTGTGCTGGCCTAGTGCACATTGTGCCACCATACCTTGTTTGGGGGTGGGGGCAGAGACGGGGTGGTGACTCTTACTTGAGCAGGTGGTAATGGCAGAGCCCATTGGCACAGCATGAATGTGGGTTTCTGTGCTTCTGTAGGAGAGAAGGAAGCACCGTGATAACTTGAGCTAGAGTTTAATTAGCAAATTAATTAGTCATGGTTTTAGAAAAAGTCAAGTGTTTCATCTGATATTGTCTATAATTTGTAGATACCAAATGGAAAAGAGGCAGCAACACGGGGGGGGGGGGGGGCTCTTGTTTAAATATCTGAGATCACGAGCTGTCTTTCAGAATGGAGCCTGGGTAATATCCAATCACGTTTCTAATTGTTTTTCTTTTTTTGTTGTTTTGTTCTCGTCCTTTCTGTCTCTTTATGCCCACCCCATCCCTGGGACATCGGTGGGATTACCGCAGCCTTGGATAAGCTCAGCACACAGCACCTGTACCATCCCACTCAAGTGGAGATCGTGCAGTCCAATGTAGTGTTCGACATCAGCAGCCTGATGCTCTACGGGACGCAGGCGGTGCCTGTGCGGCTGAAGATACTGCTGGACCGGCTCTTCAGTGTCCTGAAGCAGGAAGAAGTGTTGCACATACTCCACGGCCTGGGCTGGACCCTGCGGGACTATGTCCGCGGATACATCCTTCAGGTAGGGGAGGATCTGACTGCTGCCTCTGGGCCGACTCCTGGTGGTCTGGGTGAGAGCTGCGGCTCCACCTGGTTTTCTTCTTCTTCTTCTTCTTCTTCTTCTTCTTCTTCTTCTTCTTCTTCTTCTTCTTCTTCTTCTTCTTCTTCTTCTTCCTCCTCCTCCTCCTCCTCCTCCTCCTCCTCCTCCTCCTCTCCTCCTTCTCCTCCTCCTCACATCGGGGCAGGTGTTCTCTCCTCTGGTTGTGGAGTAGGAAAGGGGACAGTGACATTTGTAGGCTACAGGCAGGCCTCAGTATGGAGTTGAAGAGAAACATAGCCTGTTGACTAATGTTGCTCTCTGTGTACCTCTGAATTCAACTCTTCCCCTCCAGAGTGGGCTACCTCATTTCCCTCAGTAAATCTCACTGTCTTCGAGGAGAGCGGTGAGTTTTGAAAGCCTCACATTACCCTCCAACTAGGTTTATTTAGTTATTTCTCCTTCCCAGGAGGCAAGTGTGCTTGAGTGCTGTGAACCCTCGCTATGTATAGTATCTTCACCCAAACCAAGGAAAAAAAATGTAACTCACATAAACTGTCTGCATATCCTGCAAACTTCATGCTGTAGCCTCAGGGCTTAACATCCCTGGAAATGTGCACGTGGAGATAGGCTTGGTTACCTTGTGACCTGGAGATCCTCCTTTGGACCAGTGACACTTCTAATGTGGTAGAACTTTAGACTTACCTGGAAAGCCTGTAGCCTCTGCCCTGCCGGCAGTACCCCATCTCTCATTACCTGTTTGGTGCTATGTCTTAAGTCATTTTGCCTCTACAGTTTCTTTCTATCTGCTTTCCTTAACCCTTGACGGGTAACTGGTGAGAACAACACGTTGAGAGACCCCAGGCTCCAAAGTCTGCACGATGAAACGCTAACTTATGCTGAAGGAAATGTCACCTGGGAAAGGTAGAATCTCACATCTTTTAAAAAAATTTTCTATGGAGATATTTTCAGACGTGACCACTCAGAAAGAAAAAATTGTTTATGGCTGTGCCAGCCCTATAGAGTACTATAAATAAAACTGATGTTTATGATCTGAGCCATCTCACGTAACGTGCAAGTCCTCGAGTGCCGAATGCACACACATCACACACACACCATTTCTGTAATGAAGGAGCTTCTCCAGTCTCTCCATGTTTTAATCTGGGATGATTACATACAAATTTATGCCATTCTCCTACGTGATTCCGCTGGACGTCTGCCAGGACAGGACAGTAAATAAAAGTAGAAAAAGAAGAAATAGAATGGCCTGCCTGCTTCCGTAGTAGGATAATTTCTTAGTTTAGCGAGAACTTCAGCTTGGAAAGCACAGAAGCTTTAGCCCTCAGAAGATGGACAGAGGGTGACCATGATTTTATTTATTTATATATATATATATATAAAACGTTTTCAGTCTATATTACTTACTTTTCGGTTGCTATGGTAAAGCCCATGACCAAGGCAACTTACAGAAGGCTTTATCTTGGCTTATAGTTCCGGGTTAGCATCTTCGAAGGCAGAGACAGCACATAGCACACATGACAAAAGGAACGGAAATCTTAATGGTCACATCTTAACCAGAAACATGAGGCAAAGAGTATAGCTGGAAATGGCCGGAGGCTTTAGACTCTTGAGGCCGACCTGCAGTGACAGACTTTCTCCAGTAAGGCCACACTTCCTAAACCTCCCCCACAGCACCACCAGCCAAACACCAAGGGTTTAAATATATGAGCCCGTAGGAAACCTCATCTAGACACCACAGTTTTAACGAGTGTGTTACATATTCTCTCCTATGCCCCAGGATAAGATGATTTTGGTGAGGTAAGTGGGCAGACAGTCCTCAGAGCCAGGGAATATGAAGGGATGCATGATCCAGGATGAAGAGTTGGGACAAAGCAAGCATGGAACCACTGTTACCATTTCTGTTTATACCAGCTCTGAGTCCCTTGGGGTAGCAGATCTTCCTGCAGTAGTTGCCATATGATTTCTAGCTTCTCTTTTGGATATTTTTTTTTTTTCCTACAAGAAAAAGAAAACCTTCTCTCAGAAATCTGCCTGGAGTTGTTAGCTAACTTTTCCTTTATTCAAAGCCCGGGTAACACCTTTACTGCCTCCACTGTGTTGCTTGCTGCTGCCATCAATACTGTATTTTAACACCACGGCATTTTATATGTATGTACATGACTGTCCTGGTCTGCCATCATAGCCCCAATAGCACTTTCTGGTGTGTCTACAGGAACTCCTGTCACGTGTTGATGTCAGTTAATAGCAGTTGTAATACTGCTATTTTCTACCATTCTGATTTGACCAGAGCTTTTGTGAAAATATAAAATAGTTATTTAGGTATCAATTTTTCCAATATTCCATATTACTCTGTAGCATAGAAAGTATACTACTTTCAAATAAACTATATATTTCGTTTTGTATGATAGTTGTAAGATAGTTGAAGAAAATTTCAGCAAAAAGATTCAAATCTATATGTACGCATCCTCTTATTAGGAAAGGAAGTGCTACTTATAAAATATTGCCATTC
The DNA here is from genome assembly GCF_903995435.1 of Acomys russatus. Lineage (NCBI taxonomy): Eukaryota > Metazoa > Chordata > Mammalia > Rodentia > Muridae > Acomys > Acomys russatus. Next base: position 90,586,266 of record NC_067138.1, on the reverse strand, counting down.
TTAATATAATCATAATTGATTTTCATTAGTATAAGTTTTGACAAATCTCAAATTTTTATGTATCATTTCTTAAGAGTCTAGAATTGATAGTTTCAGAAAAATATAGATTTTTACATATTAGAGGAACTCTCAGCTTAGTTTCTATCTTCCTTTATTGATAGAATTGATGTAATATTGATTTTCTTTAAATGGTACTTTCTGTTGTTTAGCATTTATCATATACTTGTTCTGTGTAAAACAGATCTGAGGTTAGAATAAAATCAAAAGGTTGCAGGGCACAAAAACATCAAAAAAAAAAAAAAAACCACTGAGAAAACATTCATTTTGTAAAAGACAAAAGGAGTTGGGCTGTAAAAACACCCCCTTTCTTCCAAAAATGGTTCTTGATTACTGGCCAGTATTTTAGAATTATGTGTGGTAATGATAGGTATGCACAAATGACTTGGAATATAATTATATGTAGCATATTTTGTACAGGTAGACTATAAAATGTTCATCTGAGAGCTGGGGAACCCTATAATGCACCATTAGTGTACAAGTCATTTTATCTGGCTAAAACTCAATTGTCTTGTAGCCCTCAAGGCATCAATTTTAGCATTATTGCTCTCAACAACAGTATATTGAATATTATGTCAGTTAAAGGAGAGTAATTATCAAGGCAAGTTAGGGTGGCTGTTAGTCTTACCACATATTGACTTGGTTAGCAGTTGGCTATGGATTGTGTTACTGGGCAAATGAAGATGTACGGTAAGTTGAACTGGTCAAGCCAGGATATTAATCTAAGTCTCTCTGGGCCCAAACCTACATCCCTTATGTATACACCCAGCTACTCCTACCTTTAGTAATAATTTTCAAAGTGGAAGAGGGTATGTCATCCTTTTTAAAAATCTGGCAATGTGTGGTTGAAAGAGAAGAGCAGGTCATTTAAAACTCAAATGAAAGCTATCATTTGTGTATGGCGTTCAAAGGGAAAAGAAGGTACCAGGGATTACCACACAGTCATTGAAAAGCTTGGCGTATCTGTCAAAAAGCCTTTCACTTTCACTGTGTGTTCTACAAACCAGCCAGGTGAGTGGAAAGTAGAAAGCGTAAAAAGGTGAGCCATTTCCTAGAGGTGAAAATCTATGTTCCCCTGCGGTTGCTAAAATCCTCATTCATAAAGGACAGACGGAGCATGTTCCAGAAAAGAAAAATGGTAACATTCACTTAAATGATAAAATGTAAATACAAGGGAACATACGTTCTTCTGCTATGAAAGAATCATAATTGTTCTTTATATTAATTATGATAATTCCAAGTCATCCTCTACAGACATGTTTATTGACAACCAATAAAAAGCGGCCTGCCCTCTTGTCCTGTGCTCATTTCCTTTCTGTCTTCCACTTATCATTGTTGAATTTAGTCGTTTAAAAATAAAAATTTCACACAGTGTCTCTTTAGCTTGAACATGTAGTTAACTTGCCTGGGTGCGTGCACCATCCTGTCTTTGGCAAGCTCCCCACTTGTAAGCCAGTCCTTCCAGAATTCTAAGAAGCAGTTCAGACTTTCAGAATAATTAGCAGAGTGTCAGCAGCCTGTGAGTAGAGTAGCAGGGGTGTGCACTGCAAGTCGCCTGGGCTGTCATGGAACAAGCCACAGTCTTCTTGCGTTTCTCGAAGACTAGGACCACTCTGAGAAATCTAGCTTTAGATGTGGGAGGAGCCACATGCCCCTTCATGATACTCATTAGCATATTAAAGTCTCTGAGGGCTTTCTAAGGCTGTGGCCTGAAAAAGAGGGTAAGTAGCTTTTCCCCAACCCTTTCCAGTTCCTAACACTTTTATCAAGCCATTCCAAAGAATCCTGAACACACCTACCTCTTCTTCAGCACAGGTTCTACATAGGAAGGGCGTCTTCCCTCTGCAAGTCCCTCCTGTTCTGCCTGCATGGGTTATTTCTTCTTCTATGGGAATGAGATGAAATCTAGTTTTTCTCCAGTAATAACTGAAACAATGGAGCACTTCCTTTTCTGCTGTTATTTTTATCTCAAGACTGTTCCCTACAAGCTCATACCACAGTTTAAACACAATCACTTAGTTGTTAAAATGGCTCTTCTACCGTTTCTAAAGCACTACAAACTCACCTGATATATATATGTATGTATGTATTTGTGTGTGTGTATATACATACATACATACATACATACACACACACACACACACACACACACACACACACACACACACAAGTTATAAGGAAATAAACTTAGGATAGTATGAATCTTTACTATGGAACTTGTGCAGTACCCAGCCACTTCAGTTGGTCAAAGCACCCTTAACTTTTCTTCTGACATCTGAGGTGTTGACTGCAACAGCTGCAGATAAGCCACTGAAGATAGTAAGGAACAAAGGCTTTTTGGTTGTGAGCCTAGCCTTTAACAGCTGAGCCATTTAATCCCAGCACTCAGGAGGCAGAGGCAGGCAGATCATTGTGAGTTTGAGGCCAGCCTGGTCTACAAAGCAAATCTAGGGCAGCCAGGGTAACACAGAAAAACCCTGTCTCAAAAAACAAAACAAAACAAAAGGACAGAAAGAAAAGAAAAAGAAAAAATGAAACAAAGGCTTCCAGGCTGCCTAGCCAGAGGTCTGTGCAAAATAAACATTTTATGGGATCTGTGTGGTAGAAAATGTCAACATTAAACAAACACTTACATGTGTATGACCCCGTGAGAAGTAAATTCATTTGTTTATTCTTGAAACTCCATCCACTGCCTCTTGTAGTTACTTTCAGTACATCAACATTTGGTACACTAAAGTCTTTATGGGCTATATGACTTTTCTGTGATCACAGGAACTTCATATTGGCACAAAAATGTCATCTCTTACTCTCCTCTCAGCCCACATACAGCCCACATGTTAGCCATTTGTGTTCTGTGTGGGAAGGCAGATCCACGGTTTGCATTCCTGGCTAAAAGTCTTATCAGGAGTATGAAATTGGGCCTGTGCCTTTATTTAACAAGAGTCCTTCACCTGTAAAATAGCATAATAATAGCACCTCACAGCTTTGTAGTGAAAATAAAAGGAAGAGAATCTATACAAGAAGAGCCACTAAATCCAGCCCACAACAATTATGAGTATGGTGGTGAAAACAGAGTGGTGAACTGTTGTAAACTGTTGCTTACCTGGCTCATCTTAGTTTATAAAATAGCCTTGAATTCTGGAATTCCTTTTTTTTTTTTTTGATGTATTTATTTGAAATAGAGTTTCAGTCTATAGCCCTGGCTACCCTGGCACTTGCTATGTAGACTAGGCTGGCCTTGAGCTCAGACATCCCCCTGCCTCTACCTCCCAAGTTCTTGGATTAAAGACGTACACCACCACTGCCCAGTGAATTCTAGAATTCCACATTTCACCACGCTCTTCAGAGCAGAATGACTTTTCAACCCTTCAGACATAAAGATAGCTCCTCTTCCTGCTGTAAAGAAATCACATGTACATGGCCATGTACACCAACATAAACAGGCATTTGAATACACTTGTCTGTAAAGAAGAGCAGATGAGAATAGTAGCAGACACTAGATTCTACAGTCGGACGGACTTAGTAAAACTTGCTTTTACCTTTGACAGCTGTTACTCAAGAGAGAGATAGCAGGTCAATGTCAGTTTCTTTATCTATAAATATTATAATGAAATTATATTTAAATATCTCATACCTTAACTAGCCATGGCACACTTTATTAATAACTGTTACACTGCGTGTGTTCACATGTGTGCCTTTTTAAAGAAACAGTTTAGTTTATAAGGCACTGTTTTTAATCACTTTTTTTATCTCTCTATTTCCTCAACTCTTCAGGTAGCTTTCTGAGTCCCTGGTGTAGAATAAATAAAACTTGTCAAAAATTATTGGAGTAGGCTTTTACATGAAACAAAAGTAATAGGGTAGGGTGTACCTTGGTGATAGAGCACTTGCCAAGCATGTGAAAGGCCCCAAGTCAGTTCCCAGCACTAGAAAATAAAATAGGCAGATTTTTAAATCATGCTTTCAGGGAATTCCAGAAGCATAAAGAAGAAAGGAGCTATGTATAGTTCACTTAAGTTGTCTTTTGATCAGTTAATTGCTACGCACTGAGCCCACCAGCACAGGTCTCTCCGAAAGCCCACGCAATAATGAGCAAGGCAGCCATGGGCAGCTGATGTGAGGGACGTTATTGGATGAAAACTAAGAGAATGTGCAAATGACTTAAAGGAGGAATAATTTGGTCCCAGGTAAAGATGGGATAATCACCACGACTCATAAGGAAGTTATCTTTGTATCCTGTCACCAATTTGCTAATCTTTTTCAGAGAGGAAGAACACACTCAAAAGTGGTCAAGATCCCTCTGTTTCTAACAAGGACTCACAGAAGATAAATGACTTGGGGCAGTGGCTTATGTTTACATTGTTTCTTTATTCAGAGTGCCTAGGCTGTTTACAAGCAGTATGCTGGTGATCCTCTTAGCCTCTGTATTAAAAGAGATAGTTTGGGAGAATTATCCCTGGTTTAAAGGTTACTATGGTTAAAGGCCTTGGGCCGACTGGCAGCTGGAAGGTGAATAGAGGGATTGTGAGTCCCCTGGCAAAGCTCTGACTACTCGAACAAGCAGTGAAAACAAAAGTCCTCAGACATAATGATGTCACTTGGTATTTTGTGCTTAGAGATAGATGAAAATTCTCTTCCCGATACCCTTGTAGCATAGAACCTATTATCTCACCAAATTCCAAGGTGGAAGGCAGTGAAGTCAGGAAGAGGGCCTGTGTGTATGGAGCATAGGAAAGAAGCTTCTGTATTCACCAGGAGAAGCAGAAGTGAGTCCAGCCTTCCGTGACAAGTTGCATTTGATAAGAACGAGTTCTGGTTTACTTAAAGGCATATTTGTTGTTGTTGTTGTTATTTTTGTTGTGTTGTTGTTTATTGAGACCTGTAGACCAAGCTGGCTTTCAACTGGGAGCTGCCTGCCTCTGCCTCCCACTTGCTGGGATTAAGGGCGTGCACTACCACCAGCACCACCACCACCACAGCCTACATTTGCTTTAGATGGCATTGATTAAAACCCTATTGTTCTCCGGAGTAACACTCCTACGAGTTCTAAATTGAATTTAAAATGGACGGCTCCTGAACTTTGGGGTTAAACCCCGAGTCACCCACCAATTAGCTTTCTAACTATGCCATGCCCATAATTCTCATTTTCTTGATGGTACCTACTTAGAAGAATTTTCAGAATGAATAGATGTAATGTTATAAATTCATACTGAAGCTCAGTTAAATATATCAGTCTTTAATCTCTGTTTCCACACCTTAGATTTCTAGAATACCTTACATTTCATGATTCTTATATTTTGCCATACATTTTATTGGAGCCACTCTACTTTTTTCTGGTATTTTCCTCCATTTGTCAGAAGGGATAGGTACTATGACTAACAATGAGGCATGAGGAGGTTTTCAAGGCCAGCCTCTGCTATCTGTTCCTTTGACTGCCTTACATCTCAAATATTGGTGTGTGAAATTGTGAAGGGCTGCGAGAAGTAGAGATGAAATAAGGATGTTCAGATGCTTTTGGAAGCTTTTGCCAACTCCATAGAGATGAAACAAACATAACTAAAGATACATTTGTTTGATTCGTCTATGATATTGGCATACGTAAAGCTTACAGTGATTAGAAAACAGAGTGTGCCAGTAAGTTTGCTGATAGAGCCAGAGTCACCCCTGCCAAATGGAATTAGTCCGTGAAGACTTGTTGAAATAGGAAGTTCTTAGAAAAAAAAGAAGTGTTTTGTTACTCCACAGAAAGGATGGGCCAAGCTTTTTTCCATACAGGAAGACTGCTACATTTGAAAGCGATGTGAATAAATTTATGGGAAAATTGATTTCACTTGGCTGCCATCTCTGAGCGTGGGGTCTGTGGGTGTGGATCTTGAGTTGTCTGAAGCCTCCGTATCACTAACAACCTGGTTGGCTTTTAACCTTTTTTTTTTTTTTTTTAAACTACATCTTTCTAAGGAAAGTGATTCTAACAGTTCACTAACCTTGAGTTTGTTTTCTCACACCCTGTGACTTTGTGAGTAATTACCTTGCCAGTGTGGTCCTGTTACCATCTGGGGAGCACTTCTACTTACGGGTGGCAGTGGAGTCCTGTGTGCACTCTTGCCCACCCTCCCACCCAGCACTTTCTCTACCTTTGCAAAAAGGAGACTCAAGCTGAGGGACTTGGCGAGTAGGCAAAGCAGCGATAAGTGTAGTTGCAGTAGTGGACTGTCTTGTACTACTACACCAGAAGAGACGGCAGAAAACCCACCAGAGAATGAGATACTAGCCACGAGGCCTTGTCCATCCAGAATTCATCATCTGCCGCTTGTGTGATTCTTACGTAGAGACCCCAGAATTACATGTTTTAGACACTGAGAGATTCTTACTGTGTTTCCTGGTCCTTACGTAGTTTTCTCTAACAAAGCCATAATAACAGGGTCAGAGGCAGCTCTCTAGTCAGCATGAGTAATGTGGTTTTGTATTTTCTATTTTTATTTTAATATGTTTTCCCTACTGTGGAATTTTTTTGTTTTGTGTTAAAATTAGTGTTAAGAAACTGCAGGAATTCAAACTGCGGTGTGTTCTGCATTTGTCTGCACTGGACTCTGAAGGAAAGCCCTGTTGACAATAAGCATTTCTGCATCCTTAAAGTGGGACATAGACCACTGACAGTGCGGGCCCCTGATTACAGTAATACGGGCGTTAACGAAAGTGGCATGTAAATGAGAGACCCGTCCATAGGCTTTGTCTCCAGAGTACCTGTTTGTATTAAATCTGTTTATTCATTGTTGATAAGACACAACATTGGTGAGTCAGAGAAGTATCTTAAATTGCCTCCTTTATTTGCTTGTTTTTAAATACACAGCCATGTTAGAAGCTTTAAATGAACAATAAGGTATGTTCAAATTCCTCTTGAAAGAGTAATTAGGAAATCGTTGTCTCCGTGCTGTCATCTCGGCCAGGATTAGAGTTCATGCTGAGTGTGTTCCATTGAGCCAGCCGTCATTCTCTCACCAGCACGTTGCTGTCCCACGCACTGACATGTGAGGGAATGTCTACACAGTAGATGTGGGCCTGCGTCTGCGCAGTAGCCGTGGGCCTGCGCCAGGTTTTGAGATCTGAAGGGCCAGGGCTGGTAGCTTTTCAGTTCTGCATCAGGGTTCCAGTTTAGAATAGCAGAGCCGGGGAATCCAGTTGAATCTATGGCCAAACACCACGGTTTAAAAAAATAAATTCCCCTCCCTTCCCTTTCTTGTGGTGCTTTATTACTTTAAAATATGAGTGTCTCTGGCCATTGACCCTCTGGTGACTTTCTGCTGGATTCAAATTGTGGCTTCTTAGGTGAAAAGGTCAGCGTGTTACTCATTCAAGCCACACACCGATGGAGATGAACTGAAAGCAGTGCAGGACGTTTGGAAGTGGCCAGGCTCAGGGTACCTGAAGGAAGTGTATTTCTCTCCTGCCTTAGCCTCCGCTCCCTCTGCCATAGAAAGAAGATGCCCTGTCTTCTGGGAGTGGGGGAGGGTTCTCATTGGCAGTGTATTATCTGCTGCAAATCCATGGCCATAGGGTGCATACGAACCCTTGAGGATCAAGCATGTCATCTCTGTAACATCACCTGATTTAGTGCTTTTCCTCAGGTCTGCAGTGTCTCAGGGGGCCCTTTTCCCTTGCAGCACTGATCTTTCAATGAGGTGCTAGTGTCTGTCCTGAGCAATAACAAGGAAAAACCATGAAGTGTGAACAGCTCTTATTAGGGGGGTAAATGTCATTAACGCTTTTGTAGCCTTCTCTCCAGTCTGAGTGCTCTTGTCGAGAGTGACTCGCTGGCTGAAGCCTTCTTTTAAATCACAGGAACAGAGTTTCAAATGCGGAAGGTTTACATTTTAATTAAGCAAGGCCAGTATCGTCCTTGGCTTGCTTTTTATTTTTTTTAAATCAGCTCTTCCTGTAGACTTTGAGCAGTCCTCTAAAATAAGACTGGAAAAGAATTGTCAGTGGAAATTATTTTAAGGGCTTAAGACACAGTTCCTCTAATTGAAGCTTTAAGGAATTTTGGTGGTAGCAGAGCAGGTACCTCTGTCAGCTTCAGTGTTTTAGATGCACAGACCTAAGTGTTCATGTAAAATGCATGTTTATATGTGGTGAGAAAACACTAAAATGTCACATTTCTGAGTCTAGATTAACAAAATATTTAAGTCATCTAACATCTAAATAGTGATTTTACTTTCTGTACATACACAGGAATGTTTCTGTGACCATTAATTTCCTTATATGTAAATTTCTAGTGTTTTTGAAGCAAAAACAAATATAGGCAATTTGCTTTACTCTATCATGTATATTAATTACTTACTACTCTTGGTTTTATGTTTGATTCGCAAAATAAAAATAGTTGCATGGTTGAAGAATGAGAGAAATAAAATATCTTTTACTCTGGTATTAAATTTTAATAAAGAAAAACTGTAAACACTGATAAAGCATGGGACATAAATCCAGAAAAGTCAGTGGCAAATTAGAAATAAAATTAACTACCTGATGCTTGTTGCTAACTTTAAAATGTGTAATTTAATATGGTGTTTATCTAGAGCATAATTTTTGAAAGTTGATCTTTCTTTGCCACCTTTTTTAGACTCCATTTTTATTTGGTTTTTGTTTTTTATATTTTTTTTTCTTTTTCTTTTTGGCTTTTGCTTCTTATTTGTAAGACTGAAGTAAATGGATTAATTCAACTAAGTGGCCATAGGTGACAAACATGAGGGGTGACCGCACAAAGAAGAACAATTATTAGCTACATTTTGCAGTGAGCATATAAGCTAAATCTATAAGTAGGACAGTAACCAGGTGTGTAAATGGACTCTTCAGACATATTTCCAACTTCCTTAAATTAATGCCTAAAACAAAACAAAACAAACAAACAAAAAACCGTTTAAGCCTTTCTCAGATCCCTCAGTTACATTGTTGGTTTAACTCTGTCACTAAAGGACAGTCAAACAAAGTAACTTTCAGCCCCACTCCTGCTTTTTGAATTATAATATCTATTTTCTTTTGATTTAATTAGATTTGCTCTCTGTTATGGAAACCTCCACCTATTTATTAAATTATAGAAGTTACCAGCAAGGACCCCTTTCCTGCCTATTCTTTAACTTATAGACGATTTGACAAGCTAATGAACGTTTCTTTTAAAGCTCCCTTTTGAGTAAGAATGCGATGGTGATGCATTTGAGCTCGGGGTGGACCACATGCAGGAAGCCGCTCTTGGCGTTACTCACTCAGCACAGGGTGATCTCTGTGAAATGGCTGTTGCTGGTGCCACTTGGGGAGCAATTGAAACAATTAAAATGTACACGTTTTACATCAAACTACAGTATACATTTATATTTGAAAAAAAAAACCCATTAACGTTGGAAGTACTCTGCATTCTGTTTGCTAGTTTCTTTTGCTGGGTGTGTAGGATTTTAGTTCATTTGAAGCTTCTTTTTGTGGGGAAGTTATGTGTGCATATAGTCAGGAAGGTGCCAGCCTGGTGCCACCGGGAGGGATCCTCTTCCTAGGGAAAGGGTGCTCACTCTGTGGGTAGGGGGAGACTTTGATCCGCCTTGCCTGCCCTTTCCCTCTGGTCTGCCTTACACCGGGATCTAGGCTGTCAATAAAGAAATGATGCTTTTGGTGCTTCACATTTTGGAATAACTTTGATGCCCGAAGTATCAAAACTATCAAAGATGTACAGTAAAACTTGAGGAATGATTCTCAAGGCACCAGATGCAGGGAGCTTTAGTGTACTGTATTCCCATATAAAAGAGTATCTGGACTCTGAAAGGGCCACACTGGAGGGGGTGCCTCTTTACAGGGGAGCTTGTCAAAGACTGCTGTGGAGAGGGGTTTTCATTTATGATTTACTCAACAGAGGATATTGCTGTGAAAGCCCAAACTGCATCCAGAGGACAAGTTGTGGTCTCCCAGACCTAAGGAGTATGTGTAAGATTTGCCTATACCACAGTCAGATATATCTTGTCATAAGTCTAATTGCCATTATTTTAGTCGGGTTTGGGTTTTCGTTAAGATTGCTGGATTGCATTTCTTTATGAAAGATAAGTGCGCCTTCTCATAAATGTTTCTTGAAGGTCAAAATGACAGAATTTAAATGCCAGTACTATATGGTGACAAAAATATGTTATTTCTCCACAGTATGTTTTCATTCTTGTAGTGTCTGTATGGTTTTTTGTTTGTTTGGTTTGGTTTTGTTTTGGTTTTGTTTGGCTTGGCTTGATTTGGCTTGGTTTGGGGTCTTTTTGCTGTTGGAAGGGTTTGGTTTGGTTTGATTTGGTTTTCGTTTTGTTTTTTGTTTGTTTTGGTTGTTTTCCAAGACAGTGTCTTTCTGTGTAGCCTTGGCTGTCCTGGATTCGCTTTGTAGACCAAGCTGGCCTCAAACTCACAGAGACCTGCCTGCCTCTGCCTCCCTGAGTGCTGGGATTATATCTGTGTGTTTATATGATCACTTTCACATACCTGAATACTGAGGAAGGTTTATAAGGGTCATTTTTTTCTTTTAGTGTCTTGAATAAGTTTCAGGGAGATTGAACATACTTATGTATTGAATAATTTTGCACCTTTGTAGTATGTGTCTAATAGACATCACTAAGATTTAAATGTGCAATTTAGTATGGTGCTCATAAAACTAAAGCATATTTTCTTCTGGAGTAAATATATGAGTAATATAAAGATCTTCTCCTGTCCAAAGTATTTGAAAGCCAAAATAATTAGATCAAATCTGAAACCTCTAAATATGTTTAAGGAATATGTTTCTATTTAGAAAAAAAATTCTGTAAAGTGTAACATGGTTCTTGATCCAATAGAGCTTAGAGTACACTGTAACAGTATATTTGGTAGATCCTTGTGTATTAGTAACACTATATATTTGTACATGCTTCATATATTTACACATTATGTTTTGTTAAAGATATTATACATAGTAGAAGTAATTCCCTCTGCTTAGTAGTAATGACTTTGAGGGCCAGATAACTGAACTTTTAATTTTTAATTTAAATTTTGTTAAGAACAGAAATTAAAATCTTATTTAGAAAATGCTCACCAAGTTCTCTCTTATTTATTTACTAAATATATCTTTGAAAGAGTGAAAGTACAAAGACTTACCTGAAAGGTTATATTTAAAATTTTTTTCTTTAAACTGGAGATTTATTTGACTTAGAATTCTGAGCAGTGTTCATGAGCTCTGAATAGAACTCTATTTAATGCGATGGATACTATAGCCAAGGCTTAAATGCAAGACTGATGGCGGGTAATAGGTTTTGTATTTTATATTTATGAAATGAACAGAAGCAAATGAATACAGAACCAAAGACTAGAGAAATACACACTAAAGCAGTCAGGCTTGCACACACCTCAGCTTATATCAGTGCTGTGAAGGACTGAAGAAAGGGATTTTTCAGAACTCTACAGCAAGAAAGTGCACATGGAGGTTATAGATAGCTGCTTATTGCATTTTATCGCATTTTCCTTTTGCTAAGAGTTGGACATCATGAAGAAAGTCTATAAAACATACAGAATGGCCTGTTGGTGTCTTTAGGGAAGGGTTAGAAACGTGGCTGGAAGCAGCGCAGCAGCATCCCCTTGGCGTTTACTTCAGTGAACGCTGGCACTTTCAAATGAGCATGTTAGTCACGCACAGTTCCAGGCAAATTATCCAGAATGTGCTGGCTTAATAAGCGTAAGGTGGACATCTGCGGTGAGTGGTCAGTGGCCAGGGTTGGTTGGCCTGGGTGGCCTTACTCACATATTTAGCTCTCAAGTTGCTAATCATTGTTGGTTAGAGCAACTGAGGTAATTGGTTCACTGTTCACTGGTTGTAGGTTAGCCATAGTTTGTTCATATATGCATAGTTCTAGGGTTCTGATGAGAGGGGAAGCTGAAGTGTGCTCACCTTTCGAAGCGTCTGTTTTCCTCCTAGTTGCTGACACCCTATTGGTCAGTGTAAGTCAAATCAGAAAGATGTGGGTGAGAATTGGGAAGGTGGGTCCTACGGTGTAGACATGACCATGGGAAGACATGAACAATTTTGGGCTAATACTGTAATAAGTGGTCATCCCAAAGCCTTGGGGGACCTTATTGGTAATCGTGCCTACAAGGAACTAATCCTGTGCAAGATGTCTTGTTTGGAAGTTGTCACCATCTTTGAAGTAGAAATAATGCTAACATGAGGAGCGGTGGCAAGAATACAGTTGGTGAAAGAGACACAACTTGCAGTCAGACCCCAGGCTTCAAGGCTGAGCACATGAGAATCTAGACAGCATGTCGGGCTGTATTTTCAGCAGATTTAGAACTTCTGTGCAAACTTCGTAAAAGGAAACATTATATTGGAATCAGTCAAATAAGAAAGATTCTTCTTTTTTTTTCTAACTTACTTAAAATTCATTTATTTATTTCAGTATCCATTCCCTCTGTTTTAAAATCTGTTTCCTAGCCCAGGCTAGCCTCCAACTCATAGTCATCCTAGCCCAGGCTAGCCTCCAACCCATAGTCATCCTGTTTCCTCACTGCTGGGATCGTAGACATATGCCACCACCTACTAGTATTTTATTTATGATGTCAGCCTTAAAATGATGATCAAATTGCAATAAATGTTTTAGTTCACCTTCTAATACCACTTGGGCAATTTTAAAACATGAACAAAAAGCTCTAATATTTGCATTTATTTTTATCTCTCAGAACTGAAAAACAAACTGTGATTCTGAGATTTTATTTTTTTAGCATTTGGGAGTATGTCAGTTTTGACCAAAGTTGAAAAACAGAAAATCATTTTACTTTCCGAGTTTGCTGAGCTGGAGTATATAACGCTTTGATGGCTTTCTTCGACAGTTGCTTTGCAGTAGAAGGCTACGCACTTGCAAGTTATGTGTGTTTTTAGAAGAAACCATGTGTGAGCTATCATGGAAATACTGTTGTCCTACTGTGTGACCAGGAAATTGGTTTGACCACAGCTTCTTTGTGTCACTTATTCATAAATGGAGAACACATTTTTTTAAGTGTTTGACTTTACCTGCAAAGGAAAAATAAAGACACTTGGCTAAAACAGCATAGGGCGTATTTGCTTCCAGCAGGAAAAAATGAGTTTTATCATTCAGGTAAATGGTAAAGCCACATAAACTGCTGCGTATGGCAAATGACAAAATGACATTTTGTTTTATAATATGGTGCCTTAGTTAATAAAGAGTGAAAGCAACATGAGTGTGAATAAGGAAGAGAAACATTGGCAGGTGTTTAGAAGTGATCTCTCCTTGGTTCTTTATTATTAAAAGCCAGGCACAATGGTTGCACTGGTATGTTTCCTCCTGCACTGCTACTGGTTGACTCTCCCCTCCATGGTCAGTTTTAGGAACTTAGACCAGGGAAGAACACTTCCACCTGGCAATGGCAGAGAAGCTTTGTGGGGAGCATCCATCTGAGGACCCCACTGAGGACTGAGTGCAGGTCCTGCTCAAATGGTAGCACTCTGTTCTCTGCACTTGATGGTCACAACGTCTGCCTGTGTTATGCAGACCTGAATGTTTAAAAAGCACACTTTAGAAATCTGACTTACTTTTTATAGTTACATTGAAACCGCCTATATTACTACTAATAAGAATGGTTGTCTTAAAAGTTGATTTTTAGACTGTTTCTCATTAATAAAATTAACTTCTATAAAAATTTGCCAGCTGCCATCAGAAGACCCATAAAACATATGTGTTTGACTCTGTAGCAGTAACCCTGCTTTTTTTCTCCTTGTTGGCATTCATAAGATTTCTGATGGCTACCTAGTTAGTTTCATGTATTTCCTTTTTATACGTGATTTACTAATAGTATGTTTAAAAATGCAATGTTTAAGTTGTAACTAGAAATTAAAAATGAGAATATTAATATAGCATTATATATTGTATATTGTTTATACACTCATATACGCACACATATACTCAGATTCAGGTTCAAGAGCATGAGTGTTTGTTCGCTCTGATTGTCATCTCTACGGCTGTGCTGTGTGTTTAACCAAAAGTAATTCATCTCTACATATTTCCCTGTGAGCTGCCTTTCCGCCACTCGCTCTGGCTCAGAACTGTTTTGCCCTTTCATGCTTAGTTTTCTTTCTTTTCACCATACATCAATACATTATTTTTTAAAACAAAGATTTGAGATGGTTAGGATTCACTGATTGGTTATGGAACAGCACAATCTAGGCCTCTACAGAAATAAAAGCCTACATGCTTGAGACTTACTCTTCATATTTATTTCCAAAGGCTGTGCAGGGTGATTCTGTACAAGACTCAGATCAGATATTTCATTTGTCAATCCCATGTTATATCTTACAAGACTTCATAAAACTAAGTGATACAAATAGAATATATGGCGATTTTTAATCTGTCATAGAAAAATTATCTTTATGTTCCCAAATGGGGACAGATGGGATGACACAACTTAAATGAATATGCATTTTCAAGTGAAGTCTGTGAATCAGAATGAGACAGCCATCCGTTACTCGGGAGAAACCTGTGTTGATAACTTACCATGGTCAAGGGCTTTCTAGCAGCCTTCTAAATGAGAAGGAGACCTACCTGGTTTGCAAGTTATTTGCTGATTATGGTACACATGTCCAGCTGACTCAGCCCATCACTCTGAGATGCTGTGAGGTGAGAGAGAAAGCTTCCCTTAGACACTTTGTTGTTTGAGACAGGGTTATTTATCTGTAGCCCAGGTTGGCCTCAGTCTCACTCAGTCACCAAAGATGGCCTCAAACTTCTGACCCCTCTGCTTACACCCACCAGGTGCTGGGACTACAGGTGGGGCACTCCAATCCAGGCTTATATGTGCTCTTAATAAAAGGATTTCCAGCAAACTAGACCTAAGCAGAAGTCAGTAACCCCAGTAGCGCAGATAGTTATAACTCACAGGTAACTAGGAGTAAAAGAGCTTTACATATCTGCTACACTGGTTTTTAAATCATTGTATGTTTATTAATTAAAAATTTAATGATGTCTCCGGATGCTCAGCTTACAGAGTTCCTGAACATACCATAGGTGTTTGTCACGGCTGCAATGAGCCAGCCCTGGTAGACCATGCAACAAACCATTTCATTAGTGGCAGAAGAGGGACCAGGGGCTGTGGTCAGGCCTACTCCAGAGAGAGGAGCTTTATGTCTGTGTATTTCACTTCAAATTATTAAACACCACCTGGCCCTATAAATTTTGGTATTTATTAATATAAGGCCTTGGACAGAAATTAAATTCAGAAACTTTTATTGAAAGGGCAGAAAAATACTTCAGATTTTAAAATTTTTACTCTGGTTTTTATTTATTTATTTTTTTTATGGCAGGGTCTCATTCTATGGTTCAGGCTAGCCTTGAATGTAGGATCATCTCATATCTGCCTTTATAGTGCTAGGATTACAGGCATGTGCCTCTCGACTTGGCTTTTAATTGTGTTTTTGCTTCTCTGTTTCTTGAATATTATGTGCCTTGTAGTTGACCATTAAGAGATATTTATTTTGATGTTCACTTAATAGATTTTATAGTTAATATCCCCAAATGCAGTTCTAATAGCAAGGATAAGCTATCTAAATAGTTTTAAGAGTCTATATTAATAGTTTACACATAACATGAATTGCAGTGTATAGTTTGTTACAAAAGAAAAACAATTGCTTTAAATTGTTAATATAGACTAGGAGCTAAATATAATGAAATAGCATTAAGTTAAAGAATGCCATGCAGCTAACAGGAGGGTTTTAGGGGTGTGGGTGGTGGGGTTGGGGGTCGTGTGAAGGCATAGGTGGCCATGGGCTTATGCAGAGGAAGAAGAGCATGTTGAATGTCTTGTCAGCCACTCTCCATCATATTCTCTTGTGACAGGGTCTCTCCTGAACTTGTAGCTAGCAGCCAGCACACCCTGGCAATCCCCCTGTCTCTCACTCCAGCCCTCGCTGCAGACACTAGGTCACAGGTGTATATGCTGCTTGGCTTTCTCCATGGTGCGGGGTATTCAAACTCAGGCCTTCTGTTGGCCTGGTGAGTGCTCTTACATCTCTCATGCTCAGCCATCTTTCCAGATTCTCAGATGTTTGTCTTAGGATTTCCTCTTACTTAAGAGCAAAGGAAGTAAGCTTCTTGCTACAAAGCTATGGCAGCTTCTGGCAGCTTATACACTACTCTACCTTTGAAATAAAAAATTCAGGCTAAAAGTACAATTTTGTTTGTTTGTGTGTGTGTATGTTGGGGGTGGGACAACATATAAGATCTTTAGATAGATTAATATAGCTAGGTTTTAAAAATGCTGATATGTATGGTTAGGAAGAACATTGGATATATATCTTGTATATAACCTTTGAGTATTAATTCTGACCAGATCATAATGTAAATAATGTTTGCTGTCATAAAACAAAACAAAACAAACAAACAAACAAGAACCACAGTGGAGCTTGTACCATGTGTTTTATAATTATTTTGTAGCTTTTTTGTTTGTTTGTTTTCACTGAAATGGAAGCTACAGCTAACTCTCTGAAGTTATGCTCATATAAAAGGCAATTACATTTGTACGCTAACAACTTAGCTTCAGAAACCAATTCCTCTAGGCAGCTTTTGTTTAAAATAATAATAATAATAATTTAAAGAATACCCTGCCCTCCAGTTTTGAGACACAGCCCCAAAAAGAAATATGCTCTATTCCCTTAGTGCCAGTTTCTTGACTTTGCACATGTGAAAACGAGTCATCAGAGTACAGCAGAGAAGAGACTCACCTACCTCCACACTCAGTGGGGGTGTTTGGCGTAAGCCGCTGTGGAGTGTGGCCTTTGAAAAGAAAGCTACTGTGGTCTCTTAGTTTGTTTTTGTTTTCTTCCCCATTTGGCTTGCAGGTGTTTGATAGTGTGAAAAATAAAAGCCCCTTTAAAAACATTTAGGTAATTTTAAAATCTGTTATTATATTCATAACCACTGTTTCTCTTGATCTCAGGGGAGGCTGGGTACCCTTGATTATCTTTAATAGAGCATATGAAACTGATAGTGCCAATGGGAGGTGGGTGGCAAGTTTTGTAATAGGCCTACCCCCGCCCCCACCCTGCTTGTTGCTAAACATGTCTCTTGGCAAATGCAACAATATCCATAATTATCAGGCACTGTCAGTGCGCACTACAGAGATGCCTCTGCAGGATGCCTGTCCGACCCTTGCCCCTTGCTTGTACCTTTTCGTGCCCTGGCTTGCTGGCTCACCTCATGTCAGAACAACAGGCGGCCATGACTGAATTCGTATCTCTTGTCAGACTCACACACACCAGCAGTTTCCTCCACATAGTTTACAAGATGAGCTAGGGATGGTGGCACAACATCCACTCAGTAGGCATGTAAAATACCCGTGTGAATGAAAAGCAAAGTGAACGCAGATCTATCTCCCGCCCTATAGATTTTACTCCTGTGTATGAAATGCTTTTCCTGCATTGAGCAGATTTACATAGCACAGTTTGATGTTTCTCCAGAAAAGTCATCTTGATCATTGTCTCATTGTCCAGATCAAGGAAACAGCAGGGTCCCCACTGGCTTTTACAGTGTTTAGTGGCTCCACTGATTAAGAAACTGTAGAGGAAAACACCATGAGTTACACTACTTTTGTTCCAAAATAGAGAAGTAGAGAAAATAATTTCTTACGAATATTTATAGTGGCAGAAAACCTGGGGACAAAACTCATATTCAGTTAGAAACACTACAAAGAGGAATTTTGTTAAAGAGGAATGAATCATGAATGGCCTTTGTGCGTGAGTACAGATAACTGACCCTAGCACTGGCCCTTTAAAACTTTACATCTGAGGATGAGATCAAAGAATCCGGGCTTAGATATTTTTAATGAATCAGTCATAAGAGACTTGTAGGAGATTGGCAAAAGAATGCCTGCTTTTGTTTTCTAGAGGCTTTGGGACTCTCCTTTATGAGTATTATGCTCAGAAATTAAGACCTAAAATATATAGACATTCTCATTCTACAATTTAGTAATATGTTTTATATTTATACAGATTTGACTAGCCTATCTTCCTTAATAGATTTCATAAATATTGCAAATTTTGATAAAACCTGAGCATATTAAAATATATAAACTTGCTTGAAAGTTTGTGTTTTCATTTTTTATTTACAAAAGTAACACAAGATTAATTTGGGAATTCAATCATTATTGTAACATATAGAAAAAATCCATCTCTTGACTCTTTCTGAAGAGAATTTCCCATCATTTTCATAATTTGGTATACAGTCCTCTATTTATTTTCAATTATATATAGTTATAATTTTAATTAAGGGTTTTATTCAGTGTGTATATACATATTTAGACTATTATCTGGCATTTTCATGATATTCATAGTTTATATTGTAACCCAAAAGTAGTCCCACCCCCGAAATAATCATACTGAATTTCTGAAAGCAGTGAATATTACCTTATTAGAAAAGGAGGCTTTGCAAATCTAAGCCTAAGGCTCAGGGTAGAGAATCTGGAATTCTCTGTATGGTGCCTAAACTCTTCTATATTCTTGTAAGAAAGATAGAGGGACGCTAGGGACCAACCCTCAGACAAGGCTCATTTAGAGGTCACAATGGTGTCAAGATGGAGATCAGAAGATGCCTCGTCCCGTACACTGTCAGCAGCCACCACAAGCTGGCAGAGAGGTACAAACATGCTCACCTAAGAGCCTCCACGTGGAGTCCACCCCTGCTGACATCTGACATGGACTTCAGGCCTCCAGAACTGTAAGAGAATACATTTCTATTGTCTGAAGCCGCTAACGTTGTGGTTACTTAATCCAGAAGTCCCAGGAAATAACTACAGCCCTGTTTTCATGTTGGTATGTAGAGGCCTCATTCACAATATGTAGCTATTGCAAAATTTTACATTATGTGGCTGTACTATAATTTAGTTAAATAATTCTTTTATTTAAATAGAATTTGTCTGTGGTGTTTTAGCTTTGCAAACATTGTTTCAGGCAGAGTGTGGGTTTATATAGAATAATTTTCTACATTTAGAATGCCGGCTCTATTCTAGGTACTTAACTGTGCTTTGAGTATGCAACGCATACACGGATACCTCTACCATGTAGTTGTTCTGGAACTTACTTCATGTACACACACCTTTGTTGGTTTCTTGGATGCCCATACCAGAATTTTTTGCATACAAATATTCTTTTTGTTTCTTTTTTTCATGAAAATAAGGGAGTAGTGTATACAGCTTTGACTTCACAACTCCTCGCCCCTTTTCACTTAGCAAAGATTCATGGAGAGGGGCGACAAATAGATAACTTGCTGTTTTACTGAGGCTGGCTTATGTGTTCTCTAGAGTTTGTGCTAAATTAATTTCCATTAACAATGTATAATTTCCCTTGTTTTCTAAAACTATTAGAGCCATTCATTTAAAATCACTTTTTGACATATCTGCCATTTTTTAATCAGCTCTTGTTTCATGGTGGTAGTGTTTCATGGTGGTAGTTTCATGGTTTCTGTTGCCAGCGGTTTTAAGCATAAATATGTGTTGAGACTATTCCTCATGGAGTATTTTTAACTCAGTATAGATTGAGTTTTCAGACATGGAGTTGAGAACTTTCTGCTCTCGTTTCTCCGAATATTCTTCGAGTTTTCCTATTTCTCCTTAACACATGGTTGTCATGTCCCTTACCACTTAGAGCTTATAGTTCAGAGTTGTCACAGGGTGCCACACCAAAGTGACAGATGCCACTTTTATCCATATATAAAACTCATCAAAGTCATCTTAAGTAAAAATTAATCCAGAATGAATTAAGTTAGTTAGTTAGTTAGTTAGTTAGTTAGTCAGTCAGTCCAGAACTTTTAAACGGAGTTCTGTAGTTTCCGTTTGGCCCCTTTTCCCATCTTCTCGTTTTGCCCTTCTGACATGACAACGCTTCAGTCTCCCTCAGTCCCAAGCCCAGTTCACTCTTGATAATACAACATGCATTTGGCATCTGTTCTGCTGTTAAAGCCCTCAGGAAAAATTACAAAGCTGTTCTTGCAAATTCATCATTATTACTGAGAAACGTAATTCACCGTATGGTTCTCGCAGCCTTCCTCCCCCTTATACCTGAGCTCTGGGATGACATTGCCTTCTTTGGTGAGGCGTCGTTACAACATCTCATCTCTCCCACCTTAATTTGTAGCGAAGCATTGCATTTGGGTGACAGACAGTTGTTCGTGCTTGAATAACTCGGGATTTGAATTCTACAGTTTGTGGCATCCATGTAATGCTTAGCAGTGGGTGCAGCTGTTAACTATTCGCTTATAAATAATCTCTCCCCCTTCTCAACTTGTCTCCCAGGTAGTGTACCTGTCACCATTAATAACTCTTCTGTGGTTCCCTGGTGATTTGACCCATCCGTTGTCATTCACGGAGGAGTGGTGTTCTGGCTTGCTATTGAAGTTTATGCAGGTTCCTTCAGCTGTTCAGCCATCCTGGCAGCCATACACTGTGCGAGGTTCTACATGGTGCTAAATGCTTTATCACATACTTGGAAGAATGCGCCATTATATTTCAGGTCTTACTTGATAGGATCTGCCACTAAGTCCCACAGAAGAGCCACTGGGGCATAAACACAGGGACGAGTGTAGTAAAAGTGACTCACAACAGACAGCCTTTCTGTCTCTTTGATGTTACACCTGTACCACCTAATTATCACAGTGCATCATCGTCCCCTGACGTGTGTAAATGTTTAGTGACTTTATTTGATTTGGTTGGGGGACCCATTGAGTGAGTCCACAGGCATGTGCCTGTGTCTAAAGTCTTAGGTGAGAGGCTACTGACTCTAATTTAGAGGGTCTCTGAATGATTTAGCATCCTGTGGCTCTTCATGTGGACATGTGCTGGCTTTCTCACGCTGTCTCTTCTCCAGGCTAACTCTTACAAGCCTGTAAGCCTCCAGTTAGCCATCCTTTTCAGGAAACTTTTTATTCAGCATTGGGAGCCCAAAGTACTCCAATAACCATTTTTACTTATCTCTTGTCCTCTTTGACAGTTGCCCCTACTTGCCTTTCTCTCCTACTATGTTGTTAAGTTGTTTGATGGGTAGTCTAAAGTGTTTCTATGCACACATTCTGGTCACATCTTAGAACGGCAATACATTTATGTTAAGAGAGTCTTGCTTTCCCATTGACGTATGTGGTTATACCTATGAGACATGAAGCAATAAATTGCGGGTACACATTGTCTATCACTCTGTTACCATTAGTCAGGAAGAGACCATCATGTCTATTGTCCTTTCACCCAGTGAGTAACATACATTTCTTTAATATGCCTTCACAGTAAGGATTTTTCCATAATGGCTTGGAGGATGGTAGAGAATAAGATACCATGAGGCAAAAGAAGAAGAAAATAATTAAACTGTTTGGGAAATAATCCCAGTGTTTATGAACACAGACTATGCTTGAGAAATAAACCCTCAGAGGAAGTCAGTCAGTCAGGTCAGGCCTGGTACTGATACAGTTTTCATTTGGAAATGGAATTACTCTCCAAGTGGTCTTTATAGTCTCATCTCATTGTGTGTAGTAAATTAGAAAATCATCAGATTCCCCCCCCTCACATGTCTACACACTCTGTCTATAAATGTATGCATCTATTTATAATTGATCTGAAAACACAAACAATGAAGCACTGAATTTGTGCCATACAGCCGTGCACAACTGTGACTGTAGTTACTAGCTGGTAGAACAGCAGAGATACTAGTGAGCAAAAATGCATCTAATCAGAAATTCAAGAATAGATTTTTTTTCTGTAGAAAATATAGTTTAAGGTTAAAACCATTTTAAAGAGAAATACATGTTTTTGGTTTAAAAGTTGTGCACAAGACTATCTAGCTGACATAAGTCTAATATTGGAGTACAAATGTCCTTCCATCTTTTTGGTAGAAATGATACCATAGCATGGGGTGGGCACGTTGTGCACTTCCCAGGTTTCACTCAATGATGTGTGTTGCAAGCAGTTTCTTATCAATATAGAAAGAAATGCCTTCTTCTAATAGCAACATTGCAGAAGTGTAGACTAGTTTATGTGCCCATCCCTTACATGCTGACTCTATCGGTCCTGAGTCAGTCTTGAGGCTGTGGTCTTCTGGACGAGGATAAAGATAAACGGTAATATGCTGCTTTCATGTGCATCTCTCTTTTTAAAAATGATTTCTTTCATTTTGTAGTATAATTACATCACTCCCCCTTCCCTTTCCTCCCTCCAAACCCTCTCATATACCCCTCTTTGCTCTTTTTTCAAATTCAAGGCCTCCTATTAAATTGATTGTTGTTATATACATATATATTCCTAAATACATTAGCACAGCCTACTCAGTCTGTATATTATATAAGGCTTATAATTAAGTTTTCTTATTCATCCAGTTAATTTCAGAAGCATTGGATTAAAGTATATAAAGCTTTGCCAAGAGATTTTTACATGTAAAAGCACCAAAATCCTATTTAGCAAATTATTTAATGTAAACATTTAATGCTTGTTAGGTAGGATAAGAAATCATTGAGGGAAAAACCTTATAATATTACTGGAATCACAAGGATTCAAACCTTTTTTTCTTCATAAATCTCCTTAAGGAACACATCAAAAATGCCTGGCTTAGCCAAGGATGTCCCACAACCTCCCAAGACTTCCAGGGGCCAAGGCAATGAAGGACCAAGGCTCGGGCAGTGTCTGTCCTCTTGCAGATTGCCTCCTGAGAGGTTCTTCACTGCTGTTTCTTAAGTCATTAACACCATAGGCCTCAGTCCCAGAATTGACCACCTCAGGGTTGCCAACCAGCTGTATGGCTACTGGCGTCTTCATTGTTGTGTTGGCCATTGAGGTCACTGCCCTGCTACATCTCTTGCCATGCATGTTTTCATCTCAAGTAGTCACAGGAATAGATGAAAATGGAGACCAGATCAGAGCACATGCCACAGGTAAAGATAAAATCATTCAAGTTGTCAGAGAGTACACTAGTGGCAAGAGCTTTGTGATAGTTCTTGTATTCTTTTGGTCAAACGTAGCTGTTCATGTCCTTTGAGAAGAGCTCAGTAGGATTCGCCTTCACTTCTCGTTTCCATGGTGCCTTTATTCTCCATCCTTCTCCTCAGTCCTCCCCGTGCTATACTTCTGAGTGGAGCTCTTCTCACGGACACTGCCTTGGAAGCATGTGCAGAGATGTTAAAGAGAAGAAAATCAATACCTGTGGTGGGCTGACTTCCCCATTCCTTTTTTCTTTTCTTTTCTTTCTTTTTTTTTTTTTTTTTTTTTTTTTTTTTAATGTTCCTCAGTCCTCTGGTCAGGGGATTAATACAAGGAAGCCCTGAGAGCCAAGTGGGACTGACCTTCTCCTTAAGGGTCTTGGTTCTACTGCTCTTTACCCCTTTTGCTTTGGGTTTGGTGGTGACTTTTCACTTTTCTGGGAAGTTGAGAGTTAAAAAAAAATGATGGTTTGGAGTTTTAGCATTTTTCAGTTTCTCCAAAGGAGACTATAAAGTGCCCGTGGAGCAGGTCCAAGCCAGTGGATGTTTAAGAGAAGGGGGGAAATTAGCTGAAAAACATTCTTGTGTGACTTGGTTACCTTCTGTTGCATTAAATGGGTGGAAAGGGGAATACATGTTGTGCTTTATAGTTTTTAACATTAAAACGCCTTTAAAAAAAAAAAACCCAAAGCCTTAAAAAACATAAAATGACCTTCAGGCCTATTGGCTCCCACTGTTTAGTTTATCAGCTCTCTGTCACACCCTCCCCCATCCCTGTAAAAAGTCCAGAGTGAAGTGCGAAAAGGATCAGAAAGTCTCCTTTATGCCAGTTCAGCCTTTTAGTCGCTTGCCAGCACCTTCATCTCTTCATATGTTTCTAGCTAAGGTCTAACATGGAACAAAAACCCGACAGCAATGGAGACCAGATGCCGGTATTTCTTCTCTGTCACTTGGCTGCTGAGCAGATGGGATTTATATCAGTCGGGCATGCTAGGAGGAAGAGGCCGTGGCAGCCAACATGTGGAACTGGGGCTGAGTGACATTTCTGCTAATGTTTTGTCCTTGTAGAACATTATGCTTCCTCTTTGCTTATGAGCTGTGGTTTTCCTGACTCAGACGAGGTTCCAGCTCCAGCTGGAATGGCTGTCGCTCTTCCCCTCTACCCCCACCCCACCCCACCCCCTTTTTTTGGAGAGTGCTGGGAGCTATGGAGGAGTAGTGGGGCTTGCACAATGGAGCTCTTTATTAAAATACCTGACATCTGCATGCAATGCACCAAAAGCTTCTTAGCTTAAGCAAAGGAATGCGTTGGGCCTTACTAGTCACTCTTTGCCTGCAGCCCTGCACTTGTTTGATTTATATAATGAGTGAATGCCTCTGGCAAAAGAAGACAGTGAACATGTTATTGGAGGAAGAGAACTTTTAAATTTTTTCCAAGAACATTGTCACAGACAAGCCTAATACTCATACAAAAATATGAGTATTTAAAAACAATTTCCATCATCATGTGGATTTCTTGCTATGATTTTTAGAGTGTCCCATTCCTCCCCACCCCTCCTAGAGAAAATTGGAAAATTCATAAGCCAAATTTAACATCATAAGAAATGTTAGTGTTGTTAATTTTTGTTAATGGGGAGTACCATTTTAAGGAAATTTGATGTTACAAAGAATCTCTAGGGAAAAAAAAAAATAAATTCACATTAACGAAAACATGGCAATGCGTGCACCAGAGGAAGAGCTATTGTAGATAAGTTGATGAGTATAGTTTTTGCCAGCAAAATGCATGCTGTCCTTTTTATGCTGTCAGAATGCATAGACATGCACACTGTTCTGGTTTCTTTTCTAAAGGTGGAAAGCATTCGCATTTTACCTGTTCATGGCACGTGGTAAGACATGCTGCTGGCTTGATAGGCCCTCTGTAAAGCAGTGGAGTGGCCCTGAAATAGCTGCTTACCTGGCCAGTCGGGAGCTGTGTCCCTCCGCGTTTCTATTCAGATCTCTTATCTCTGGTTTTGATTGGGTTACTGAGAGATGCAATGGAGGAAAACAAAAAGAAATGGCATGGCACTTCTGCTCTTTTCTCCCAAAGAACAGTTTCTACAGACGCCTCTCTTGGCCCCTGACATGCACACGTCCTATGAGTCGACTAGAAAACTCCAAGGCAGCTTAGCCATTTCTTGAATTCCCTCCTTTTGGTGCCTTTTTCGTTGTTGTTTTGTCACTTCTTCTGCTGTAGGGCTTCCTGCTGGGTACCACTCATTGGGACAGGGATGTGCCCTACAGCAACCAGAGAGAAGCTGTGGTACAGTACTCATGTGCCTAGAAAAAGTCCCAAGTTAGTCTTTCTCGGAGAAAATTATTTGAAAATGGTTGGAACCTATGTTTTCCCTTGCTGTTTTCTCAGCCCACCATATACTGACCACAGAATGGCTTGGCTGCAATATCGTTTAAGAAGTCTACTGTAAGAAGTAGCTTGCTTAGATTATATATGTACAATAAATCCAGAGTCACAGAACACAGCTACTCCGCACGTTAACTATCCACTGAACTTAACCCTGTTCTGAGCCACCTGCCTTCCTAAGGCGGTGTTTTCAGAGAGGGACAAGGCAGCGTGTGCTGACGGCCCTGCCTTAGACTGAAAGACCTCTCGGGCCTCCTGAAGCCCCTAGCATGCGTACCTTCCACCAGAGGGGGAAATAGCAGACGTTGTTGCACAGAAGCAGGTTACGGTAGCCAAAAGCTGTGGGTGTCTGAGACCTCCCAAGGAGGACTCTAGAAGATTGTTTGACTTGATCCTTGGATTTTGGTCCTGGGTGTATTTCATCCCAGAAAAATGTGGCCCCAGCCCCTGCCGGTTGTAAATATCGAGTGTCTTCCTGGGTGTGGTCCTTTGTTTTACACTGAGATGAGGCTGCATTAGCTCAACCCAGAAGATGTCCTGCTCACTGTGTGATAGCGAATATATTATTTAACCTTGGGGAAATCTCATATTTCTCTTCTGAAAACTGAAGTGATAATAACGATAAAATCTACCTAACAAGATTACCAAAGGGGGGGATGGGGTCGTTTACTAGAGATAGGTTAGGGACAATGACAGGTAAGTGCCTGGCCCATTGCAAAAGGTCCACAGTGGTAGTTACTATTGCTGATGTATGCTAAAGCATGCAGTATTGTCTGACCTTTGACCTACAGCAATCCCAGGTGGAACCGGAACCTGTGCTGCTCTGGAGAGCAGCTTTTTTTTTTTTTTTTTTTTTTTTTTTTTTATTAAAGCTCAGTATCCATTATAAATGGAGAAACTCTCCCAGCAGGAACATTATCTGCTCCAATCCAAAGGGACAGGCTTCTTGTCTTTTTGGTGGTTGAGTCCTAACAAGGAGTTGCTTTGGAAATGTATCTGCCAAGAGTAATTGGAGCGAAACTCAAACCAGCTAGGAAGAGCAAGTTCCTGTCCTCTGAGTTCACATTGGTTTTCAGTCTCTGGATGGGATGTGCCTCTTTGTGGCTGTAGATAAAATTCTTTCCAGGAGAGTGAACCCCCAACATCTATCCCTCTTCTTCACTGGTGGCAGAAGGCAATGGGTTTACTGTACTCGGGAAGGCTAGACCCCTGAGGACAAAGAGTAATGACTACTTTCTGTCTCTTCTAATGACTCGTGAGGAAGTAGGTCAGTGAAAGAGCATTTATTCCTACTTGAAAGGACTTCTAAGCAAAGCTTTTGCCAGTGTCTCTTAAAAATCATCTACTAATTTTTGGCTAGCACACCCTTTCCTCTCAGCACAAGGATATCCTGATCATGTGTCTGTGTTTCTGCTTTTGTTTTTGTGATCTTGCTTGACCCATCAAATTATGTGCTAAGACATTTGTTTTCTGATTTTATTACGATATGAATTCTGTAACTTTATATCCAAAGTCTCATGTAACAGATTTTAGAGCAGTTAGATGAATGCTAGCAAAATCTGTAGTCCAATGTGGGATGCACACGATGTAGTCTGAGGTGGGGTGCACGTGATGTAGTCCGACGTGGGGCACACACGCGTACACGATGTAGTCTGATGTGGAGCGCGCGCGCGCACACACACACACACACACACACACACACACACACACACACACGATGTAGTCCAACGTGGGGCACACACGATGTAGTCCAACGTGGGGCACACATGATGTAGTCCAACGTGGGGCACACACGATGTAGTCCAACGTGGGGCACACACGATGTAGTCCAACGTGGGGCACACACGATGTAGTCCAACGTGGGGCACACACGATGTAGTCCGACGTGGGGCACACACGATGTAGCCCGACGTGGGGCACATACGATGTAGCCCGACGTGGGACGCACACGCGTACACGATGTAGTCTGACGTGGAGCGCGCACACACACACACACACACACACACACACACACACACACACACACACGATGTAGTCCGACGTGGGGCACACACGATGTAGTCCAACGTGGGGCACACACGATGTAGTCCAACGTGGGGCACATACGATGTAGCCCGACGTGGGACGCACACGCGTACACGATGTAGTCTGACGTGGAGCGCGCGCGCGCACACACACACACACACACACACACACACACGATGTAGTCCGACGTGGGGCGTACGCGGTGTACTCCAGCGTGGAGTGCACAGGGTGTAGTCCGACGTGGGGCGCACACTTGGCATCAAATCATTCCTGGAAGTGAAGGTACCTGTCTACACAGGGAGAGCCCATCTTAAAAAACAAAAGCAAGGACTTGTTTTCTATTTTAGAATTTTGTTTCCATGTTCTTTAGTGAAGAATTCATGCTACACAGATGCACATCAAAAGGAAGTGAGTCCACTCTAGTCATTCTTTCCAAGACTTCACTTTCAAGGAGTAAGCTGGTATACTCTGTGACAGTTTGCTGGTGTTCGTTCCACACCAGATTTGCCAGAAACCTCAGCCTGAATTACTTGTGCCAAGTGTTATTTTGGCTTGGTCTGCAAAATGTATAGTTATCAGGTACTTTGTTCAGTTTTAAAATTTTAAATATAATTTCTTCACCTCCCTTTTAAAATAAAAGCTTCACGTGGTTTTGGCAAGCTATACTTAGAGGCTTTTATAAACACACAAGATTTACTGTCCAGAGAAAATGAAATAAATGACCTTTTTTTTTTTTTTTTTTCATTTCTAAGCTTTGAAAAAAAGGAAACAAATGAATGAACTTCATGTTACTATAAATGTGATTCTTTGCCTCTCAGGACACCAAGTGAGGTGTGTAAAATTAAATTTCCCCTCTCCTTTTTCTGCTCTCCCTGCTCCTCACTTTCTCTCTCCCTTCCCCCATGCATGATAGAAATTAATTTGTCAGTGTAAATTCCTGCATACAGAAATTATTCCCTCTTTCCCTCTCCCTTTTGCCAGATAAGCAATATGATTTCAAACATTTTTTTGTGTGTGTGTGTGTGGAAACAAAAGGGCTAACATTTTAGGCAGAGCTGCACTTAATATAAGATATGAAAACCTTAGTGTAGTGTATTAAAGGTAAAGATGCCAGCATTTTAGTGTATATTAGCCTATCTTTGCCTTTCATTTTGCTAAGATTGACTAACATTTAATTGCCTTGGCTGTGTTTAAAAAATAAAAAAAGTGAAAGAGCTTACCTTATAGGGATATGCCAACTCCTGAGGTTTCTGGGCTGTGACCCCAGCCAAGTTGCCCACCTTCAACCCACTACTTCACCTCTTGAGACGGGGAACATTATACAACAAGAGTCAATAAATTTGACTCTTATCGAAATCTAAAGACATCACCTTTGTTACGGGAGAATGTTGCTCATTTGCAAAAGCTCCTTCCATTTCCAGCGACAGAGACAGCAGGGTCCAGCCAGTTGGCCTCATCTGGATAGTGTTAAGTAAGCGAGGGCTGTTGCCGGCTCGGAACCCTTTATAGACATTCCTTACACAGTGCAGCTGACCAGTGCGGGGCAAATTTGCTCTTTTTCTCCACAGAATCGAAGAAAATGTCCAATTATCACTTACCTCATTTAGACTTACCTGATTGTTTTACTGTATTGGGAATATGTCTTATAAATGGTGGTTTTACCTGAAAAAAATTTAACATTTGTAAACTGTTTTAAATCACTGCATCTTTTTATTGCCTTTTTTTTTTTAAAGGAAAAGTTATGAATTAGTAACTAGTTTCTTACTAGCTGTAATAAGAAATTTTAAAGTTTCTTAATTTAAGGATTAAGAGAAAAAGCAGCACACAGAGTTAAATGACTTTGTTCTGTGTACCTCTTTGTACATATTAGGAAAAGTTGGCTTTGGAAACAAAATAAGGAACCACCCGTTGAGTTCTCATCCTGGGTTCCTCAGTATGTATTGTAACTTGGATTTTGTTGATAGTAAATATTAAATCAGATCTGATATTTTAGATGTACATATCTATTACTGTTTTAGCAGATGGATAAGCACACTGGGATTTTTTGAAGTTCCTCAATAATTGCTGGGCATCTTAGCATCTAACTTGCAAAAAACAGTTCACAGTACAGATACCAGACCTGGCATCTTCTTCCCAGACCTGGCATCTTCTTCCCTCCTTGTATGACTTTAAAAAAAAAAAAAAAAAAAAAAAAAATCCTAGAAGGATCTGTGCTGGGTTAGGCAGGGAGGGAAGGAGATTGAGACTCCACCAAGAAAAACACAAAGAAAATGTATGTTAATGTGGCTGAATATTCATGGCAACCCTGTGGCCTGAGGCTGCATGCACAGTGAGACAGTGTGTTCACCAGGCCACCCCAAGGCAAGGGGGCAGAAGACACTCGCAGACAGTGGCGCAGCACAAGGAGTGTTGTCTTTGAAAAGTTTTCATTTTCCCTTGAATCGGCTACAGTCTTTTACTTAAGGTCACTGCAGTCTGCAGTCTTTGGCAGAAGGCGTCTTCCTTTTTTGGTAGTGGCAGTCTGACTCCCCCCTACCTCACCCATCCCACCCCCACCCTTTGGAAATGTTTTCTTCTCAACCTGCTATTATCTTCTGAACCTGTTTTATGTTATGGTTGTCAGATGCCTCTTCCCTTTGCTTCTTACAGTAAAATGTGATGAGATAGATATCTGTGTGTCTATAGATAGATATATAGATATGCACACATATATGAAATTTTTTAAAGCATGGAGCTGCAAGGCATATGGTTATGATTTTAGAAAAGCTTGGTGGGTTTTTTTTTTTTTTAAACCTTCTCTCTCTCTCTCTCTCTTTTTTTTTTAAATCTGTACCTTTTTCTCTGGGCAGTGAACTCACTGCAGAGACATCAAAGAGAATATGTACTGGATCAAGGTGGATTTTTTTTTTTTGACCACATCATTGCCAGCTGTGGTGTTTATGATTAGAGGCAGACGGTCCAGACACCTTAGAGTCCTCACTAAGCGTCAGATCTTTAAGGGGATCCATCCCAACTGAGTGACACTAAACAGCCAGCTAGAGGGGAGTTGATGGGCTAGAACTAAGGAGTGTGTGTGTGTGTGTGTGTGTGTGTGTGTGTGGTGTGTGTGTGTGTGAGAGAGAGAGAGAGAGAGACAGAGAGAGAGAGAGAGAGAGAGAGAGAGAGAGAGAGAGAGAGAGAGAGAATGTGAGCTAGTCTTTGGTGCCTGTGCATTCACTCACCAAGCTATGGAACAAACTCAGCTAACATCGGGCTACAGGCTGCCCAGAGGCCCCTTAGCATGCTTTTCAACGTAGATTTTGCTAGCCAAGGGGATGACTAGAGCTCAGCAAACACAGGCATTGATCCTCTCTCCCCGGGCACAGGGATGCATAGCATTCGGGTCACAGCCTTGTAGGCTTTGAAGCAGCTCCATCCAGCCACAGACTGCCCACTTCCAGGATCTGATGTGAATTCCTCTCGGATCTTCACTCTCTTTTCTCTGCAGCTAATGACATTGAATTCCCTCTGGATGGTGCCTCCACTTGCAATATTAACACTTGTATAGTGTCCTGTTGACATAAGAATTCTGCAAACAGCCAGCAGTCAACATGGTAGTTCATGAAAAGGGACTTCACTTTGTTGCCTGTGTTCTCTTCTGGGTCAGTGTAACTTCCAGGTAGTTGCTTGTTTGTTTGTTTACCTGTTCCCCAAATAGAATTTACTTCAGGAATTAGTGGAACAGCATTTGGAATGAAATGTGTAGAAATTACTAGAATCAAGAACATAGGTTTACCCAGTGGGGACCATTAGCAGTAAAAGAAGCAGTTTGGTTAATAATCATTTCTTTCTCTTTCAGTGTAAAAAAGGCACTTTAAAAAAATTCCTATGATCATCAAGAAATGAGGTTGCTTGCTTCCAGTTCCTAGTGACTAGAAATTGTGATTCTTTAGAAGAATATTGTTAGGGCAACGATTAAAAAAGAATTGCAAACTGAGCTAGCCTTGGTGGAATAGCAAGAAAAAAATTGCATGTCAACTCAACATCTAAAACAAAGGAAGTAAATGAATTTTATGTGAAAGAGGGATACGGAAAACAGATTGCTAGGACAGAAGTACTTTAAGAACCTCTCTTTGATTAGAAGTACATTTTTTTCCTTTAAAAAAACAATTATCTAAACAATTAGATCTTAGTGCTGAGTGAAACTCTGGATAATAAAAGTGAGTTTCATTCATCATTTTCTTCTTCCTGTCTTGCACTCTCAACCTCTTCCCTTTTTGTTAACCCCACTGACTTAGCTACTCAAACCATTGGCAGCAGAATTTTGCAGCTACCTTTTTTGCTTGAAGAAAGGGCATGGAAGTAGTTTGAAGCCTAGGAATCTTGGGCTGGGTGGTCTGGGCAGTACAGGTAAACCATCCCTTGGAAACTGGTGGACTTAAGAGTGTTTAACTGAACCTCTCTTGCTCTAGGCCAGACCATGTAAGTAGCACTAGAGTCCCTCCTGTTTTCCGTAGCAGCTAGAATAAACTGCTGTTTTAGAGGGAAAAGGGCAGGTAGTCTCTAATACATGTACCTGGCCAATGATACTGTGATGAATAGTCTTTAAAACAATACTAATTTTGGACCCACACAGAGGCTGGCCTTTATGTGGTATAAACCCTAGTGTGAATGAGAGCCTAGGATTTTGAATGCCAGGCCACTCTTAGTGTTTTAGCCTGTAGCTGTAACTACTGATCCTGTTTCTGAATTCTCCACATTCTGCCACCTACTTTCCTTTCCGACTGCTAACTTCTGTGTAACTTGTAACCCTAGCACCTTTCAAAGAAGATTGGAGTTTCTTCCTGTCCCTGTTTCACTGTGCTTGGGAAATGTTCTTGGTTATTAGGAAGCTTTTCTCAGATCTCAGACTGTGTTCTTCATGAAGCCTGTTGTTACCTTTAGTGGGAGTCTGAAACTCCGAGGGATGATACCCTCTGCTGTTTATTTCCATGAACATCTCATCATTTACCTTACATATTTCAGAGTTTATCTTATATAAAGAAAGTTACTTTCTTATGTGTTTGGCAGCTTATTATTTCTCCAGGAAAAATATTCTCAGTAATTGGTGGGTAAGATGATATTTTTGTCTGATTTAAAAAAAAGAATACTATCTCTCCACATATAATATTTGTAGTATTTTTAATTTAAAAGCAACCTTTAAAAGATCAAGGTTTTATAATGTACTTAAACTGTGCATTTGTCTGTGTACTAACATTGTAAATAAATGTATGAAGCAAAACAACAAAGTAGTTTTATTGGGTATAACTTTGTCATCATGTAGCAGGTTAGTTCATTCGGTTGTTTATGTAATTACATCCATGCCCAGGTCCAATTTTATTGTTGTTTTGACCTTTATTAGTCTTCATGAATACACTGTGTCAGCATTATCCCATTTTACAGGTTATGAAACTGAGGCAAAAAAAGAGGATCTTCTTAGTTTTATTGCAAGTTGTTGGCTGAAATATTTTTTTCATGATGCGTTAGTGATCATACTGACTTTAAAGGTTTCACAGTATGTATGTAACAACTCTTAATGAAAACAGAAGTCATGAATTTGAAAAAGAGCAAGGAAAGGTGTAGGGGAGGGTTTAGAGAGAGGACAGGGAAGACAAAATGATGTGCGATTATGATCTCAAAAAATAAAAGAAATTTTTTAACGTTGCAGTTTCCTTTACCAGGTGTTGAAGTTCCAGACTCTAAAACTGCTTAGTTCTGTTTGAGAGCATGAAAGTTATTTCAATAATCTGGTGTTCAAATACCTTGGTAGAATTTTCATTTTCTTAATTCTTCAAGGAAGGAGGAAACATGGATATCGAGGGAGTATGAATGTCGAATCTTCCTAATAAGAAAGTGTGTGTACTTGTGCATACACACATGTATAAGCACACCACCAGGTGGATTTAAACAGAACTGGGAGTAGGACCCACATGAGTCTTTGGGTCTATTGTATTTGCAGTAATATCCTCAATAGCCTGTAATGTTTTTGTAGCGAGTATTTTTGGTGGAATTTAAATTGCGCTTTGTAATATGTGATTGACTATGTGACATGAGTGAAAGAACACTCAGGCTTCGCGGTGGGAGGCTAATGCTGATGCTAGTGAGGCAGCATTGGTATATACTGTAGGGTCCAGAGTGGTGGTGTCATGTCCTATAGGCTCAGAAACCTCCATTTATGGTAGCAGGAAGGGGACTTGGTTTCTCTGCTGATGGGATTTGGTTGGTTGAAAGTAAATCTAGTGGCCTCTATTAGCATTCCTGAAAATGCTTTTTCAGTAAATGACAGCTAAGGGGCTAATGGTTCCTAGTATTGTCCTCCCTGTCTTTTGTGACAGATGGATATTTCCAGATAGACATAGATCTCACATGGGGTCATCTGGATGAAACTATGGTAATATTAGACCCATGAAAAATCTAATAGCCAGGGCTGGGGAGATGGCTCAGTGGTTAAGACCACTGTCTGCTCTTCCAGAGGTCATGAGTTCAATTCCCAGCAATCACGTGGTGGCTCACAACCATCTATAATGTGATCTGATGTCCTCTTTCGGCCCGCATACGTACATGCAGGCAGAGCACTGTATATATAATAATAAAATAAAATAAATTAAAAAAAAAAAGAAAAATCTAATAGTCAGTCTCCAAATTAAAAACAAGCAAAGCTGAGTAAGTTAAGTGCAAGTTGCAGCTCTCTCACTTTAGCGTCAGATGTTACTACCTCTGGCAGTAAAATCACAAAGGATTTGATCCATTACTCATTCATAAAAATTGATAACATTTGTAAGTCAATTTGTTCACCTGGAATTTCCCCTGTACCTTCTCCAATCTGCATTGTGCAGTTTGGGGGGAAAAAATCTGTGAAGTCTTAACATCTGCTGGTTTCTGACCTAGGAAAAAGAAATTAACCAAGTTGTAGTCCTTGTACTTAGAGAGCTGGAACAAACATCCTATCTGGAGCTCTGCCAGGTGCAGTGACTCTTCTGCTTTAGTGGATGATGCGCTGGATAGAAGTAAGCACCGGAAAAGAAGAAAGGAGCACATGAAAGGAAGGTAGACCCCTCTAGGCTTCTTTCCTTTCATCACCTACCTTCAATTTCCTAGTGGTGGCGCTAAAGGAACCTCTTGGCTCTCATCACCAAAAGGAAACTCTCCTTTTTTGGGAGTAGAACCTCTAGGCAAAGGACAGACTACACAGAAAAGAAACCAAAGAAACCAGGAGGAAGCTCTCTACCCAGTTAAGGAAGTTGCACATTTTTTCTTTTGTAAAAATGATTGATAATCTGTGGAAAATAAAAGTGGGCATTGAGGCTGCTTTTCATAAACAGCTCCACTGAGTGTGTGGCCAGCACTTTCTTGATTAACAAAGGTCTCCCTGACCTTGGCAGTTCAGTGACTCACAGCCTCGCTGGAATGGACTGTTCCTGGACAGTCCCTCCAACACCAGAGGCACAAACAGGTCTTTTTAGCCATTTGTTAGATAGCAGTGGAGAAAATGGTCTAAACTGCTTAAGACCTGAAAACAAAAGAGAATATTAGAATTATCAAAAGTACACTACAGCCATGCTCAGTTTAATTTCAGGATCTAAACTCTAGAGCTACCCAACTTAGCGTAGAAACTTAAAACTAGGTTACTGGTTTATTAGAAATATATAAAATGGTTTTCCATATGTCTATTGTTGAAGGTAGATATTTTTGTACGGAGTTTTACAGCTTCTTTTTTTAAAATACCAAATAGTACTGCATTCTCAGGCTAGATAACAGCACTCTTGCCTTCTTGGCTAGAACTTTGACAATATTTAGACCCCAAATGATGTTGACAGCCTACAGAGGGAATTTTACCCAGACTGCTGCTAACTTTGACTTAAATACCAAACTTATTTCTATAAGTGTGTGTGTGTGTGTGTGTGTGTGTGTGTGTGTGTGGTGTATGTGTGTGTGTATTTATTTATAGAAATAAGTTTGGTATTTAACACACATACATACACACACACACACACACAAAGGCATCTGCTCTCTCAGCCATCTTGCTCTGTATAAAATAAAGAAACGAATCAAAACAAAACTTAGAAAACACTATTATAAGGAGGTATAAATTTGACATATGTTTCATATCAGTGTTGAGACATTTTGTATGGCTGTGTGTGTGTATGTGTGTGTGTGTGTGTGTCTGTCTGTCTGTCTGTCCTGTCCTGTGCTCACAGTGTACTTGTTACTGACAATTAGAAAGAATGATGAAACCCATGCTTTTGAGTTCTGAAGACCAAATGCCCTGGTTGTAGTATATTTACACAGCGGAGAATAGAAATATCTAGATTACAATTCTATGGTGTTTGCATTGCAGTGACACATAACAGAAGATGCCCAGGCTAAGTGGCTTCCTTGTGAGACTTACACTAGGTGCAGGTACAGATGGACAATGATATATGTAGATGAGGTGGGCATTTGAGGAGAAATTGACGATTTGGAGACCATACAGAACAGAGAAAATAGACCTTGAGACAGAAGACAGAAGGTTGAAGAAAGGTGGACAGCGTGGACAGGCAATGGGCATAATGAACCAGTGACTAGTGAGAGTCGTATGGGATGATAGGATGATAAATGTGTGACTGGAATCAATATGCATCAAACAATGAAGGGGATTTTCTTCAGCTAGCCAGGGCAATGCATAAATGTCAGAAATAAAAACAGAATGGGTGGTGTTCTGAATGTCTTGTAGTGAAAAATAACAAAAAAGTAAGCTACATTCTTCCGAATGTTGGTGATAAGAGGCAGACCTCTGCTTCTTTTTGTTTCTTTTGTTATCAGTTTTAAGGTGCTTGTAACATAGTATACCCAGGTGTGTGTGTCAGAAATGCTACATAATTAAGAGCTGGCAAATCTATTCACAAAATGCCCATGGCCATCAACCCTGTGGTGTTTTCACTAGAAGTTTAGAAGTGGAGCAGGACTGGAAATAGGCTTCTTTTTAGGTTTTTATGGACAAATGTTACAAAAAAAATTAACATGTGACACATACAACCTTTGTTATAGTACTTAAACATGGCGTACTGGACTTTGAATGTCATAGTAGCAGAGAAAATTTCTCTGCTTTTGTATCTAGTAAATTGCCTGACGTACGTAACAACCAACACCATTTCTAGAGTTTGTACTGTTGTGGGCAGTGACAGTTTTTATATAAGTGAAGTACTGCTTACGGCCAGAATGCTTACACTTTTTTTTTTTTTAATTTTGGAATATTTACATAGCCTTTCCCACTTAAGAATCCTTAATCCAAAGGTCTTAAATCTGATTTCTTTCCAGATCCCCAAATTAGCATCATCAAAAAGTTTCAGAGACTGGATTTAATATGGGGAGACTCAATCTCTAATAACAAACTGTTGAACCTTGTGAGACAATCGCCACTTTGCTTTGGTGGGCTCTCCTTAGTTCAGCCTCTGGATGGGCAGAAGCACCTCCGTTGTTTTGGGGGGACTCCAGTAATTGTGGAAGTACAGGTCATTTCTGTACTCACTGTGTGCTTACTGTGAGCCTACTATGAGCAAGTCATTGAACAGGAGACTGTGTCCTCAAGGGGCTTGCAGACTAGCCGAAGAGAGGTGATGTTCCGTCCACAACTCTCCTGCTGGGTAGCTAGTGGTAAGAACGGTATGGGATTCCGTAATAGAAAGCACTGTGGAAATTTTGGAAGAGCTGAGGTTTCTTCCTTTCCAGGTGATCGGGGGAGCTCTACTGAGAACTTTTTCCTTCGATCTGGTCTAGGAGGAGTAGGTAGAATTTCAACTTGCCAGATGGCACCGGTACGGAAAATCTGAAGACACGGGGTGTAGGAAACAGAAGGGTCGTTTGCCTTAAGTGTGGATTAAGAAGAGCCATAGGTGGTGTTCTATAGTTTAGCCTTTCCTTGATAAGCGATGATCATCCTGAATGGCGACTGTGGTCTATCCAGAGCCCGTGGGTGGCCTGCCTATTCTCTCACATTAATATATATGTGGCTTTTCTAAAAAGTTTGTGAAATTCAGCGTAACTCTTTAACCTACACTTGACTGTTAAAAAGGTAAAAACTTTTCCTGCCATTTTCTTCCAAGTTTTAATGGGAAAAGTTTATGATCAATTTTTAAAAGATTTTGTGGAGCAGAACCACGCCAGTTTCCAAAACCCATTTCTTAGCGCGCGAACATGGACAGGGCCGCCAGCAAGCCACGGTTACGCGGCTTCTTTGGATCTAAAGTGTTTCTGTTTTAGTCCCGGCGCTTCTGAAAGAGGGTGTGAACGCGGTTACTGTGATTTCCTGTACCTGTGACTGTCCTACAGATGTGCTAAAACAGAGTTGTGGCCTCGCAGCTTCAGAGTCCGAGCTGTTCTGGGTGTCAGAACTGCCCTGAATGCTGGAGTGAGACTCAGATGAGCTGACTGTAGTCCTTGGATGTGAATTAAAGAGTGGGTTTTTTTCCCCTTGTTTTCCATTGTAATGTAAGCGTTAGTGATAATGATTTCTCCTTCAAAAGGTTTTCTCTGAATTTAAAACTGCTTTCTTGCAGAACAGCTTTAGTATTTCAAGCTGAAAAATCCGTTTTTAAGTCCTGGCCGCCTAGCCCTCTCCTGCTCCTCCAGGCACCGCTGTCTCTGGATGCTGGTTAGGTCTGAGTGCCAAGAGTTAAGACAGGCTCCTGCCTGTAAATCAGGAGACAGCTTCATTTTCAAAGTTATGTGTTTTCACCTTAATAGATAGCCAGGCCTGGTGTTGGTGCCAGGCTCTACCTTATCGCAGAACCATCAGCACCGAGTACTGGAATGTTCTTTGTTTGGATTATTTACTTCTTCTATAAACAAAGATTAGAGTAAAAAATGTCAGTGTTGGGGCCCAAGCAGCTCCCTTACTAGAGAATCTCAGTAGCACTGTGGGTGCGGTTCACCACTCTTTGTGAGCAGGCCTGAGTTCTCTTCTGTAGGTGTATAGAATTTATCTCATTTAATCTTCTCAGTAGCTCCAGAAGATAGTTTCTTTTTCTTTTTCTTTTTAAAAAAATTTTGCTGATGAAGAAAAACAAGGTTGTCCCATGTGGTAGGAATTTGAGTTTCTAACCTAGAAGGGAATGGCTTCTCTCATACTCATTAAAGAATTTCTAAATATGCAGATTTCTAAAAGTTAGTGTTACTTAGACTTACAGCAGCTTATCCCTGTGAGATGGGTCCACTCTGTTAACTTAGATAGTCTGATCGATACAGAATGATTTTCAGGAGCGAGACACCATTTTCTTAAATATAATAGGATCATTACTTTTTACCAAACTGAAACTGATCTTCAATATTTCGGTGAACTATGTTTTCTTAAAATTTACATTACAATATGAATTCAGGAAAAAAGGGAGATTGCCAATGATCAAGCCATTTTTGAGAGCAGATACATAAGTACATCACAAAAGTTGACCACATACTCAGTTTAGCTTGGACTACGTGCAGTGGTGAAAGAGGAAGATAGGTCATTCGGGCATTTGAACTTGATTTCCATAATCTAAAGAAACTGGTTATTTCTAGAGCATCCAAGAACTTTGATTCTCAATAAATGTTCCCAATTACTATTTCATTTGGAACATGATAACTTGCCATTTATTCACGTGTATTTCTGTATTCAGTATAGACAAATAATCCATCTTTTATGGAGGATCAAATTGTGAGAGATGAGTGATGTCACCAAGGTGATTGGTGAACCCTCGTGGATTCTGGCGTGCCTGTAAAAGCTAGCTGTGTTTATAGAATCAGCATACACTAATATGTTGAGTTGAGTAAATCTGTTTTCTGATTCACTACAAGGTTGTTTTTCTTATTGAACTATATTTCCTGGATGGTACCTCTTCAACTTAATAACTATCACCATAAATATGTTTAATGGCTTATTGGCAGATTAAAAATTATATAGTGTTGGCATATGAAGAGGCCCACATAATTGCTAAATAAAGGTACTTAAGGCATTTATAAAGGTGTCATTGATTTATAGTTTGTATAGCTGTACATATTTACAACATTCTGGCAATGAGTAAAATTTGAATAATATCATGCCTACAGATGTCAGTGATAATAAAAGATTGCCAGGTATAATTAGATATGCCTTATGTAGGGCCTCTCCCAGATTATCATTAATCAGGTGGGCTTCTTGCTATTGTTGTTGTTGTTTGTTAAATGATAGACTCCTTGGCCTCCCTTCCTGTCCCTTCAGTTTGCCATTTTACCATATGACTAAACACCTGGCTCCCATCCAAAGGCAGTGATACTGATGGTGACTGAGACATAATCTTGCTTTCTCCCTCCTTACTGCCTCTCTGCTCAAATATTTTATATTAGTATTTTTTAAAAAGTTTTTCTTGGAAAAACAAAAAATATTTTTTTAGCCAACCCTCTTCTGATGTGGATAGTTGGACGATAAGTTTGAACAGGCACAGGGCTATCCATCACACTGGACATATTTATGGCATAGGATGTGGAGCCGGGCCCTGGAAAGGGAGAACTTTTGCTTCCAATTTTTGAACCTCAAATGTGCTCACTTATAACTACCTAATGCTGTTTAGAAATGTGCTTATTATAATATTTTGGGGCAAAGGGGAAACACTTTATGTTATACATTTTTAAAAATTATATATTTTTCTTTCTTTTGTATTGCCTTCTATATATGTTTCATAGCAAATTGTGCATAGCTAGAATTCTTCATACAAGAAGTTCTCTTATTATGATAGATAATTCATTTTGCTGCCATATGGTCCTAGCTCTGCTCTTGTGAAGTCTTCTTGGTAAGGCTTCATTGATTGAGTCTCAATTCCATAAATCAAGAGCGGGATAAAATGTGCATCTACCTAGGTCATTTCATGAGGCCATGCGAAACCACCTTCCTATATTTATGCCTTTATTTTGCCCTCTGGGGGATTAGCTTCATCTCATTGTCAAGTGGAGCTTGGGTACCAGTTTATAGCCATTCCTTTCATCAGAGTATATGTTACTATTGATGAAAAA
The DNA here is from genome assembly GCF_903995435.1 of Acomys russatus. NCBI lineage: Eukaryota > Metazoa > Chordata > Mammalia > Rodentia > Muridae > Acomys > Acomys russatus. The sequence goes on along the minus strand of NC_067138.1, from coordinate 90,545,784 downwards.
AATCTTATGAAAGTGGAGTCGCATTCTGTTTTTATTTAAAGTAGGAATTTCCTAGAATTCTGCCATAGACTTTGGCTGAATTTTCCTCGTTGAGTTGCTGGCAACTTCGGGTCATAACAGACAATAATATTCTTCAAGTCAAAAGTTTCACTCAAAAGAAATTCACAAAGGGAAAAAATGCAGGGTGATGTGTCAATGATAGTATTACCAAAGTATTTCTTTGGTAGGTAATGTTATAATAAATGTTATGGTAATGTTAAATACTAGGCTTTAAAAGATCTGAAAATAAAATGAACTTAGGAAAGCCTTTTTTATTTTAACACAATTCGTGTGTGTGTGTGTGTGTGTGTGTGTGTGTGTGTGTGTGACACAAGTGTACTTGCATGCCCCCACAGAAGCTGGTGGTGCTGCCTACCTTGTTTTTAGTGTTGTAGTCTTATGTATACTTGTAGATGGATGAAAATACCCATTTGTAAACATATGGAGGCCAGAGGTTGAGGTCATGTGCCTTAGTCTATCACTTTCCACCTTATCTTTTGAGATAGGGTCTCTCACTGAACCTGGAACTCATGAATAGCTAGACCATACAGCCAGAGGACCCCTGGGATGCTCCTGTCTCCACCGCCCAGTGCTAGGATGACCCACACATCCCACCAAACCCACCTTTTCGTGTAGTTGTAGGCCGTCTGAATCTGAGTCTCCATGCCTACTCAACAAGCAAGCACCTTCCACCCTGACTAGGCTCCCTGACTCCTACTTCGTTTTTTGATTCAGAGTCTCTCACTGGCTCCTCAGCCTTGCTGATTAGCCTTGGCTGGCGACTTGGTGAGGAGCCACAGGAATCTGTCTCTACCTCCCTAGTATGGGATTTCAAGTGCACACCACCATGCCTACTGTGTATGTTTGTAGCTCAGGCTCAGATTCCTGTGCTGTGTGGCAAGGACTTCCCTGACTGACTTACTACGCTATCCTCTAACATGCTCTTTAATTGAAATTTTCTCAGATTTACGGATTAAAAAAAAATAATTCTAAAGAAGAAAAAATAAATAAGCAAGCAGAACAATTCAAATACAGTGCGTTATTTATCCCAGAGAGATCTTTGTTGGTTCTGGTTGTGGCGTTTCTCAAATATATTTAAGAGATACAGTTAAACAGAGCCATTTTATAGATAATGAATGCATTTTAAAATATGAAATCAAAGTATTTTTCTCAAATTCTTCTCTCTGCACCTTCTCAGTTTACCTAGTACACCTAAGTATACTTTTTCATAGGTATCCATAACCCTCCAGAGATGTAGTTTCCAAAATGTCTCTTCACTGTTTATCACCTTTAACACAAAGGGCAATGAAGAAAGCCATTCATTGGCCCTGATGAGATCAGTGGCTGTGGGAATAAGTTTATGGGGACTCTCTTCATGCCCCACCCCCCAGATTTTTTTCTGTACCTCCATGATGAGTAAACTCTAAAAGAGCTTGTCAGTCATGCAGACTATGAGACTTTGGGATCTAGTTTTTTAAAGGCAACCCCCTTGATTCTATTCAGAGTATTTAGGATCCCGGAATATAAGGATTCATTCACCTTTAATCAATTATCTGTATTTTAGTCAACTGTCTGTATGCTTAACCCATCCCAGAGAGTGGTCGTGAAAGTAAAACGTGTGGAAAGTACTGACAAGCTGGAAACTTGAAGAGCATTATATTAAAAGCATGGCATCATTGTCATTGGTCAAGAGATGTGTTAAAAATGGTTTTCATCACTGACTCCTCAAGATTTTTGGTGAGAAGAGTAAGGCTTACATATCTTTATGAATAATAGAGACTCCCTTCAGAAGAACGTTTAAAAGGCTAAATTAAGTTTTGTTGCATGAACAGTGCCAACAAGATATATACATGTACATGTATGTGTGTACATGCACACACATATTCACACACAAACTTACACAAGGGTGTGCTATAGAATCACACTAGCAAACTTCAAAAAGCACATATAGATACTGTTATAATGCTTTTGTTGTATTTGTACATTTTTATACCCCCAATCCTATGTAGATAATCACTGACTTCACTCTCCAAGTAAGGAAACAGAAACATAATTTATTTAGATAACATTTCTGTGTAGCACATTTAGCAAATGATGGAGCTGATTTTCAATCTCACAGTGTAGGTCTGTAATCTATACTATTCACCACTATCTCCTCCTGTCTAATGAATTATGCCAGAATACTGGCAGAGTCATGATTCTGTAGACAAAAGTTCAAATATTGATTTTAGTTATTAGATACAAAACACTGGACAACTCAACAGCTGCCTGTATCACTCCTGTGAAAATATTTTATTAGTTATAAAACACTAATAAATACCAAGTAATGGTGTGATCTTCTGCCCGAAGAGATTGATGTATACTATTTTGTTATTAGAAGTACCTTTTTCAAAACTGTATTTAAAATAATTAAAAAGCAATCAGTTTTTTCTTGTCTTGTCCCGTCTCTACCACCAAACCCTTGGCCAGGTTTGCAAATCTGTGCAATGGACCCTATATTTGTAACTAGGTATGGGAGGGCAAAGCAGAACCTTAACTGGTCAGTAGCATATAAAATGCACGTATTTTAAGTGCACGAGGATTTGGTACATTCTAGATATTTTTTGAATGATCTGCTTTGGGTTTGAACCTTCAGAGAATTAAAAAAATGAATAGGATATATTAAGAGCATAAATATTAAATAAGAGTCAAATGAGTTGGCGACCCATTAAACGCCTTTGGCTTGGTAGCAAGTGAGGTTAATGCAGACTGGAACGGCCTCAATGAGGCCCATCAAGATTGTCTGGAGCATCAGTGGTGAGTAGGATTTCCAATCAAAGTGAAAGAATCTTCAAGGGAGACAGACGAGAAGAGGGAATGTCCTAGAACAAGGTTCCCAAAATGGCCTAGTTGTAGGCAAAGATATTCTTTACCTAGTGGGCGGGGTAGAACGTCAAGCAAGGAGCAGCAGCTGATGCAGACTCTGAACTCTTGATTTTGTCAAACCTGTGAAATGTATTCTTCTGAGTTTTCTGAAGGTTTGCTGTTCTTAGTTTGGTTGGGGTTTTTGTTTGTTTGGATGGTTTGTTTTTGGTTGGTTGTTTTGTTTTATGGTGCTGAAGACTGACGTCCAGAGACTCACAGTGTACGAACGCTTTCCCCCTGAGCCATCCTCCTACCCCGTTTCTGAAGGCTTGAAGTAGAGTGACAGATACCTGACATCTGGCCACCATTATGATAGCAGCAGTTCACTGAGCGGTTACACTGGAGGTTGTAGACGTGATAGCAGAGCAACCTGCTCAACTCCTGCTTAATGTATTTAAAGAGAAGTTGTGTTATTTTATAGCAATACATATGGGTAAATACAAGTGAGCCTAAGATATGTCAAGGTGGCAATCTATTTAGAGTGACAGTTAAAATGCTACACTACCCTGTGATAATAATTAGCTAATGATAAGTTAGTAAGAGGTAGAGCACCAACTTCCATGTGATTTCAAAAGGTTTATTTGCTTTTAATTTGTCTAAGACTCTTTAGACTAAGACGTATCTTGGAGGATTTTCATAGTAATTAAATGCAACATTATTATCGGAATGGTATCATGCCCAACAAATGGTACGAGTTTGATAAATTTTAATTACAGTTATTAGTACCTTAAAATTTGAATTTTCCTGGATTGTGTGTTGTTTTATGAGTGGGGTACTGCCTGAGATCAAACCCAGTATCTATCACATGCTGTACAAGTATTCCACTGCTGAGCCACACTGCTCTGCAGTTTGTTTTGGTTTTTAGTTCATGTGTACCTATGTGTCTCTGGTGGTAAGTAGGTCATTATTATTAATGAATAATGTCTTAAGTGTTTGTAGCATTGCCTACTGTGCATTATGTTGTATTGTCACATTTCATGTCTAGGACCTGAGGGAAGATGGTTTGACGCTTACTTCCTTGAGTGTAATAGAGACAGGACCATAGGCTTTGGGGTCAGTGGTAGGCTGGACCCAGGCCTGATTTTGGTCACTAGTAGTAATGTGTGCTTTCCCAGTGCCAAGCTTCCTAGTTCAAAAGAGCACAGAACAGACAGTAAAACAGCTTACGTAAAGGGCCCTGCCCTGTGTGTAGATGTAACTGCTGTTTCTTCAGCATATCTGTCCTTTCCGGGGTCTACCTGTTGGCCTACATTTTATGATAGCTATACTTAGCCCAACCTCTTCAGCTACACAGTTTCTTCTCAGTTCTCAACACATGTGCTACCCAGCCCAAAAGATGTCTCCATTTGTCTCTTCACAGTTCCCATGCATTTCCACCATGACACTTTTACTCTTTGTCATCCTGTATTGTTTGCTGTTTGTTTGATACCCTTTTCCTTCCCAGACTCCGGGTTCCAGGAGAGCAGAGGACCTCTGTCCTGTTACTTTATGTATTTGGATTTGAGTGTAACATATAGTATATACTAAGCAGTCAGCAAACGTGAATTTCAAAATGGAGCCATGAAATTAAGAGAATAGCTGGACATGGGTCAGGGAATCTAATACCTTCTTTTGCGGATAGTGTTACATGGTTGCCATTGAAACTCTCAGTGTCACACAGCATCTAAGTCCATGGTTCTCAACCTGTGGGTCTTAACCCCCAAAGGGGTCACATATCAGATACCATGTATCTCAGATATTCACATTACAATTCATAACAATTGCAAAATTAATTATGAAGTAGCAATGGATTCATTTTATGTTAGGGGGTCACCACACTGTGAGGAACTGAATTACAGGGTCGTAGCATTAAGAAGGTTGAGAACCGTTGTTCTAAGCGGATAGAATAATAGCTCCCTCCATCCAAGGAAGGGTCTAAGTATTGTTTTCTGGTGTCTAAACATTGGGCCTGGGTTGAAAACTGAGCATTTAGAGACCTCCTTCCCTTGAGCTTTGAAATGAGTAGAGAGCCTCTAAGCATTCACCTCCAAGATGTCATATATAAGATGTTCCTGCTGGTAGCCGGGCAGCAGGAACTCATTTTGTCCACTGCTCCCCCCCACCCCACCACCCGCACTAGGCAGTGCCAGCCTCTGAGGAGTAGGCAGAAGGAACCTGAATATGGGACCATCCTGTCTTCAGAATCCAGGCCTCATTGTGCCTGCTGCTTGTTACCGAGGGTGGCTGTTGATGTAACCTGGAGCTTAAGTCTTTGAAAGGTACCATAAAGCAAAACTACATGGATTTTAACATGCTGAACTGTGGGGGTACGGGCGTTCAGCGTCAGTCTGAATGGCTGTTTGAATGTGGTTTTCTCTTCATTGCCTAGGAGTCTACACAGCTCAGTAGGGCCTTTCAGCTCTTGAGGCAACACTCCCCCCCCCCTCTTTGTTAAGGGTATAGATCTCCTACTTGTGATAAACAGAAGAAAAAACATGTACCTGGCTGTGTTGTTGCCATAAATATCTAGATGATGAAAATTCTCTTAAATATTTAAAGAAACTGCCGAGCATGGCTTAATCATCTTATTGAGAGCCCTGGTTTTAAAACTTAAATGTCTGTTCTTAGGAATGAAGCAGGCAGGTTAAACTGCCTTAAAAATAAAGTGGCTCACAGTTGCATCGTAAAATCTCAACTGACATTAAGGTAATTGTGCTTAAGCACAATTTAGGGCTCTTTTGAATGTTTGTTGTAGACACAATTATGATGCTATTTTTAATCGTTCCATCCTAGCTCTGAAGAAATAAACCTAATATTCTTTGTGCATTGTGTCCTAAATAGAATCATTTTGGGGAGAAGACTATGAATACTTTATCTGTCTTAGTAAAAACAAGGAATTATGGATTCTGGAACCATTATGTTTATAAAGAAAATAAAACCTCACCCTCTCATGAATCTGACACTTCCTACAAGGGAGACACACACACACACACACACACACACACACACACACACACACACACACACACACAATTTTTTAAAGACTGGGTCTTGTATAGCTCAAACTAGTCTTACACCAAGTTTATATGATGGAAAGGTTTGAACCCAGGGCCTCATACATGCTGGGCAGGCATTTATCCAACTATCTACAGTGACTTCCTTTTGCTAAGTTGAACTGAACTAATGGCTGATGCCCTTCAGTCTTCTGGGAGCCAGGGTTCACCTGTCTAGGTCCCATCTAGTTGCTCTGACTAGCCTATATTGAACCTTGATGGAAATTTGAAAAGGCACATTTACCGCACAAATGGAGTCAAACTAGAGCACTCGGGCTCCTGTGAGCCAGGCCTGTGCTATGTTCAGCCCCACGTGCCACTTTGGCAAGAGTTGAAATCTCTAGGCAGGGCACATGCTGTGTTAACTGGGGCCCCAGGAACCCTGCTGTTGGTCTGATTAATATTCATGTCACTGTGCTGGTGCTTTTGAATGCATGATCTGATTAAGCCCATGGTAGTCTTCTGGCCTTCTTGTCCCCAATTCTGAGAGTGGGTGGCATGACCTCTGCAATAGGAATGGCTCCACCACATAGAGCAGAAAAAGAAATTGCATGTTATCTTGAGTATAAACCATCTTCGGGGACACACGCTGCTGGTTTTCCCCATGTCATCCTAGAACAGGAGAGTAGAGTAGAGTTACCCTTCAGTTGTCCTGTCTTAGTGTCTGACAGGACTGAAGCCCTGTCCTCATCTTCCTCAGCCATCACTGCTCTTCTTGTCCATCTGCAGATTCTCTCACTGTTCCATCCACTCAGTGTCCCTGCTGTCCTCCAGTTCCTAGAAGTACACACTTCTAATTAATAGCTCAGTGACCTTTCTCTGGATCTACACGGATGATCCAGACCCTTCCATATGGCCTGCCAAAATTTTGACCCAAATTGGAAAAGATCCCTCTGAAAACAACAACAACAAAAATAACAACAACAACAACAACAAAAACCCAAGCCTTCTAGGGATTTCTCTCCCCATCTTTAGCCACACCCTCTTCCTTCTCCCTCTTAAACCCTCTCAGCATCAGCCACAACTTCTTCCCTGCTATTCCATCTCTCTGAAATGCTTTCTCTGGACACCAGAGTGTGACTCAGAAGTCTTTCTGTGACTCAGTACATTCCTGGCTACTCTATCTGATAGCTCAGGTATAGTACAGGCCTCTCTTTGCGCCCCCCCCCCCAACATTTAAAATCCTTCACCACATGCTAAGCACTCACACCACAGCATCCCCACATTATGTGTAGTGTTTGGTGGTTGGTTGGTTGGTTGGTGTTTGGTTTGGCTTTTCCACTAAGATTTATCTTCATCGGGGTAGGGTTTGTTGTTGTTGTTGTTGTTTTCTGTTTCACTCACTATTGTATCCCCTATGACCAGAACAAAACAGGAAGCATATGGTCAATTAATACTAGTTGAATGGAGAGGGGAATGAATTTGGCCCCTCACTGCCCCTCCATTCTTATGGCTCATCAAACTTCTTCACATACTACATGCTCCTGTCTAATCGATCTGTTTCCTGTCTCTAAACACACCACGCATCCTCACATCCTCCGTGCCTTACATCATCACATGCTTCCTCTTCACGCACTCAGGCGCCAGCTCTGCAGGACAGACTTCTGTGTGCTTCTTCTATGCAGTTAGGGTACCATGACCACTTGCTGGCACTGTGCCAATGGCAGTGCCTTGGTTCGGTCTATTGCCTAGCCCATTAAAATGGATAACCTAATGGGGCCTTCTTGGCTTTGCTTTTGCAGTTCCTTCTCTAGAGAAGGTGTCTTCTGTGTGTTTATTAACTGAAGGAGGGCAGGAAGGGTATTACTTCAGAGTTACAGTTCAGGATTCCATTCCAAGTGTTTTCGGATAGGAGGTGATTAGAAAAGCGGCAGATGAGCAAGACATTTGTCCCCTTTTATACGTCCTTAGTTACAATCAGATATTTCTTTTATTTCTAAAGGAGATTTCAGGTTCTTACTGTGTAGTCCTAAGTAGCCTGAAAAAAATTTATGTAGACCAAATAGACCATGCTGACTGTGGCTCTGCTTCGCAAGTGATAAGATGAGATGTGCAATCTATTACATCCAGCTCCTTTTCTTCTAAGCATTTTAAACACAGTGGATGTTTCACTTTCAAGAGGTATTCTAAATTCATGGCTTCTAACTTCAGGTGTTAGATCTGAACTTGGTCTAACTCCAAAATCCATCAGGATGGCCTGGCCAGGAGTCGGGTGTGTAAGTCCCCAGTTGGTGAATCGTCTCTAAGAATCAGGCTAGAGGCTTCAGCTACCCTCAGTGAATGCTCTCTCTGTGCCATGCTGTGTTCCTTCCAAAGAGGACTTAGAAAAAAAGCAAACTGGCTTATTCACTCACTAACAATTTCTGCTTAAAATGTTGAATGGAAGAAAATCAGGGAGCTATGAATGCGTCTCAGGACCACAGTATGGAAGGTCACCCGTGGGTGTTTTCACATGAGCACTGTGTAGAAGAAGCACAGGCGGGTGGTTTCATACCATCACTGTAATGCTCTGAATGTTATTCATACTCACAGTAAAAAGCACCTTCTTAGTGATGCCTACCTATTGCCGACAGACGCACCATTTCAGGCTAGCCGTGGTGATTTTAACCACGGTTTGCTATGAGTGATTTGTAGTGATGCTTGCTGCCCATCATTAATTGAGAGGACATTCTAGATGATAAGAGAAGATAAAATCGAATACACTTTGCTGCTCCCCAAAGAGTGGGAGTTCTGCTAGTTAGCTACTGGAAATGTGGCATATCTTCCTAAAGGACAAGACGGTGCATTACATGACTTCCCAGTGGCCTCCACATCTCAGCAGGAACACCTTTCATACTTCCCAGGCTATTAAAGTAGTGCTCAGATTGAGCTTTTGTTGTTTGGAGGATACAATTTAGGCTGAGAAATACTGCATATCTTTTGTAACAAGACCCAATACTTACTCAGATCATCAGCTTAAATCTTGAACAAAACAAACAACTCACACATTTTTAAGCACTTTTCATTTACTTTGTATAAGCCTGATGTTAGCTGGCAAAAATGCTTGTTGCCAAGTCTGAAGATCTGAGTTCAATCCCTGGGATGCACATATTGGAAGGAGAGAACTGACTCCCACAAGTTGTTATTTGCCCTCCGCACACATGGCCATATACAATATGTATATGTGGAGGCTGGAAAGATGACTCAGCAGTTAAGAGCACTGGCTATTCTTCCAGAGGACAGAGGTTCAATTCTCAGAACTCTGTGTGTGTGTGTGTGTGTGTGTGTGTGTGTGTGTGTGTGTGTGTGTGTGTTGTAGTAAAAATATATGTCTGCAATCTGTCTGCAAGATTCTCTAAATCTTTGAGATTGGTCACCAACTCTTAAGTACAGATGGCCATGCTCACCGTAGCCCTGAGCTGACTTCTACACAAACCACAACCATAGTGTGTTTGGAGGTTTTCACCTTTGAGTATTGTAATGGGAACCTAGAGCTTAGACATTATAAGCAATTGCTAAGGTTGGTACCCTCTCTTGAGGTGTTTCTTTGGATCTTCCTCAGGAAGAATAGGGGTTTTTAGTCTAGCACAACCTTTGCTGAACTGGGGAGACATGAGACGGCTAAGTCATGTTCCCTGCCTGCCCTCTGAGTGCTGACTCTAATGGAAAAAAAGAGGTACTTACAAGCCCTCTCTTCAGTCTTTCCCTTCAAATCTGATACAAAATTGATAGAAAATCTATCCTGTTAAAGGTGTGTAGTACATTTAGATGAGATTTTGGAAGAAAGTGAGATTCTGCTTTCCAGAAGGAAGGGCTTCTGGATTGGAGGCATGGTATTTCAGGTAGACACAAAGTTAGATATGATTTGACATGTTACTGGAAGAAATGACAGTCATACTGTTTCTCCTACGAAGGTTCTTTCCTTCAGACAAATGAGAAACAGTGGAATTGGGTTCATCACATAGGCTTTAGAAAACCAGACAATTCGGCTACTTTCACATGAGTCACCCATGGTAGAACCTAAGAGTCCTGAACATGTCTGCCTCTTCAACCTTTGCGTCTGAAGTTTTTGAGGTTTTAGAAAATGTTGGGGCTCCTTCTTAACACTTAGATCACTCAAGAATGATTCCTTTTAAAGGCTCCTCAGGCTCACCCTGAGTTTGTCTTTGAGGAAGAGAGAAGTGGGAAACAAAATATCAGCCTTTAAAGGCAAATGGTATGATTTATCTTTAACATGTTATGTTATTGTGTATATATGTATGTGTATGTATGTATGTGTGCATGTATGTATGTAGAATACATGTATCTGGAAAATGAAGACTATCATAATTGGGTGCAAAACATAGATTGGATTTGGATTGACACCACTACAACATGGCACTTCCGCCATAAGACTAGCAATGATTGATTGATTTCCAAAGTCCTAAGTTTTTTCTGTATCTTAAAACTATTATCTCTTCAAAGTAAATTAGTATTATCAAAATATAGGCCTATTTGTCCAATAGAGTGATTATTAGCTACATGTCTAATTAAGCTTAAATTAGGTTAAAGCTGGTTTCCCTAGCTGCAGAACCACATTTCATATATTCTATATAAGGAGAGCAATGCAGCAAAGAAAAAGTTTCAGATTTAAAAAGATTTACAATAGAAAAATCATCAAGTGTTAAGAAAATGCTATATTGTCTAAAACTTTTGGTGACACTATTTTTGTTAAATCATCAATGTCATTAAAATTAAATGTAAGTATATCTCTTTAGCTTTCTCAAAAACCTAATTGCTTCTGTGAATCACATATTTCTGATTTCTAATGCTGGCTTAGAAGACTCCATGTTAATTTTTAAATCTATTATTTTAGTGTAAACTTTTATGTACCAAATGGCTTTGCTAAATACTGTGGGAAACAAAGTTATTAGTAATATGTAAGCATGATTAGTTGACTTCTTAATTTCTAAAAATTCTACTGATAACTCCGATATACTATTGAATAGTATTTTATTTTCTTGCTAAAAGAAGACCTTATCCCTGCGTATACCATTGCTTTTAATAGTTTTTGTTGTCTGCTTTGGGGGTGGTGGGTGTTTTGTTTTGCTGTGTCTTTTATTGTTTTGATTTTGATCTACTTTAAACTTTACTCTCCATTTCGACCGGCTTCTGACTAAGCATGGCTGAATGGCAATATCAGGATACAAATATTTTATAAACGCATTGACTTCAGCATTTTTCCTTTACAGAAGCATATATTCAGTACAGTGCGGAACGTGTTCATCCAGATGCTAATTAGAAAACAGGTTTCACCCACAAAGCATTTAACTCAGTAGCTGCTGTGTAGACAAAGTGTGATGCCCTTCGTAACCGCTCTTTTCATGCAAGCTCACACCAAGCTCGTGTATGTGTGCAGATGGTTTTAAATGTTCTGCGCAGGTTATCACCTGATGTTAGTCTTGCCTTCGGTACCATTGTCATTTGCTTGATTATTTAAAGATTTGTTTATTCATCATAATAAATACAGTGTACATCAGATCACATTATAGATGGTTGTGAGCCACCATGTGGTTGCTGGGAATTGAACTCAGGACCTCTGGAAGAGCAGTCAGTGCTCTTAACCTCTGAGCCATCTCTCCAGCCCCTTGCTTGATTATTTGAAGGGAAAGAGCTAAAGCAGAGTACGGGCTTCCTAGTGTATGGCTTATTCATATTTTTGGTGACATCAGATATGTTAGGTTGGTGAGGAAAGCCTCTTGTGAATTTGACAGAAAATTGGAAATGACCATTGCAGTGATTTTTGAGCTGTCCTTACCAAAATGGTACATATTTAATGTAAGAGAAGACAAGAGGTGCTTTCCTGTATACCATGTAGGATAGGTGGAAAAACCAAATAGATCCAAAGGGAAGATAGTAAGTAGGCGTTCAGTGGTTTTTGCCTAGCTACATTGTTAAATGTTTTTGTCGCTGTACTCTTTATTTTTAATGGGAATCTTGTCCTGTTTCTCCATTGGTGATATATGTCCATGGAAGGAAGGTAATTTTCTCATGTCTCCTTACTGGTTCTACATTAGGAAAGACCAGATATGCATAAAACAGAAAGATGTTTTATGTAGTAGTTGCTCTTTTAAGGGGGAACGAGGAAAATGTCTATTTCTGAAGGTCCACCTTCACTCCAGGCAGTCAGCTTCCGTTCTCATGTAGCCACAGAAATGCTACCAGAACCTTCAGATTGACCAAAGTTACAGTTCCCGAAGCTAGCTTCTCACTTGCTTCTCCTGGGGATTGTTGGGGTTCAGTGCTCTCGTTGGTCTTATTTGAGTGGAATTTTATCAGTCAGACAAAATAATATTCAACTATTAATATCGTTCTGCTAAAACAGTTTAGAATAAAGATTTAATGTTCTCTCTTCAATGAAGAGTCCGTGCCCACCGTGCAGGACTGTAATAAGAGAGGAACAAATGAGGCAGCTCAAAGTTATAGCTCTCCGTGGCTTTAGTACTCTCATACATTTTTATAAAACATACATCAGGACTTCTGAGTAGTTGTTAAATGGGTTAGTTTTAATGCAATTGTATTCAGCTGTAGACCTGAGTAGCACTGTCACCCTGCGCGACTTTGCTCTTCCTCAGCTAATAGAGCCGCTGCTGAACTTCTGTCTCCTGCTTTGTGCCTGGGAGAGGACAAGTGACACATGCTGAGCTTCTGGTGGTCCTCATGTCATCTGCCTCAGCCCCAGGCACAGCGTCTTGTCCTTAGGCAGGTGGGCAGCCATGTCACTGATTTCTTTTCTCATCTGCAAAAGGGACTATAGGAGCTGTCACTTCCGGATTCCCCAGTGGACTTAACAGTCTAAAGGAGATGAAAGATACCACGTCATTTCCCCCACATTGCTACTGGCTAGTCGTTTGTACCTCCCCACCCCAAGGAAACTTTGGAGAACTTTAAAGGACAGAGAGGAAAGGGTAGTTCAGTTTTAAAAATAAATGTTTATGCACTGTGCTAGAGAGCCCATTATTTGATAAGATTAAATAAGCAGCACTCAAAATGATTTTACAAGGGGTCTCTCCATAGCTGTGAGATGTTGGTGTAGGGAGGTCCAGAAGATAGATTGGAAGCATTCTTTCTTCACCAACCTGAGCATTTAACCCAACCTCAAAGGAAGTAGGAACACTGAGGCCTCTGGACCACGAGTGGTCCTGTGGTTCTTACCTCCAGATATGTAAATGCCATCCCACCACACAGAAATGACAGGGGTTTAAGGCTAAGGTCTTCCTGCTGGCTCCTCCCTGCGTGCCAAATGAGAGTGGAAGAGACCAGGAGGATCTGAGATAGATGGATCACTGTGGCAGGTTGTTTTGACACTCCTGACTTCCTTGCATTAGAACAGACATTCCTAAAAGACATTAGCCTCCCAGCAAAGAGTAGGGATGCACCAGGCAGGAAGCTTGCTGAGTCTTCAGGGAATCTTGAGTGCTTTAGGGTGATTTATTTTCAGAAGGTTTGAACAAGATAAGCTCAAGAGGAGATGGGAACATCCAGGAAGGTGGGAAAGCAAAGAAATGGACGTTTTTCCTGCCAGTACATGGTCTCCTCGGAAAGCTGTCCGAAGCAAATGTTTTATTCTTGGCGTCTTGGGAGTCTGGTGGTAGGCAGGGAGACGGTTTTGACTTCTTGGTACATGGTTTTTACTTTGCCTTGGTTTGGTTGGGGTTCTGATATTATTGTAAACTCCAGCAGCATGTAATAAGCCCAGTGGGGTCTAGAACTTGCTCTGACAGACAGGGTGGACTAGATTAATACAGATATGGCCTCGTGGTCAAATTAAGAGTAATTGAAGATGAATTTTTTTGTCTCTGATACAAAACTGACCCACAAACCTAGTTTCAGAGTAACATTCTTAATGAACATATTTGACCTGAGTTTACAAAAATGTGACCTCAGCTGTAAAAGGTTTATATCGGAGCAAGGGGAAGGCTTAAGTTAGTTGGAGATTTGGGGATGGCTCGTGTTTCCAGCTGTGGGTCAGCCTCTTTTTCTACTTCATAACAGTTGTATTAGGTGTTATTAGGAATAACCACGTAGAGTAAAGCAGAGCTTCCTGGGATTGTCTCAGAGCAAACTAAGTTGTCACACAGCTTCAGAGAAGATGGGAATCAGAGATACTGCCTGGTGCTGTGGGGTGTATGTGTGTGTGTGTGTGTGTGTGTGTGTGTGTGTGTGTGTGTGTGTAGGCACGGCATTTGAGGAATTTCTCAGAAAACATGGGAATAATGAGGTTTTGTTTTGTTTTGTTTTGTTTTGTGTTTTGTTTTGTTTTTTTGTTAGGGGACATTCTGAAACCTCGGCAGGACCTTTTTTCTTTCTTTCTTTCTTTTTTCATACAGTGGCTATAATTATAACCACGGGGATACTGTGTTCTCAAACAGACATTCAGGCTCCCAGATACCAGGTTGCCTGAAGCCAGGCTTCACATATGGAAGCGGGAACAATGCCTCTTAGTGATCACCCTCATCGCTTGCACTGCCTTCCCCCTCTGACAGTGGAAATGTCTTCATCGTCTGTGTCTGGCATATTGCTTTTGTTCAACGTAGGTACACTGCGTCTTGTTTTAAACAACGAGAGTGCTTGAGTGTCCTTGAGCAGTGAACTTCAGCACCTGAAAGCAAGCACACGCGGAGCTGTACACTCAGCAGTGTGTGTTCTCTCCTTCATGTGTGCCTTCCTGCTCATGCTGCTCGCCACTGGAATGATTACAGAAAGGGAAATTAGATCCACTTGCACGCCAGCCAGCTCTGTTGTTAACGCATGATTATTTTATTGGGGTATACATTAATTAATCCTGAAATAGAATCCTGTGTGACACTCGGAGTTGTGGTGAGTGGCTCAGAGTTTAAATATTTTAGTTTTACAACTCTGTTATGTTGGCAGCCAACAATGGTGCCTCAGTGAAGTCAGCATATGAGCCCTGCTTGCCGTGACATCTGGAAAGCTTGTTTTATCTATAAGCACAGTTGTAGACAAATGAAAGCAGACAGATGTAAGGCTGGGGTGGCATCTTCGCCTCGAGCACTCTCTGGCTGTACATTTTCCAGTGTGTCAAAAACAGGGAGCTTTTTGTCAGGGGTGGAATAAAAACATTCTGTCACATCCATATCTCAGCTACTGTGCTGACTTTCCTATGGTGTAAAACTGCATAGTTGGTTCAAAAATTAACAGGAGGAAGAGTTAGTTAATAAGACGTGCCTAAGTGTAACGGGGACTTGACACCAAGGCAAAGAAAGAATGTGTTAGGTTATAAAGGCAGTCACAACCACTTTCTCCTGGGAAAGCCAGGCAAAATACAAGAATTTGGCTAGAGGGGTAGCTAGGAGTACCAGTTAGAATTGTTTTGATGTATCTTTACTGGGCAAGATTTATTAAGCACCCACTGTGTACAGGGTGGCATATGTAGCAGTTTGTGCATCCATGTAGGATAACAGTCAAGGATGAGCTCTGAATTCTGAGAGCCAGTGCCATTGTTCCTGGGCTGTTCTCAAGTCTTGGCTCAGGAACCATTCTTAGGAAATTTTACACAAGGGCATCTTGCCTCCTCCCCACCTCCACTCTGTTTAGCTTATTGTAGAAATAATTATCCCCTGAAATAAGATGCACATGCAGACTTCTATATGTAATGGCTGGGTTTGGGGTTAAATCAGATTCTGTTTGACATTCCTGATCTTGTAACAGCTATGGGGTTAGTTATACCTGCTACAGGGTGTGAAATAAGTATTTTTCATCTCCAGGGATTTACGACTCCCAGTTCCATGGCACATACTGCGTACACCATGCGACCATTGCTAATTGCTATGAAATACGTTTCACTGGAAATTTAGGAAGCCTGAATGGAGTCCTGCTCAGCATCTGTTTTAGGACTGCGTTCACTGCTCAAAGCCAAAACCACATAGCTTTATGGTACTGGAGTCTTGTATCTGCGGAAACCATGCAGATACATGTAATTAGAGAGCAGTGAAATGGTGGAGAGAAGGGAGGAGGGTGTAAGGAAATGAAATACAGTCAGTGCTTGTGTCAGGGCACAAGGCTCTCTTGCTCTCTTGGTTCTAACAGCAAAGTATAATTTTCAGTGACCAAATGTCACTGAGAATTCCATCCCCCCCCCTTTAACAATAAAAGTGCATTGTGCTGTTAACAGGGAAAACATAGTTACCCATTTCCTATCCCATCTCCACATACCTTTATCAGTCCTTTCAGAGTACATAGTCCTGAGAGCCACTGAGCCCTGGTAAGTGCCTTTGTATGTTGAAAATGATGCTTTTTTTGTTTTACATGCTGTTAGGCATGGCGAAGAAAATATATGTGTACTTGAAAATGTACAGCAAATTGCCATTTGTACCTGCAAAGACTAAAAGACCAGTCAGATGGATCATCCAGTGTTAGTGACACCTGAGTAGACTGATGGTCTGGCCACAGAAAGCCCCTGGACCTTTGCATGACTTTTCACTTACAGCTGTCAGAGGAGATCAGTGATCCTCTCGCTGTTCTCTATAGCAATACTCTGACCTGAGAGTCCCGCAGTCGGAAGATTTTAGTACTGTGCAGGGTGATTGCGAAGTTTATTCATTGAAACTGGAAACACAGCGGGGGTCTTCTCAGTTCCCGAGATCTCAGTTCTGTGAGATAGCATTGGAGTTACAGTCAACCGGTTTCATAAATTGTCTGCAGCCATAGAGTTCAGCAGCCAGAAAGATTTCATGTCTCATCGTCCTCCTTGATTTTAATGAATGACTGTGGAGAATGAGAGTCTTGGAGTCAGTTTTTTTCAGTCTATTTCATCGGTGCCAACTTGTAATTTAAAATGTTAAAATACAGACCATAGTTCCTTCTGTGTTACTCAATGGAGAGGAGGTGGTTTTTTTGTTTGTTTTTGTTTTTGTTTTTTTCTTTCTATTTTTTAGTTTGAGTTTGTAAAGCCAACTCTTTTAAAGACTTTAGAAATGTTTGCCAACAGTCTCTGTAGCACAGTGGGATGTAAGAGCAAGAACTGTGCTAATACTAATTTGGTTTATTTATAAATTAAGTGATTCTGCTAAATCACTTATTAGTTGGTCATCTTGATTTAATAAGAAATATCCTTTATGATGCAATCTCTTAGAAGACTATCTTTGACCAGAGTAAAATCATTGTCTGAGAAACATTAAAAAGGAACTGTGGATCTATAATGCCCCATGGTGTCACTAAATATTAATTTGTTACTAACATATATTGGTTATATTATTATTATTATTATTATTATTAGCAACTTTTGGTGTCCAGCATGTACCACATACAGTGCTAAGTATCTTATGTATACTTGTATCTAATATGTATTGAGTGTTCCTTATAGGAACATAGACCGTCATTCATAATTCCCACAGTGATCCCATGGATCAGTGCTGCTTTTTCAGCCTCACCCTCATTTTATCAGTTAAGATAGAGATGTCTATGCCTGCACATACCACTTGCATATTGGACTATGTTTGTTTAGCGTTGTAATTAATTTTTTTTTCAGTGTTGACATTTATATTCTATTCAAAATACATTTATAAACATAATGCATTTGGTACATATTTCGTACTCATTTTTTATTTTTTTATTTTTTATTTATTTTTCTTTTTTTCATACTCACTTTTTAAACTAGCCAGTAAACTAATAATAGACTAGTAATGTGATGACCCACATAGGGATTTTTGGTCAGGTGCAAAGATGAAGAAACAAGTCAATGTCTGTGCTTTGGAGTTGCTGGAGTTGGAACTAACTCCACTTCTGCTACTTCACTTTGCTGTACCATGTTTGTTGTTAAAATGAAGTGATAGTATTAATAAGACCTATTTAAAGAGCTAAGCTATATTTAAAACAATGGTACCTGTCACATAGCAAACATTGTACGAATATTAACTGCTATAATTATCTTTCTGGTAATAAAGCTGGCATATGGGACTCAGCTTACAGTTTGAGAGGTTAGAAAACATTCAGAGAATGTCAAAGGTAACTGCTATTCCAAAGGTTAAAATAGCTCAGCTTACTTCTGTATGCTGAGCTGTTACAAACAGCTAAATAATCTGACGGATTATTAACCCTGAGTGCATAAAGAATTTAAAGCTCACAACTCAAGTGATGCTGTGTTAGCCTGCCCTAAACACTTGGGGCATTGATACCTGGGCTTTAAGGAATGACTGCTGTTGTAGTGGTGCAAGGCATTGTTCCTCTGAATATGTCAGTTATATAGCTATTGTCCGATACCGATCTATGGCACATTAGCAAAACCTTCTAAGAAAATACAAATAATTGTAGAAATTAGATGATATATATATCTGAGTGCTTGCCATACATCCCGTTCAACTATTTTGTATATTTGAATGCTTTAGTAAGTGTTGGAAGAATGTGACATGCGACTCCTCACATTGGTGCGGGGCACTGGAGGAGTTTAGCAATCTCTCTAGCCCAAGTACCTTTTCTGAGGTCCACACTCCTTGTCCTGAACCATGTAAATTAGGACACATGAACTCACCCTCCTAAGTCCCATTTTAGTTCAACTTCGGACAGTGTTTCTAGCCACTATCTTTATCTGTTGAGGAAGCCATTTTTTTCTAATTGCTGGGATTTGCTTTTGTGAGTTGGTCATCAGTTTATCATTGATGTCAGAGATATGAAATCTTTAAGCAAGCTGTCAGTGCCAGGGCCACAAAATAGATACTTCATGTTAATGGCACTTTTTCTTCACGGTGGCGCGCTTTTGTGAGTTGTAGGCATTTGCCAACAGCTGGGTAGTTAAAGTAGAGCCCACGTTTTCTGAAGGTGATATGCAGCTGTGTACCTGATGGTCTTTACTTACTACGTCGATCACTTCTTTGATCTTATAATTGGGGTTAAAAGATGTTTTCAAGCTGAATACTCCCTTACTGCTGACACTATTCATTGAAGAATAAAATCGGGAATTGGGTTATAGATGAAAGCTAAGAAAAGGGCAGCATCTTGTATGAAGCATAAATATTAAATTGAAAACATTTATATTCTGTGTCAATTATGTCATGTGCCTTTTAAGTAAAAAGCACATTGTTCATTACAGTGACATTAGGAAGTGTTTCCCCTTTCCCACTTCAGACCCTGAATCTTGGGTCAAATTGTGGGTACCCTGCTGTGTGAATTGCTTCATAGAGCTGATTTGTAGTGAGGTCTACAGACAAGCCAGATAGTGACCAATGACAGTATTGGTCTCTGTGTGTCTCCTTCAAACATACAAGGGATTCCACACCAACCAGGAAGCAGACTAATTATTTTCAAGCCCCAAAGGACTCAAATTTACAGGAAGGAGCATTTACTCCAGTGAAGAAAGACATAGAGCACTAGGAGTCCTGGGATAAGGGAACCAGTGGAACACCCAAAGCTTGGAACCAGAGTTGGTTCTGCCAGATGTTCCAGTGCTCTGCCTGTGGAGAAGGAAGGCGGCAGCAACCCATCAGCCTTTGAGTGGTAGTCCCTCAGAACCTATAGATTGCCAGGCTGAGATGTTCAGCTGAGGGTCAGGTAACCCCAAGAGTAGAGGAGAGCATCATTCGGGGAGTCAGTGAACTAGTCTTGCCATGTGTGACAGGGATGGCCCCCCTTCTAGAAATGGTATAACAGGACTCACCGTCAGTATTAGGATACAAGCAGAAGTAATTTTTATTATTTAAGCTCGTTCTCACTGTGTATTAGTTTGTGGGAGGGAGAGTTTATTTTGGCTTAGAGTTCCAAAGAGAGAAGAAGCCATCCAGGGAGGAAGGATGGCAGTAAACTGCAGATATTATAGCAGGAGCAGAAAGCTGAGAGCAAGCACCATCAAAGGCAGCACAAAGCATGGAGAGTGAACAAACAGCCTTGCATGGCACTTTACATCCTCAAAGCCCAATTCCAGCTTCCATTTTCTCTAGCGGGGACATCCCTCCTAAGCCTTCCCAAACAGCGCCACCAACTGGGGACCAGGCACTGAAATATCTGAGCCTATGGGGGATATTCTCACTCAAGTTGCTACACACTGCATAGCTCTGACTGGCCTGGAACTTTCTATGGAGACCAGGATGGCCTTGCACTCACTGATGGTGGTCATCCTGCATCTGCCCCCAGAGTGCTAGATCACAGTTGTCTTAGAGTTTTAATAAAAAGGAAAGCTAGTTATAGTTTATGATGAAGCTGATATTAAAATGGTTTGTTTACTTATTTTAAATGTATTCGTATAGGGTTATAAGGAAATAGGATCTGTAAAGTATTTCCTAAAAGGGATCAGTTCTTCAGCATGTTTGGAACTACAAGCAAATAATGAAGAATTTCTGTTGTTCATTGCTTGTTTTGGAACTGTAAGCATAATAACCTAGTCTTTAAAACAAGCTCATATGTAACAGTTCAAGAAAATGATATAAAACAACTCCTTTTTTTGAAAAACATTTGACAGTAATTACTGATAGTCTTGACAAAATTACCTTTGCTCTTGCTTGTACAGTTTAAGTCTGGTTTGCTAAGAATATTAAGTAAAGGTAGCGCTTTGATATTCTCATGTCTTTAGCAAGGAATATTTGTCTTGAATAGCAGATACTACCTAGCATTTGTGAGGCAGAAGCAAGACTGTCTCCATGACTTCAAGGCCATCCAGTGCTACATAGTGTGACCCTGTCTGCAAAAAAGGAAGAGAGAGAGAAAGAAAGAGATAGAAACCAAATACTACCTGTTGAAGGCATCAGAAAAAGGTTTAAGATTTGGGAGCTGGAACATTTTGTACACTTTACAACTTTTTCAAAATACACATCATACAATTTCAAGAGTAAAATAGTACTTCCAAACAGCTACATAGACTTGCAGAAACTTGACATGTTTACGGAGACTGTTGGGTTCTGCTGTACTAAATTATTTTATTTAGTCCTACCGTGTCGAGGACAGAGCTTTTAAGTTACAAATTAAAGGCTATTATGATGAATAAGGTAGACCTGTGCTTCCTGCCCCGAGGAAGCTCATAGATTAGTGGGAAACAGTGTCAAATCAAACTTAACAAATTCTTGGAAAAAAAAAAAAAAAAAAAGCAACAGTGAAGGGAGAATTTACAAGTGACTGGAGACTTAAGAAATTTCTTCCTTGATGCAGTGGCCTGGGAACAGAGCTCTAAAGGAGGCACTGTCGTTAGTTAGGGAAATGGCAGTGATGGGAACACTTGGACCCCAGTGCTGCATGCCAGGTGTGTAGGGAGAGACCCAATCATGGCGCCAAGCCTGTGATTGGGTATGTATTTGCCTTTTGTGCTCTGCTCTGTTTTTCATAGCCCTTCCAGACCTTGCCTAGGATAACTACACACAGGAGAGGATGTGCTGTTTTTATTGTAATGAATCATAATCCTCTATTATTTTAAGTGATGAAAACTCCCATTAGCAGAAGTCATAGTGAAATGTCTGTGTCTCGGCCCTGGTGGCAGAGCTTGAGGAGGAAGCTCTGTCCATTTTTAAATGGCAGGTGAAGCAAACCTGTTGCTCACCAGGTTCTCCTCCAGGCTGCCTTGATAGGAGATCTCTTGAACATAGGAATTGCCTCACTACTGACAGAGAGACATGGCATGTTTGATGAAATTAAATCAGAAGCATGTGTGTGTGTTTGAAAAAGCAAGCTAATGAAGGAAAATGCATCAAAAGGATTTATGGTGAATTGATTAAAATTTTTTCTCCACAGAAAACCCTTCCAGCTTAGCGCTTAGAATGTTAAGGTTATCTGCGCAGCTAGGCCCTCCAGGTTCCCACTTGCGTTTAGTGTGCATCTGGGGGACCTTACTTCCCTTCCAGCATCCGCTCCTTCCGTAGTGTACTCTGTTGCAGGCAAACGTATTCCCAACCTGCAAGCTGAATTGCATAGAGGAAAGAGGATAAAAGACACTGTTTGATTTATTAATTTCTAGTGGATTAGAACTACAAATGTTTGCTATGTTTTTAATTTGAGAAGTAGAGAGAATCACAGCAGCTTTTAATTATGCATTTTGTGTAATGCAGCTCTGAATAGAGCAGAACAAAATTAAAATTGTGGATCAAATGCTAAGTCTGAGTGGATGCTAAAGTGAGCTGTAGTGTGATGCTAATGGCTTTGCGTCTTCCTGGCATTATGTCAATAATGGCTCTAATCACATTAAGCACAGAGCCCATTAGCTTTTCCTTTGCAGCAGCATGCACAAAAGCAACATACTGCGAGTTCTGAAATAACTTGACTTTTTAGAAATTCCCATGTTCGGGCTAAGAGGCAGGTATATGACATGTGCGCTATGAAAAATAGGTGGGCCCACAATGGTGTTTATATGCAATATATTCGTTATCAGGATAGGCAGATTAGCTGTACCTATTATTATGCCCTGGAAATTGCAACCTAATGCCCTTATCTTCATAAATTTAATAAACCCACGCTATTTTCACAGAAACAAAGTTTTTCTGGAATCCACTATGGCATAAAAATCAGATCTTGTCTAGTATTATATTTAGTGAGATGAAAGGCCTTTTCATATTTCCTTGGCTCTTAAGTAGCATGGTATCTTAAGTCTTGCTTTATGTAGTTCCATGTCTATGTGGAAACTGGGATGGAGAAGTCTGATTGAAGTTCTTTGGCTTCAAGTCTATTTGGGCTCCGTGTAGGTAGAGCGTTGCCAAGATGAGCACCGCATGTGGTGTCATCCCAGTGACTGGGAGAGGCAGGATGATTTCAGCACAGGAATGTGGTCACTGTCTCTTGAATGGCCTACCAATTCCCCTTTTTCAAGTGTAGCTCTGATGCATTGTCCATTTCTGATGAATGCACCATGGGAAGATACAGCAGCTTTGGTATAGAAACACTTTATTCTCAACCTGTGTAGGACTTGACTCATTTTCCTTCCCAAGCCTTTCTACTCTTCAGGACATACCCAGTGTTGAGGGCTGACCCTCGGTGTTCTCTTTCTTGTCCCCTCCACTGACTGCAAAGGGAAATAATGTGATAGTGTTACTTCAGCCTTCCAAATAGTCCTCGAATCTGCTCCCTCTCTCCTATATAACCTCACTCTCTCTTACATGATTTATGTCTGATTTCCCTAGACATTCTTTTCCTGCTGCATTATAAATTATTGAAAAGTGATGAATAATTATTCTTATGTGGCTTTAATTTCTTCTTTTCCAAAGTATTTATTTGTTAGGACAATTAGTCCTAACTTTCATTGAATTCCAAAAGAATGTTGACTTGCTTGCTTTTTACAGTTGATGCTGTACACGCTGCTGGTGCAGGTTGCAAGCTACACTTATCTTAGAACTTGAAAGTAAATGCTACTTCAAAGTTGGGTATCTTCTCTGTTTATCTTTGGTATCAAAGATGTAGAGAATTTGGAGGGACATCACACGGGTTTTTAAGTGATTCAGATAAGCTATAACATCACGCAATTGCTCACCAAATGGTAGGACACTGTTCAGTGGGTCTGAAAACATTCTGAGTCCTTCATCATCATCATCATATCTTAATGAGACACTTAGGAATGAAATTGAACTCTCTTTGAATCAGGCACAGAGCAGTGAAGTAATGCTCAAATGTTCTTTTGACAGACGTTGGACTAGGATTGGGTCCAGAAAGAGTTTCTCTTTTATTGTATTTTTCAAATTGCTTCCATTTACTCGTTTGTTTCAGAAAAATTAACTTTGCTTCCTCAAAGAGATTCCAAGCACTTGCTTCTATACTCACACTGTGGTGTGAGCCTTTGGGAACATTTTCGGGTATTGTCAGAGCTGTTGTCAGAGTCTTGTAAGGGAAGAGGTAGGATCCGGTCTAAGGATGAAAGGCCTGAGACTGACTTGTCTTTTGACTTGAGGTCTCTGGTGTCCTATAGCAAATGTTTTTAAGTGGCATTGCGTGCTGGGAACACCTCATGGGAGAAGAGACACAGTTGCTCAACAGCTCCAAAGTAGCCTCCTGCACGTGTGGACTCCGCCACTCTCTCTTCTGGGTATAGACCTGCTTCAGCAGTCTGCTGTAGCTGCTTCTACTGCTCTGTGCAGAGGGCGCCAGTTTGAGGCCTACACTTCCAATGTCTCTAACATGGCCACATTTTCACACGGCCACTGACATTTGACATCTGGTAGTATTCTCTGAAAATTCATATCAACATGACTATAACCAGATATTTGCCTATTCACCTGCTATGCTAGGAACTTGCTTCTCAGAACTTTTCCCACTAACTAGTCATTTAATATTCATTAGTGCCTTCAAAGACAGAATTCTGTGATGTGTCATCTGTCAGGTCTAAAATAAATAAAATCCAATACAATTGCTACTAAAAGACTTAAAAAGAGGAAGGAGCATAAGTTAAGCCCAAAACTTGTATTTAAGACCCTTTTTACATGTGAAGGCTAGAGACCTGTGCAGGACTGTGGGCATAGGGAAGTCAGTCTGAAAAGACAGGTGATTTTCCCCCCTCTTGAGGATCACACAGTCTCAGAAAAGAATAAATACAAACAACTACCTACGTGAGGGCAAAGCTCTTGGCAACTCTGTAGCAAAAGGCTAAGAAGCAAATAATTAATTATAAAATATATTTTAACGAGGCTTCTATTCTGTCAGCAAGCAGCTTCTTTTGCAGGTTGTGTGCTTGGTGCTAGGAACACAAAGGTTCCTGTTCCTGCTGCCCAGCACACCAGTTCTCGAACTGATCCTTGAATTGCCTGAGATACAGACAAGCAGAACACCTCCCAGTCAGACCCGAGGCTAAATGCCTCAGCAACTTTCTATTAGCTGTGTTACCCCAGAGAAAAAAAAAAAGCTTTTAAACTTCCCAAGCCCTAGTTTGCAAATAATAACACGTGCCTTTTGGTGATTGTTGGAGAAATTACTTAAAATGTCATATATCAAATACATAGTGGAATACATCATAGGAAGAAAATATGCAAAGGAAAATGGGCTGATGTTCCCACATGGTTAAGGCTAGAAGCTTCTCAGTGTGCCTGGGACACTGGGGAGGGCATCCCTGAGGAGGAAGGAGACATTTCATGTGATATCCAAAGATGGAAGTGTGAGTTCCTTAGGACAAAGTGTCCTGTGCAGGCTCTCAGGAAAGCATCCGGTAGCTTAGAAACAGAGCTAGCAGCATGTTCCAGAACCTTGTGAATGGATACTGCTGGGGCATAAGAAGGTAAACAAAGGGAGAGAAAAAAAATGGCATGGGTAGCCTCTTGTGGAGGAACTTGTTATCTGTGAAAAGGCATCTTGGGTTTATACTCTGTGATCGTCATCTGAGTGCTTGGATTTTAGACAGCCCATTGAGATGTGGCAAAATTATAGGTGATATTACGTTTCTTGTTTCTTCTTGCCTTATTGTAATTATGTTTGCTATTATAAGATAGTATATATTACTTGAGTGTAGTACATGTATGCAATACATGGTCATCCAGGTATAGCCACAGTTATTCTTGTGTTTATGCTGAGTGACATCTGTTTAAATTGATTGCTTCCTCGCTTGTCCAGTCATTTAGAGGCTTTACTATCACTTCTGTAAATGAGAACACCGGTGCAGTTCTGTGACTTAATGTTTTGTCATGACTTGCTCAGTCTTTGGGATGTGTGAAGCCAAGGAAGAACTTTGGGAAAGAGGCAAGACAACTAAAATCCTGTTAGATTTCTCCTTGGATCACCATGAGGGCTGGGTGAACACTAAGAGCGATAGAGATGCCGCTTCCTAGATGAAGTACATTGCCATGTGTAGTTCAGAGTTTAGAAGCAGTACCACTTGTTTTGATGGAAGACTTGCAGAAGAAGAGAAAGCATGACATTTTAACATTTTAAAGATCACTGTGCAGTAAAGATTCTTTGAATTTTTTAAAAGAGAAATCAGTTGCAGCATAGCACGTAGAAATTAAAGATTCTTCTTTGTTCAAAATATAAATGGAATGATGACTCAGTAATTAAGGGCGCTGTGCTGTTCTTGCAGATGACCTGGGTTTGGGTCATAGCACCCACATGGCAGTTCACAGCTATCTGTAACTCCAGTTCCAGGGGATCTGATACCCTCTTCTGGCCTCCAAGGGCACCAAACACATGCCAAGCATGCACTTACATACATGCAGGCAAAACACTTCCACACATAAGAAAATGAATAATCACACTTTCAAAATATTCTGATTAAGAATGTGGATGTGACCAGGAAACTAGAAGTAGTTGGTCTAATTCTGGTAACCTGATGCGTGAGTAGGGCTTGATTAAAGCAGATGTCTGGACACTGGGCTGCATCCCTGCCAGTCTAGCCTATAACATACGAACTTAATCCAGAGCAAAATTAATAACCTTTAGGTATCTGTACTTACAGGTTTGCTGACCCTAAAGTGTTTCGGCCATCGTTAACCTCTACTATCTCCCCTCTTCTTATTCTGCTCCACTTAGCTTTGTGTTGTTGAGTTAAGAATTCTATGCTCAGAAAAGGGCTGGGAAATAGGCCCATCATTAATATGAGTCCCCTGTTTGTCAGAGAGGACGGTAATTTAATCATAATTTTTCAGTGCAGTGAAGCACCGCATTGTAGACACCTTCCATTTTGATAGTCTCATCAAGGGATTTATTAGATTTTGTGTTATTCTCGACAGTGACAAATGTTGAATGCAGTCATTCTCTTTCCCTTACAGAGTCATGCCAGGGCACCCTCCATCACCCTCCCTCACCCTCCATTACCCTCCCTCCATCCCCCTCCATCACCCTCCATCACCCTCCATCACCCTCCCTCCATCACCCTCCTTCATCCTCCATCACCCTCCCTCCATCACCCTCCCTCCATCACCCTTCTTCACCCTCCATCACCCTCCCTCCATCACATCACCCTCCATCACCCTCCCTCCATCACCCTCCCTCCATCACCCTCCCTCCATCACCCTCTATCACCCTCCATCCCCCTCCATCACCCTCATTGGGTCTCATCTCCCTGAGATCGGTGCCTCCTGTTACACATAGGTAGCACACTCTTCTGTGAGCCTGACCGTACAGTGTCTGCTGTTCTCTAAACTAAAATGAATAAGTGACCAAAGAACACACAAAAATTTTCATAGAGCCAAAATGAAAATATGGAGGCCAGTGGAATAATGTAAGCAAAGAAAACAAAAACAAAAACAAAAACAAACCATGGGCTCTGGATAGGAGAAGTAGATCAATAAATTTGTTGGTTTAAAAAAAAGTGAAAAAGAATAGTGGAAGAATAGCAACTTCAAGTGGGCAGGATCTGAAGAAAGAAAGGGAGACCTTGAGCTAACTGAGCATCTTGGACAAAAACAAATAGCAAGGAGAGTAAGTTGTGTATGTGTGTGTGTGCACATGTGTCTCTCTGTATGTCTTTCTTCTCAGGAGAGAGGGAGCAGGGAAAGCCAAACCCAGCAGTACAAAGCACCTTGCAGCTTGTGCCTTTCTCCCGCATTTCCATTGTGAAGCAAGTAGATAAATAAATCCGTGGCTGGACGACAGCTTGATGCTTAACTGTTCTTCCATCAAAGTCCCACATGTTGTTTTCCACTTTCCACTATATGGAGGCTTTTTGCCCTGTTGTAATATGGGTTTTGTTCCCCACCCCCCAAAACTAGTGATTTGACTCATAGGTCCCAGTTTACATTAGTTTATACCCAAAGGCAAAAAAAAAAAAAAAAAAAAAAAAAGGCTTTAATTCAAACTTTAGATAAGGACTGGGGTATAGGTACGTGTAGCTACCTCAATCTCAATATAAAATTGAGGTAAAAACCTCAGGAGGTTGCACCTCAGCTGGTGTTAACGTGGGCCACTATATTACTTCTCATTGTTAAGGCAAATTGAATTATTGTTGGCATGTTGTGTTCCGGCAGGCATGAGTAACTTTTGTCTTTGGCTAGTGAATAGAAGTAGTTTCGAGTTACTTTAAAAAAAAAAAAAGCAAGAAAGAATGTGAGTGAAGAAATCTTGGGTTAGCTCAGAGACAGCAGGAGGATTTCTGTGAGAGTGGGAGTGAAAAGCCATCCGTAGACTTGCCGATGGACACTCGTTAAATGTTAATAGGAGCAGCCGTGTGATGAAAGGCAGGAGGCTCTGAGTTTGTCTTGTTAACTGTGCGCCTACGACTGGCGGTGCAAGAATGGAACCAGCGCAGGCGTTACAGGAAGCATTTGCTGAGAAGCAGACGCAAGCTTCTCCCTACTCCTCCTGTGCCTGAGAGGAGACCCTCACCAGAATTTTCGAACTGCCTGCGCAGAAGAGGTAAGTGAACGGAGCTCAGCAGCAGGTGGAAGGCGATGATATGAAAGAGCCCTCATCTCTGAGTAAATTCCCGAGAAGGCAAGAGCCACTGATAAAGTGGGTGTGTAAAACCATGTAGCTGACATCATGGCCTCCTGCATTTCTGTCAGGTTACTGGAGTGAGCCTTCCTGTGTCTGGACACAAGAGTACCTATGACATTTAAAACCTCCTCTGCTAGCCAAGTCGTCCTGGGTCGTTTGTATTGCAGACCATGGCTTGTTTCATTTATTCATAGCAGATTGCAAGTCTAAGAGTCTGTGAGGCCTCACTGAGGATGCCCTTACAAGATTTAATAAAATATTTACAAAATTACCTGTATGGTGGCTTCATTTTTTGAGATATTTGCCCCTAATCACAACATAAATCCTCATTCGAGTGGCTTTTCTGTTCTCTGAAGGACGTTTCCACGTGTCTCCCAGAGAACCAGAAGCAGATTCCCAGCATACTTGGGTTAATAACACAGGGGTGCCTGGCTTCTCTGCACACGCATGTTCTTGTCCTTCTAGGCGGCACACATGCATCGACAGGTAGATCACTAGAAGGTGATGTGTTCAGTTTTTAAAAGATTTATCACTGAATCAAGTAAGTGGAACTTACACATAAAATATTCAGAAATGTGTCCCATTGCTTACGGTGAGGAATCTCTGCTATGTATGTTTTACATATATTCAAGGCAATCTCCAGATGATCATAATGTGTAATAGGATTTCTAGATGCAGGGTTAAGATTTTGCTTAACCCTTAGGGTGAGCTAGGGCCACAGCTGTTTGCATGAACGAACAGGTAGCGAAGTCCACCGTGCGCCTAACATCCCGGGAGGCCTTTGGTCAGCATCTATCATTTAACTCAGTCCTAGCAATACTGCGCCACAGGAGGGGTTTCTATCTGTTCTTCACAGCCGGGAGACTGAAGCTCGTAGTGGCTGGACAGCTAGCGGATGAAAGAGTTGGTGTTGAAGCCAGCAGGAGCCTCCATACCCCGTACTGTTTGTGTTTTGTTTTGATGGGGTTTTCCACACAGGCCGCCTCTCTCTTCCCCTACAAAGGGAGGCCTGAGGGGCATTAGGAGTTAGGAGCAGAGCGTGTTCCTTCTCCCATCGTTGTTTTACACCACTCCTGCTTGATTGTTCCTCCGCAGCTGCCGGTTAGCGGTGACTTTTCTGTGACATGCCTCGGAGTTGGCTTTTTGATACAGTATCAACATCAATAAAATATTTATCGTGTGACTTAAAGCTTGATAAAAATCTGTTTTAAAAAGTTCCAGAAGACAAACAGTAATATTTACCTGGCAACAGATGAGATACTGTATCCATATATCTCTCAAGTGTAAGTGTATATGCATTTGTATGTATCTGTTCATACATGCACGTTTTACCATTTCTTTTTATATTTTTTTTTTCTCAAAGACCTGTCCGAAAGGCATTAACAGGGAAAAGGCGTAAGAAGCTATAGCCAGAGGAAACTGGTGCAATCTGTGGTTTATATATAGGAAATTGTGTAACAAAAACAACATACAAGCATGCCTTGGTTGTTTGCTCACTTACCGATATGGCGCATAAGCCATAGTTTTGCACTTGACTGGCTTCTGATTAACCGGGATGTCTTTGTTGTCCACAGTACAAGTTGTGAATACTAACCTGTCCTCGCTGTGGGTGTCGGCACAGCTGCCGTTTTGCATGCTGTTTTCTTGTTGCTACTACGTGGAGGCCTCAGGCCCAAGTTCTAGGTCCCCGGTCTCCTGCTGTGCTTTCTCTGGGTTTCTGCAGAGGATTGTAATGTTCTCAGAAAGGGGACTTTTACAGAGAGGTGCTCTGTCTACTTAGCTTGGGGTGGGGGAGAGTGAAAGATGGCCGTGTTTTTATATTGCCCAGAGCTCTGGAATCCAGCCTCCTACTGTCACTAAAATCCTTTGCAGAGTGCTTTACCTAAAAGACACCAAAAACAAAGGCAGCACCTGTGTCCTAGAGCATTGTTTATAAAGTGTGTCTTAAGAGTTGTGAGCATTACTCTCTCTTGTTTCCTCTTCTAGCCACATGGGGACAGGAGACACGTGGGGACAGGAACAGGGACGTTCTGTTGAACGCTGTTACTTTTAACGTAATAACGATTGCTGTGTTGACTGCTGGCATTACTCACCGGGAGACTGAAAAGTTTCTGTGCCTACCTCACCCGGGCGACACGGAGAGGGAGTTTGTTCTCTGTGTCCTGCCACAGCAGGGGTTGTTCTTACTAAAACCCGGACCCTAAACTGAAGATCAGTGTGTGAATCTGTCCACTGCTCTCGCCTCCCTGCAGGCTGATGCCGAAATGCAGTTTGTAACCTTCGTGTTGCACCGAGTGATGGCATAATTAAACAAGTGAATGCGTGTGAGGTGTCCTTTCCCATGGTGACTGGCTGATAGTGGGTGCTCGTAAATAGCAGCTGCTGCTTTTTACTCTAGCCAAGTTCTCCTCCTTTTCGCCTTCGTACTAATTTATGAAAACCCCTCAGCTAGGTCTGAAGGTTTACTTTGCCCGCCCTATGATTTTAGAAGATGTTGACTTGAGCTAAGACTTTTGTTTTATGTAGTTTACGTGTAGTTGGTAGACTGGCTCTTAAAACAAAATGCATTGTTGATTACTTTATCTGAAAGCATCGTGTGATTCCAGCAGATTCCCGTAATAAATAGCGTCGAGATACTCATAGGGCAAGACTTGGCAGACGACTCTCAAACAGCTATAAAGATTCTCTACCCTATGTAAATACAAATCAGACCAAGAGACTTGCGAACATAACGTTATTGGGTTTTGTTATTACAAGTAAATATTGGAAGGAACCACAAGAGCTACGTTTGCAGAATGACTAGTTTCGTCTTCTAATACGTAAATCTGATATACTAAATACTCATTTGAATGGAAGCTCTCTGAAGGACACGAAGCCAGCCGTGGCCCCTGAGCGGTCAAGAGCTTCAATCTGGCGGCTCTACTACTGCCGTTTATACTGATGGTATTTGTTTCCACTTAGGTACAGACTAAGTGGTTAATCTTAACCAAGTCCTGGCTCCCAATGCTGAAAACTGATCTGTCTCTTGCTCTTTCTTTCCTGAATCTAGCAGTAAGATTTAACTTGGGGCCTTTTAGAATGACCATTACAGACTCTGGTTTTGTGCTGCGGGGCTTTGGAGGTGTAGAGCTGAAACAGTGCTGAGGATGGGAAAACAGCAAAGAGTGGCTGTATTGAAAAGCATTTCCACAGCAGCTGAAGACTGGCATCCTTAGAAAGACATGCTGGCCACACCACTGATCGACTAACCCTGTGAGGAGCTTGGGTTTGGGGGTGCTTACAATTCCTAACGAATGCTCCTCGGTGGGAAACAAAGTAGCCCTTCCTGAACACAGGCAGTCCTTCTAGATCTAGGATGTTAGCCCACGCTAGGCTTACTTGATTCAAGGGACTTACTTGGCCACCACCAAAAAGCCATGGTCTCTGAGTTACTGTTGAACACCTTTCACAGAGTCTTGTAAATATTAAGATGGGTCTTGGGGGCTCTTGCGCTGACATTAGCTGAAGTCCAACTTCAAAGATTCAATTCCAGAAAAACTGTCAAGAACTCTGGAGGTATACTTGAGGATTTTCTTTGCAGGTATGCCCCACCCCCAATCTCTCATCTCTATCCTAAGCACTTTTTCAGTGTTGGGTTTCATTGGTAAATATGTTTAAAACATACTAAAAATTAGGTGGGTACTTACATATTCAGATATGACTGTGAATCAGTTTATTATTCTCTGTGCCCATCAGAACTGAGAGAAACTTAGGAGATGTGATGTATCTCCCTTTCTTTCCTTCTTCCTTCTGCCTCTTACCTCTCTCCCTGCCCCAGACATAAATCTGTTTCTTCCTGTGTCCCCCCCCTTTTTTTATACTAATAATCAGAAACCCGTGCTAACTAGAAATCTCTTCACTCATGGAACAGTCAGTCAACTAACTTTGAAATCCTGAGTCGTCAAATTAAAATAATAAGGATTACCTGAAACATTAGAACATTTTATTGTTTATACCTTATTCCATTCATGGTATGTTTACTTAGAATGGGTCCATTCTTATTATACCTAAAGAAGTTGCTAGAGCATTTACTGTGTCTCTCTATTTGAAATGAAAAGAAATAGAGACGGAAGTATGACTGAAAAATAGCGTGCAAGAGGGCATTTGGGCAGAAAGGAGAAGGCGACATTAGATTCAGTAGTGGCCACCGTTGACTGTGCTCAGCTGCACCTGCCTCTTCTGACACAGCACTGCTGCATTTGTCCACATGAGTTCACCTCACACACTCTTGGCTTTCGTGTCCTGAAAGTGTGACCTCCATGCCTTGAATGAGGAGAGTCAATAATGTCCAAATTTTAGGTGATGACTAGTCTACATTCCATTAAAACAGATGAAAAGAGAAGACAGACTAGATGTGTCTCCTGCCTAAATAGGCAATTCTTTGATAGGTTAAAAAGAAAAGGTCTCTATTTTTTTTCCTAACTGAAAATTTAACCATTGTTTCATATTCAATTTTAGAGATGGGCATTATGGCTCATATCTGAAGTGCCAGCACTTGGGAAGCTGGAATAGATAAATTAGCAGACACCAAACTAACCTGGAAGGGGGAAATTGTAGTGACTGCCCCTAAGCATATAAATCCTACAACAAAATGGACTCAGGAACATAAGATTAGCCAAGATCTGAGACTGTTTCTTCTAGCTGCTAACTCTAACACAAAACTACTATGTGTTAGAAAATGCTCATTTATTGTTTCTGGAGTATGTGATGTGAACTGTCTGGGCATCTGCATTTGCATATGTGACTGATCAGACACTAGAAAACCTGCCTTGGATCACAGAGGCTGCTTTCTGTTTGGTTTTGTAAGCATCTCTAAAGGAAACATCTGGGTTTACAGAAACAACTAATTGTTAGTTTACAACAGATGAATTACATTTAAGAATAACAGTGCATTTCAGAAGTGTGTGAGATGACACTTGAGGTGCATGGGGTAGAAAAATACGTGTTATAGAATTCTGATTCTCAGGCGGCTGGTTAAACAGCAGAGTCCTCCCAGATTACAGGTAGCACATTGGTACAGAACAGGTGATGCCAATACTGCAAGGAAAAAAAAAAAAAGAACAGGATTTATAAGCACACTGCAGAACTTGAGACAGTTAACACTTGAGAACTAGAGTCCACACATGAGAAAGCATTGCAGGTAGAAGGAGCAATATAAGTAGAAAGTGGTTGTAGAAACATCCACAGCACTCTGTGAAAGTCACGGTGCCCAGGACTGGAGGTCAGTGTACATATGAAGTAAGATTTAAAAGCTTGTAGCTTGAAACAGTTCTTGAATGCCAACATTGTTGGATACTTTAGATGCTGAAACCTTTTAGCAAACAAGAGCTCTGGAAGCTTACTTTGGAAGAACTGTGACATAAGCAGGGGTGTAGAAAGAGCAGCTTTGCATCATGTAAATGGTGAGAGGAGTATATTAGAAACTGTTGAAACCACCGAGTTACAAAACAAGATGGGTCATTAATAAACTTACAAGAATAAGTAAGGCAGGCAGATGTATGAACAAACACTGGGTTACCCATTAATTAGGCTAATGTCTTAGTCTTGGATTCAGAGAGGAGTAGAAAGGGTACCAAGCAGGTAAGGGTGCTAATGACAGGTCAAGTGGGGTGTGGAGATACAAGAATCTCCATTACAAGTGTGGTGAGCTTAAGTAAGTTGCTCAGCCTCTTAACATTCAGGTGAGGCACAGGATCTCAAGCTGATAGAAACACAAAACATATGTGCTAGGTAGCTTCCCCTGGCTCATTGTCAGAGTGCAGCAAACTAAGTAGTGGTATTAGTTTTAATTTTTTTCTCATAGATCCAGCAACAGCTAGTTTTTCATATCTCACTTCATATATGAAAAAAAAAAAAAAAACCTAAGGCATAGGGGCTATATTATTAAAAGCCCTGTAGCCTAAAACTAAGGAGTTAGAAAAAAAAAAGCTTCCATGACTGTATATGTTTTAGGTTGGAAATTGTTTCTTTGTTGTTTGATTCTCCCCCCCCCCAACACACACACACACACACACACACACACACACACACACACACACACACACACACACCCTTCCCCTGGGTGAGACGGTGCATCTTTTGAACTGGTTATATTGTATTTCAGGGGGAGAGAAAGTGCTGGAAGCAAAACCCAAAGCCAGGCATCTTGCTGGAAGTATACCACTACTGATCTATACCCTAGTCCAAGGGTGTTAGGTATATTGACCTACAGGCCAGATCTCAAAAGAAACTCTCAGAATTGTAGTGTTCTTCATAAAATAGTTAGAGTGGATATAGGCCATAAGTGAAAAATAACAAAAGTTTTGAGAAGACTAGAAGAGAATTTATAAATCAATAAAATGTTATTGGCAGAAGATAAAGTGGAGGGAAAATCTAATTACACACATATTTGTTTTGTTACTTCTGCGTATAATAGTAACTGCTGCTTTATGTTGGTCTACACCATAGTTACTTACCGATACCAGCCACACTCTGCTTTCTGGTTGTTTGTACACGAGGATATACTTCTCATTGAACAAAATGTCTAACAGCATCATTTGCAGAAGCATTTGCTAAAAATAGACAGTGTTCTGGGACTTACAGGGAGAAAGGGTGAGGACTATGTTAACTGTTTATGATTTGCTAAAAACTGCCATTCTTCACTTTCTCATATCCCCAGAGTGACAGGCAGGATGCTGCCTCCCTGGCCCCGCAGGCCCAGTGGAAATGACCTGAGATTTCTGCTATGGGCCTTCTGCATAGTCAGGAGAGTTCTGCCCATGGGGAAATGCCTTTTGAGTACTCCAGATATGAGGTGGGAGAGCATCACACCAGTTAGAATGTACTTAACCCTGAATGTGACACTGGGATGAACGGAGTACATTCTGTCTTACCTGAACAGAGAACCACTGAGCTAGGAGAAAGAGGTCATCTTGTGGGGAAAACACGAGAGCTGGTCCCACACCATCTAGACACAACTCAGTGACCTTAGTAAGAGTGCTCTTCTGAAAAACAACATGCACAGTACTGATAAATGCAGGCAGCATTGGTTCGTCTTGGCAGTGGGGAGATAACGGGCCATAAGCTTGTGGTACAGAGGCATGCATGACATGGAAGCACAGGCCAGCCACTGAGGGCGGGTCATTGTTTCTGGGAGTGGCAAGGAGGAAGGCAGCATTGGAGAGACATCTTCTAGGTTCATTTCAGTTGAGCCTAGCCGGAAGAGAACGGTGATGGAGGGCAGAGGGGCCCAGAAGCTGTGATAGGTAGGTGGCTTTCATGTTCACACGGAGCTCTTGACTTAGGGTTTCAGGGCTCTCACCAAGATGTGTGAAAAGTAGGGCAGGCCTGTATTGAATAGGAATTTGTGTGATGATAAGCATGTAGAGAGCTTGTCAGAGTGAGGAAGGAAAAGCTATTTGTTGCCTTCATGGCTGTTTGGCTGTTTTCACATGTTAGCTGACACCCGAGTATCTTTTGGTAGTCATATTTATCTTCGTCTAAATAGCACTGGTTTCACAAACTCATTAAAACACTGTGTGTTTATCTGTGTGATTGTCTTCTATTCACCCATCACACAGGTAAGCCGTTGCATATGCCATTAAAGTCACTTTCCCAAGTTGTATTATCCATAAATAGCCCTAATTAGTATTTTCTAACAGGGAAAGTTTTTAAATTCTCACTAGTGTGATAGTAATGTCAGTCTTAACTGCGAGCTCATTCCTTCTAACTTAAAAAAGACTTAAAAAGCAGGAGTCTTACATAGTGTTTCCATTTTGGCCGGCAGCACCTGTTTGGCTGGAGCTGCATTGCCTAAACACCATACAGACAGGATCAGTCTGTGGGATTAGAGCCCTAGGGGTTGTACTTAGAATCCAGCAGCCCCTGAGCGAGACCTGTCAGGTCTGGCTTTCATGTTTTCCTTTGCTTTGGCTGCAGCTTTTTCTTCCAGCCTGTTCAGCAAGGGCACCAAGAGGAACTGTGTGTTTGTGAGTCCAAGCCGCCACCAGACAGCTTTCTCATCAGAGTGGAGAGCCCCTCCTTCCAAACCATGCCTGTCACAAGGCAATTTCATGCACGCTTTCTACACGCCCAGCTAATTGAGAGTTGAAAGCTAGCCTCCAGATTACAGTGGCCCGATTTCTTGTGCTTGCCACTTATCAGCCACCCTGGTGTCATTAAATGGAGACATTTTGAATATCTCCTATTTCAAAAAATTAAATGATGGTCATAGCATGAAGCTGGAAGGGTCTGCCCATTCTTGTACAGACATTTATCTACCCGACAGTCTGAAAAATCTTCAGCTTCAGATAAAACCCAATTTCTTTGTACATTATTTGCAAGCGACCCATTCCACCTTTAAAAAAAATAAAGATGTATGTGGTCCTTATTTTCTCTGTAAATTTTGTCAGAGCAGACGTAGTCACTGTAGTGCAACAGCTGACTAAACTAATTTCACTGATGTAAACATTGTTAAACAATTTCAAATGCAAGTTTGGAAACAGTGTTTCTGAACCTGTTTAATAATGTTTAAAAATGCATCAATGAAATTGGCTTAGCCTGTGGCCTTTTTATTACATTATCTGTTCTCAATTACATAGATTCTGTGTTTTGTGTCTGGAGTGGTTATAAGTAACCGAAAAAAATGATCCCAGCTGAAGAGTGTGGCTTATCCTTTAGCCCATTTAATTTGATTTAAAATTGATAAACCTTGGAAAATACTTCCAGAATGACATATCAACTATTAAAATAATAGGAAATGCATTCAAGAGGTCAGGCTAGCATCATTATTTCATTCTCCTTCTTCTCCCACCTCTCTTTTTTATTTCCATTCTTTTCACCTTCCACTCACCCCGGTCTCATTGTTGTGACTCCACTACTAAATTTCAAGCTCTCGGTCTTGAAATGTAACATTAAACATTAAATATGTTTTTACTAATTATGATATGCTAAAACCCAAGCTATGCGCTGAAGCTTTTTTTATTTTAATTTCAGAAGTAGTAGTTAAGCGATGACATGCAGTAATTTGTTCATTCTTCTGTCAGCATAATTTACAAGGCAATGGTAGATAAACATAGCAATACAAGATTCATTTACAGTGACACAATGGCAGATACACAGAGCAGAACCCTGCCTATGAGATAAAGTGGACTGAGTGACTTATGCCGTAATTAGGGGATAATTGTCATTAACCTCACAAACAGTAGTTTACCCATATTGTTTAAAAGGCTCCAGGATGCGTAATGACAAGGTAATCTGTCAAAGCGCTAGGGGGAAATATTAATAAGATTTGTGCAAGCCTGGATAGAAAATATGCAGAAAGCGGCCACATTAAGCTAATTGGTGGATGAATATACACTTGTAAAAGTGCTTCTAATGGCACGTTTGCTGCTCTCCAAATGACTACCGTTAATGTGGAGAAGTGGGCTGCTCAGAAAGTCAGGACTGCTGGGACAAGAGGGTATTAAGGCACGTAGACGCAGTTATTACCTTGTACTCGGTAATGCATACTTCCTCCTCTTAGCCCTTATTTTGAATTTCTGAATTTTCTATTATGGTAATGTATATTGATCATATCTTTTCTTTCTTTTTTATTTTTCTTTTTTTTTGGGGGGGGGTTTGTGTTTCCTTTTTTGCCTAAATTTTTTCAGTCAACCTCCAGCTCCGATTCACCTCTCTTGTGGCCAAAAACGATAGCTAGCATCTCTGTTGATATCTTGTATATAGATATACAGAATCACAAACTATTAATGAATATTTGTATTTATAATTATACACACATGTATGTGTGGGTGCCTTTTATAGGAACGCATTTAGTCTGAACAATCAAAGGAAAGTGTATCCATCAACAGCCTTGTGTATGTTACAAGTAATAATGTGTTGTTCCCTAATGAATGCTAAAGTAGGAAATTAATCTTTGTGTTCTAGTGCTGTTCTTAGGCCCAGAGAACAAAAGTTTTAATCTCTCAATACATCTTTCTGTTCAATCACACACTTGGTCCTTGGTCCTGCTCTCATGCATGATAATGAATATGTTAAAGGTCCTTTGGGTGGCTCAGCCTGCCTCTGTTGCGAAGAACAGTTCCAGATGTATTACATGAATTAGCAGCATCCATTCAAGCTTCGAAAGCCCTGGTTCAGTATCAAGAACATGCAAGTAGAACGAAGATTAAAGGCTGTGCCTTTGAATTATGTTGAGATTTTGAACCTTATCTGATATGTAAATGACCCCTACAGGGAAACATTTTTGGGGTCCATTTTGGATCTTCATCAAGCATTATGGAAAGACACAGGATCCCCAACTGCTTAAAAATGTGAAGCCTGGCAGTGCCCTGCCAACCAGAGTCTGCCTTGAAATGGGGGGACAGAACTTTGTAGAAAGGGAGCAAAGCTAGAAATACACACCCCAGAGCAAGAATGTCAGAAGAACCCTGCAAGCTGGGTTTACTGCACAGCCAGCAGATTTACGGCTGCCCCAGCACATGAGCTTCATCTTTATGTCCAAGAGGAAAAGAACACAGTCATTTGTGGGGAAACCCCACTCTTTCCTCCCGTGTCTAGTGTTTTCTCTGTGGATTTTAAACCACCCCCTCTCCATTCTGAACATAGATGACTTTCTCACTGGATTCTCAGTGGTGTCTGTGTGAATACCCCATGTCTATCTAAAGAGTTTAATTGAGGAGAAGGTCTTGTATATATTACTGCCACTGTCAGAACCACTCAATCTGTTGGAGACTACAAACAATTATGTATGGATTTATTAATGCCTAACCAAAAAATGATACAATTTAACCTTCAAGTTGCAGAATTTTCAAAAGCCCTTCAATGCTTTATTGGTTAGTGGGGTAGGCAGGTAGGCAGGAGGACCATGGGGTGGACAGGCACCTCAAGGCTATATAAGAACTTATTAGGACAGTTGTCCATGTTTTAGGTGAAGTTATTACTAAACTGGTCATTTAATTAGCTAGAAATCAAAACTAATCCAGAAGAGGCAGCACTATTAATTATATCATAGGTGAACTGTCCAAACACAATCATCAAGGCAGGAGGTGGGAGGCGACAGGATCCCAAATTCAAGAAAATCTAAAACTCTCAGAAAAAAAAAAAAAGAATGCCTTCAGTTACGAATACTCATATTATGAAAATAAGTTAGTTAAAACTAAAAATGCCAATGTTTAAAATATTTTAACTCAAAATCATTACACATTGAGACTAGACACAGATGATCCAATAGTGGAGGCCTGAACCTGGTACTAATATGGTATTTGCTTACGTATGGGGAAACTAAAGCAGGACGTTGGTGATTTAGTAGTTGCATAGCTGGCCATTGGCAAAGCCAAGCCTGGAATGTTCTAGGCGTCCTTCAGACATGCTCTTAATTATATCGTTCTCCAAGTAGGAGTAATTCTATTATATTAAGAATAATCGAAATGTGCAACTGTTTGATGCAAAGTATATTTTAACCCATAGACTAGTTCAGAATTAGTTGTTTTATGCCTAAAGTTGGGGCAGGAGACTTACATGCTACAATTACTAATTTAGAACTTGGGATTTTCAGGGTTAGACATTAGCTCAGTGGTTGAAGGAGGCACTGGAGTCAGTCTTCAGTTTCAGAATTTAAATTTGAGGGGATTTTTGAAACTCCTTATTTCTTTTATTAAATATGAAAACATGGTATCTTTCAAATTTTCTCAGGTCTGATTTACAATAACTATAGGTAACTTGAAAATATAGAGAACAGGTTTCAGTGTTAGCATGTCATCTAATGAGGGCTAGTAAGACTCCTCATCTTGACAGAAGATTCTACAATACAAAGTTTTGTGAGATCTTTAACATTCTAATCAATTGTGAGTGTTTCTGTAACTATTCCTTGGAGGTAAGAGAGGAAGAATAGGAAGATGCTTTTGAATCCAATGTTTCATGTAGTGATATATTGAATTTAGTATCAGTTTCTGCAAGCACAGCAAGTTCTGATGTTGACACACTTCTTTCACGACAAAGACTGTATGGCTCAGATGAGGAAAACATGTCTATTTCCAAAAGATAACCATGTGGGAAAATACAACAAGTAGAATCCGCTTGTGAGTTTTATTTTATTATGTCTGTCTTTCTGTCTCTACTACATTTTGATTGTTTTTTTTCTCAAGGGATATATCTTTTAGAGACAAGCAAGGAGAACATAAGGATGTAATTGGTCAACACTGTAATTTGAAGGTGAAATATGCTCTTGAGAAATTCTGCAAAACACAAGTTTCCACGTCACAGAAATTGAGTAGGGTTTTCAGTACCCAAAACAAATGTTGATCCTTTAAAAGTAAAGTCTAATGTGAACCATTTGGTGTAGTCACGGTATGAATGAGTATGTTTCAGTCTGCCTCCAGATATTACAGTTGTTACAGCTGGCCTCCTGGAAACATTAGCTTCAAAAGCTAGAACAGCAGTCGCATAAAAGAGCTCTGTGTGACCAGAGAGTAGTCTTAAGTTTTGTTTACTTACACAACCAAACTGCTCTGCTGTATGTTGTGCATACAAGTGGCACATCTCTCTTAGGCTGTACCCAGAAGAAATATGTTTAAATGTAAAATTTACTAAAACAAACGAGCATGCCAAGATCCTTTCCCACACGACTTCAAGTGTTTCTCAGAAATTATCACAACATTGCTTAAAAACTTTCCCCAAGTAGTTCCCAGAATCTATTCAAACAAAAATTTTTGTTACCATTTTCTTTATCTTCCTTTTTGTTTGTGTGCATATATACTTGTATACACATACATACAGGCATACATACACACAAACATTGGTCCGTGAACACTTAAGAATGCCAAGTCAAATAAATTAGTGAGATAAACATAACTTTTTTAAAAAAGGAGGTAGAATGGTTCTGAAGTATCAGAGTTTCCAGAACAGTTAAGATTTGAAGCTAAAATAAGAGCTTAAAAAGTTGGCTCAGCTTTAGAGTGATAATTTGACATTGAAGTATTTTCTTCTTCCATGTTCTTGGGTCTTTAGTTTTAGTGACTTATGGTTATGTCTCAGTAGAATGGAAGAGTACTCAAAGTTTGTGACTCTTTAAGCTGTTTCTTCAAAGCTCTTTCTGGTACCCAAAGACATGTCTTCCTCAAACTGCTGCAACTGTCTTACCTAAAGCCAGCTGTGGCCAACTGTGCTGGCTGGTCTTATGTCAATGGACACAACTAGAGTTAACTGAAAGAAGGGAATCTCAAT
The DNA here is from genome assembly GCF_903995435.1 of Acomys russatus. Lineage (NCBI taxonomy): Eukaryota > Metazoa > Chordata > Mammalia > Rodentia > Muridae > Acomys > Acomys russatus. The sequence goes on along the minus strand of NC_067138.1, from coordinate 90,504,274 downwards.
TAAGAATTTGCCCCCGCAAGATCCAACTGTAAAGCATCTTCTCAATTAGGGATTGATAGGGGAGGGTTCGGCCCACTGTGGGCGGTGCCATCCCTTGGCTGGTGGTCCTGGGTTTTATAAGAAAGCAGGGCTGAGCAAGCCATGGGGCGCAAACCAATAAGCTGCACTCCTCCATAGCCTCAGCATCAGCTCCTGCTTCCAGGTTCCTGTCCTTTTCCTTCAGTGGGGGACTAGGATCAGGATGTGTATGCCAAATAAACCCTATTCTCCCCAACTTTTTTCTTGTTACGTTGTTTTGTCAAAGCAATAGAAACCCTAACCAGGACACCAGCCTTCCTCCATCTGCAAAGTTGATGACATGCCCCTACTCGTTTTAGTTCAGATAATGCTCTGAACTCACCACATTCTCCTCTTGTGAACCCACATTGATATATTTCCTAATTCCTGGCTTGTATTCTGACACATAATACTTCTAAAGCTAAGGCTAGCTTGAAGACAAGAGGGGACAAGTGGAAAGAGTGCATCGATGTCTCAGTGTGAGGGGTGTGTACATGGTTCATGATGCCTATCACACTCTGTTATTAGTGAGTATATTCCCATTAATAAAAATATGTTGCTGTAACATGAATAGAACTTTCTAAATTCATGTTTGAAAGTCAATGGGATGGCTCAGTGCGGAAATGCACTTGCTAACAAGCCTTGACTGTCTGAGCTCCCTCCCCAGTACTCACTTGGTAGAAGGAAAGAACCAACATTTATAGGTTTTCCTCTGACCTACATATGTGTGCTGTGGCTCACATATACCCAGACCATTGTCACACATGTACAACATAAATAAGTCTAGAAATTAGTGCTGTAGCACTGTCAGTTCATGTCTAGAATATTAACAAAAATTGTCTTTGTTGGTAAAAAAAACTAAGTTAGAAAATTTCACGGGTAGTCCTCATCTCATAGATTGCCTTCCACAGCTTACTAACAGAAAGTAGGACTATGCGTGCTTGTATTTACAGTCACAGTATAATTTAGGAGGCCAAAGTTTGCAAATGTAGGATGTCATACAGTTTACATAATGTAACTTAAGAACCAAGTTCACCAGAGTCTGCTTTAAAAACAACAAGGTTTAGCTATGCATACAATTTGTACAGACACTTAAACACAAACTTATGACAGAACATTATCATTAGCTCAGAGAGTTCCATAATGCTGTTCCCAGTCAGTTCCTTTCCATATCTTCAGCCCCTGGTTGCTGCAATCAGCAGTCTGTTCATGTAATCTTTTTTTCTCTGAATTTTCGTATCTGGGTTCGGTGAGTAAGTATTCATTTGGGATCTGATGAACAATGCTTTGCAAAGTTATCTATGTTGTAGTATGTATTAAATTTATATTACTTTGTATTGCCTAGTAGTATTCCATTGGACAACTCTCCCACAACTTGTTTGCCTTTAGGACTTAAATATCTAGAAAACATGACAAAATATATTATGTAAGTTGTCTCATTGGTTTTAACTTAGCAATAACTGTTAAACTTTACCTGCTAGGGTACTTAAGCTTAAGTGGGCTTGAAATCACATAATTTCTATACCTTCTGTCTAAGTCATGCATCTTGCCTTGATACTTGTATTAACCTGCAAGAAAATGAATATAAAATCTCCATAGGAACCTGGTCATGAAAACCAATTGTCAGTGCAGTTGTGATGAACTCTTCTAATAAAGCTTGCCATGCAAATCTAGACTTGAAACCAAAACACATCTCATAAAGCTCCAGTTTTCCTGTAAGTCAGCAGCAGCCCTAAGACTTTGGTGCCGTTTTAATGTAAAACTCTAAATGCATAGAAGATTTTTTAATTTTAAACTAACCATTAGTGGACTTTCTTTTATGACTTAACTTTGGCTGAGAATTTATTTTCTTTTTTTTTTTTTTTCCTATTCTGTTAGTAGAAAGACTGAATCTTTCTCTTTAAATTATGTGCTTACTTTTAAAATATTTTATTAATATTTGAGAATTTCATGTAACAATATCGTGATCATATACATCCCCAGTTCACCCCTTAACGCCTTTCTGATCATCTCTCACCTCGCCTGCTTAAACCACTCCCCAACTTAATGTCTATTTTATTAAGTTTACTACCCCATCAACTCCAATTTGTATTATACATACACTTCTTGGTGTGGACCCATCCACTAAAGTATGGCCAGCCTAGAAGAAGCCACACCACTAAAGAAAACTGGCTCTCCCTCCACCGGAAGCCATTAGCTGTCCATTGGTCTTCAGTTGCAGGGACTCCTGAGCCCCTCCCCCAACTCCATTCTCCAGTGTTGAGTGGCTTGATCTTGTGCAGGTCTTGTGAAGTAAACCATAGCTGATGTGAGTTCATGAGTGCAATGGTTCTGTTGTGTCCAAAGACTCCTTTCCTTCAACCCTTCCTGACTTTTGCCTCATACAGTCTTTCCATCTCCTTTCCCATGACTATCTCTAAGCTTTTGGATGGATAGATTTCCAGGGTTGGCTGTGTATTCTAATCGTTATTCTCTATACTTGACCAGCTATGAATTTCTGCATTAACCCTCCCCCCTCCATCAACCGGACAAAGAAACTTCTCTGATAAGCTCTGAGTAATGCACTAATCTCATAATACAGAAATATGAATTTAAAGATGGTTTAATACTGTGTCCATTTAGAAGAATAATACTAGTTGGTTCACTCCTGGAGTCTACAAGTTCGCCAGCCATGGGTTCTTGGCCAAATTTACAAAGCATGCATTCCTTCCTATGGAGCCGACTTTAAACCCAATCAGAAAGTGATTAGTTACCCCTGTAATGTTTATGCCACTGTTCTACCTCATGAGCATGTCTTGCCATTCCAGTCATTATGGCACATCACAGGATTTACAGCAGAGTCATATTATTAATAACTTTTCACCTCCAGAAGCCCACAGAGCAGCTTCCAGTACTATGAGAGTTAGCCAGCAAGAAGCTTTCTGGTTAGTACTAACTTTAGTTTTCCATGTCCTATGACCAATGTGTCAATGTGTTTGGTATCTTCAACAATAGTGTCATGCATTCAAGTTCTGATATGCAGATATACACAGTGGAAAAAGCATGTGTTGTTTGGGGCCTCCAGTTACCTTAGTTAGGGTTCTATTGCTGATATACAGCCCCATGGCCAAAAGCAACTTGGGGAGAAAAGGGCTTATTTCAGCTTACAGTTCTACATTACAGTCTATCACTAAGGGGAATCAAGACAGGAGTGCAAAACTGACGGGAACCTGGAGCCAGGAGCTAAGGCACAAACTATGGAGTAATGTTGCTTACTGGCTTTCTCAGCCTGCTTTCTTATAGAATCCAGGACCACTATCCCAAAGATGGCACCACCCATGATGGGCTAGGCCCTTCTCCATCTATCACTAATTAAGAGAATTTCCTAAAGCTGGATCTTGTGGAGGCATAGTCTCAATCGCGGTTCCCTCCTTTTAGATAATCAAGCTCATGTTAAGTTGGCATAAGACTACCCAACACACCCCTTTCTTGCTCTTCACCATTCTCCATCCCACTAGTGCTCGCTCTCTAGTTCCTTGGATCCTATAGATTCTTCAAGTTAAGTACACAGATCTAAAGATTTGACACTTAAGATTCACATATAAATGAAACATTTGTTTTTTCTGGGCCTGGGTTGCATGACTTAGTTATAAAGTTTTACAGATCCATTCGTTTATCTACACATTCATAATGTCATCTTTCCTTACAAGTGAATAAAGTTTCATCGCATACAGACGACTCAGTTTCATTACACATTCACCAATTGATGGACATCTAAGTTGTTTCAGTGTCCTAACATGCTCTCACTATTTTGAATCGACCAGCTATGAATATGGATGAGCATGCATCTATGAAGTATGGACTCCTGGGGTTATCCAGGAATGTTCTACTTGAGTTGTATGGAAGCTTCTAATTTTCTGGGGGGAAAAAAGCGCACCACGTTGATTTCTATAATGGCCACACAAATTTTCATTCCCATTAACAGTGTATGAAGGTTCTGCCTTCCCCACATCCTCGCCAGCATTTCTTGTCTTCATCCTAGCCATTCAGAATGACGTAAGATGAAATCTCAAATAATTATTAGCTTTCATTTCCCTGATTGCCAAGGAAAGAAGTTTTTACTACAGCAGCTCTCTAGTAGAACTTGAAATCAGGAATTGTGATAGCCCAGCAGTATTTGTATTGCTTGGGATTGCTTTGGTTAGCCTATGTGCTTCCATATGAATTTTAAGGTTGTTTTTTCAAATTCTTTAAAGAATGACATTAAGTTTTGAAGGGGTTTGCAATGACTCTGTAGATTGCTTTTGGTGGGAATGGTCATTCACAATATTAATCCTACCAGTGTGTGAATATGGAAGGTCTTTTCATCTCTGGTATCTTCTTTTTTATTATTAAATATTATTTTATTTTTACATATACATTTACATTATTATACATATGTATTACAATCTACCTATAGCAAGAAGAACCATGAAACAATCAGGAATTATATAAATGTTACATTTTTAGTGTTTTGGCTATTTGTATTTGGCAGCCTTGAAGAAAATATCTTTCCTATCTTGGTGTGTCTAAAATTCTAAATGTAAATCAGTATCTATCATATCTCCTCATTCTCAACTTAAAACATTTCCATATACTTAAAAACATCTTAACCCCTAAACAACTAAGCTTAATTGTAAAACTAAGCTATCTGGTCTTCAATCATATCAAAGACTTGAGAAGGAATAAAATCAATTACCCAAGTGTACAGAGAATGCAGAATAACAGCTTCCCAAATGAGAAGATGACCGAGACAGTTTGCTACCTGAGCAATCACTCAAAACTCTCTATACCATTGGAGAATCATCTTCAGCCTTCTAGCCCAATATATCTGATAGGCATATGTGTGAGGCAGGAACTATTGAAGACTTGCTTACCCTGTCTTGACAGAGTTTGGCTGTCGACTCTGCCTGCATCCAAGCTTGGTATCTTCTTCAATGTCTTCAGTTTCTTAAAGTTTGCATTCTGTAAGTCTTTCACTTTCTTCATTAGATTCTGTCCATGATATATTTTAGACTACAGGGAATTTGGTTGTTTCTCTTATTTCTTTCTCAGTATCACTTACCTCTTAAAATTTAAGTAATGCTGAGTGAATATACTTTCAGTATGTGTTGCATTTGCTGTGTTGTTCATAGTCTTCCATGAATAAAAAGAAGACTGTTATCTGTCCTCTGTACTGTGACATGGTTAGTGGCCTGCTACAAACATTCTTATTCTCCTCTTGAGATAACTTGGTAGTACATCCCAAGACCACTTAGCTGGTCTCTTGTCTGTCTTACTACAGCTTTTCCTTCTGTATTGCCCATCTCCCCAAATGAGATTAACCAGCCAACCTCCCACTTTATCTGGAAACCACAAGTCTTGTAAGAGGCCTTGTGGAGAGGATCAGTGTGAACCATTGACACCAAGGCAGCTAAAAACAAACAGTGTTTAAAAAATCACTCTTCTCGGCTGGGCATGCACTTCAGGTGGGGAGCATTTGCTTGGTTTACTCAATACCCTGGGTTTGGTCCCTATCATAAAAACAAACAACAACAGCAAAACACAATAAAGAACTATTTAAGAGCAGACAGATTTCTATAAGGAATATGACAGTTCCAGTGAAACTGAAGGATGTTGTTTTGTATAACATGGTTAAATGCTCATATTTTATGTGGTTTAGACTTTTTCTGAGCTTGATAAAACAGGTTTTTAATGCTTGACTACTTGCTGTTTCTCAAATTTAAAAATTAATACTATAGCCAGTTATTTACAGAAAACCAATACTTGTAATCATACCTTGCATTTAACTAACGGTGCAAATCATATTATCGTCATTTTGAAAATATTATTTCCCAATCTAATGGGTTGGAGGCCAGTGAATTCTGGTTACAAATGGAAAAGCCTAAGGGAATTGATTCACCAACTAGAGAGGAAGTCCGGGGGCCAGTTTTTACTTAGACTTTAATGTGTATGTGTATAAGACGAATGCCCTGTTATGAATTTGTCAATGGTGGTCTTCACCTACAAGACTACAATACTGTACTTTTGCTTTGCTAGCACTCATTCCATGGTAATATCTAATTTTTAATGATTCCTGATCACTTGATAAAGTTATTTGATCATATTTACTTCTCAAACATGAAGGTAGCCTAATTTTTCCCTTAATCAATCTTGAATCAATATTTAAGCACAATAAAAATAAATTACTAAGAAAATTTATGCCTGTAGTTAATGTGGTAGAATCAAGTTGCCCTAAAAGTTTCCAGATGGTTAATAGCTGTGTTAAATTACTTGAAGTTCATTTTTTGGTGTTTGTTTGTTTGTTTGTTTGTTTGTTTACAAAGCCTTCAGGCTGACACTGGTTCATCTAAATCAGTGGTTCTCAACCTGTGGTTCCTGACCCTTTTGGAGTCAAGTATTAGATCTCTTTCATATCAGATATTTATATTACAATTCATAACAGTAGCAGAGTTATAGTTATGAAGTACCAACAAAATTAATTTTATGGTTGGAGGGTCACCACATGAGGAACTGTATTAAAGGGTCACAGCATCAAGAAGTTTGAAAACCACTGTTCTAAATGATTATTTTTAAAAAATTTTTTTTGGATTGGCCAGTGGTGGTGCATGCCTTTAGTCCTAGCACTCAGGAGGCAGAGGCAGGTGGATCCCTATGAGTTCAAGGCCAGCCTGATCTACAATGCAAGTCCAGGACAGCCAAGGCTACACCAAGAAACCCTGTCCTGGAGAAAAAAATTTTTTTTATCTCAGCCACTGAATGAGAGTCCCTGAACAAAACAATGTGTATTTCTGTTGCAGAGCGTTTCAATAAATGCCTTTCTCACTGCCTTTGATGATTTATTGTTCTCTTAAACCAGCTTCTCCATAAATACCCTAAAACTGAACTGATCTTAGCAAGGAGCCTGCAGACTCCTTACACCCTACCCTATTTTTACGCTGACAGATGTGATAGTTACTAGGTAATGTGATCAAATATGAATGAAAACTTTGGAGGAAAGATCTGCTGTAGGCCTTCGTATTATGAAGACCTAGAGAGTACCCTGACATTGAACTCAAGAAATGTGTGATGTTCTTCAGAGTATTTATTAGCCGACATTATGCTGTACTATCTTTATACCTCGCATTTAACTTAACAGATCAATCTTATCTTTTGTGACTCAGACCAGTGACAAAGATCTGAATCTTCCTTACCTGGAAATTTTTTTAAAGCCCAAATTAAAAATTAAGTAGCTTTAATGCTATAGCCTCAATTATGGCAGAGGTAGGTACTCAGAACTAACAGACTTCTGAAAGGCAGTGCTTCTGAAAAGGAACAGGCATTGTAGCAGCTGGGAGAAAAAAAATAAACCAATAGGATGGCTGTGGACCATGGGGAGAGACAGATGAAGGTGAGGGAAGTGAGAGGATGGTGGTGGTTTCAGTGATGGTTTTTATTGGTTGCTATGGTTTCTGTGGCTCCTTTAATAATTCGATCTGTGTATGTCTGTATGTAGCCCTGTAGTTTTAGGTTCAGGATGCTTAGGCAGAACCTGAAGAAAATATGTTTATACATTGCTCAGACTGGGGTTTAGCATAACAGAAAAGAGCAATCACAAGAGGCAGCTGACAGCAAGAAGAAATGGTGAAAAAGAAAGCAATACATACTTCTAGAGAATCCTTGTTCTAACAAAAGATCTACTTATTACCCTAGCTCTAGTGTATCACAGAATGGTGTTCAATAAATACTGTAGGGACAGCCAGTCACTGAAGCATCAGAATTTTGGCGTTCAAGTCTTAGACTCCAAGAGAGCTCCTCAGAACCCTCACACATGGTCTTACACTTCACTTCTGATGTCTAATCTATTTAACATTCCCCATACTCTGCATGTGATCATGGTGTCATGGAGATGGGGTGGTGATGTCTATGAAATAATGTATTTAAAATCATAATTTACTTTGGTTTTTTTTCATTCCTACAGCACCAACGCTTCCTTTTGTTCCCCACATTCCAAATACAAGGCTCTGAGTAACATCAGTAGCTGTTAGTGTTAGTGTTAGTGTTAGTAGCTGTTGGAGCACTCCAGACTCTTCTGAGGCTCCTAGCCACCCACGGCACTGTATGCTGACTTTAGCCAGAGAGGTCATAAGAACATTTGATCTTAGGAAATTATTTCTATGTAATAAGAAAAGGACAAGCATTTTGACAGTTTTCACATACATGGATAGCTACACATGCTGACTATATAAACTGCTATGAGGGATGGTATACAGCTTAACAGAGCTGCTTTTAAAAAGTAATTCAGATAAGTGATGGACACCCACTCACTCACACTAGCTCTGATGATTCAGAACATGACAATGTCCAGAGGGAAGTTCGTACCCAAAGGCTGAGGATGGACTTTTCCCATTGGAAAAAAAAATGGCAAAGGTTCCTTTATCCTCATCTGGCTTCCCTAGAGTAGCATCTTGTGTGATCATGACACAGTCGTTGAAATGAGGGAACCAAGAGTGATGGAGTACTGTTATCAAATCGAGGGTCTTTCTGCACATTTAGCTCATTTCCCTGCTAATGTGGACCCTGGGACCACACATTTACATCGTAACCCCTCCTGCCTGGTCACTGATGTTTTCCAAAGAAGAAATTACTGACCTTCACACTGTGAAGAGTTTTACATAGCATCTTATAGACTGTCCCTCAGGTTTGGTTTTCCTGATCCTTTCTCAGGATTGGGTTGAAGACAAATGTTCATATGGCCACCCTTCCTAGTCACCGCATGCTATCAAGGGTACAAGGTGCCGATATGCCTTCCTGCATTGATGTGAACATTGATCAGTTTCTCAAGGCTGCGTCTACTGGATTTCTCCAGTGTAAAGTTATGATTTTTGTCTTTGTCATTAGTAAGAGTATTGTCATTTTTAAGTTTGTCTTGGTTCTGAATCCAAGGCCCCACACATGCTTACCAATTTTCTACAGCTCAACCACTTCCCCGACTCCCCTAGTACCATTTTGTTTTTCTAGATGGTTTTGTACTTTCTTACGGTGATGGTCAGAGTTGGAGCAAGTGTCATGTACAGAGGGCATCAAAGACCCCTGATTCTGGTGGGTGTAAGAGATGATGCCTTAAAAAAAATTCTCGTAGTCATTATTTAACTGTTTGAATAGATTTTTCTCAGCTCGTGGTGAAATGGATTGCCTGACATTACATTGCAGGATTCTTAAGTCCTACCTCCAGGCAAATCTCAGAGTTACCAGCAAAAATGAAAATGTGAAATGCTTTTTAATGTATATTTAACAACACATAGTCTGATGATTGCTGATGTGTAGTCTCTGTGGACACCCTTTGCCATCAGAGGAGGATGCTGACAGACAACTTTTTACATGTTTATTCTATTTAAAGCCATCACGTGCTTGCTTTTCAAATAGCTATTCCTGTCCTTTACAACAAAATCCTAAAATGCCGTATACTTTAAGTGTACCTCCCACTTTCAATGGCTGGATTACAACCAGTTTTCAAGAAGAGAAAAGTGCCTTTCACGAGTGACGCTTCCTTTATTCCACCTCATGAAATTGCCTACCCTTAGCCAGCATTAAAATACAGCCATTTTAAAAAGACAATGGGCAGGGGAATGATGGAGTTATGAGGGGGGAGATGCTATTCTACTTATTTTTTTCCGAAAGACACATGACTCCCATTTAAAGGAATCTCCCATCCTTGAATCCAGTGTCATGTCTGCTTGAGTCGAAGAAGTACATTTTCATGAACTATACTTAATTTTTTCCTATGGTGTCATGATTTAACAAAGATTAGGGTACAATTTTTGTTGTTGTTGTTGTTTATACTAGGTTGCACAGCAAGAGTTCACATCTTATACTAATATATGCTAAATAGTAGCATAGATCATTGTTGTTCAAATGCCGGTACTGAAGGCATTTTAGATCACAGAGCCCCAGTGGTCTACATTTTGTTTGCTTTGACATTATTAAACTCAATCTGTTTCTATAACTGTGACTGTAATTGCTACATTTGCATGGCAGAAAAGTTTGCTTCGTGTGTTAACTTTTATTAACACCGCTTGCATGCCATTTTCTGCTCCTGCGCTCTGTGTTTCAGAAGCTGCCAGAGCACCTTCAGTTGCACTGAATAATTATGCACAATCAATAAGTCTTTGTGTTTGTCTTTGTTGTTTCTTTGATGTGGCCTGTAGGACGCTGCTGGCAAAGTACTGGACCGCTGGGCTATCATGTCTCGAGAAGAGGAAATCATCACCCTTCAGCAGTTTCTGCGGTTTGGGGAAACCAAATCCATTGTGGAGCTGATGGCAATTCAGGAGAAAGAAGGGCAGGCCGTGGCTGTACCATCTTCAAAGACGGACTCGGATATCAGGACTTTCATCGAGAGCAATAATCGCACCAGGAGTCCTAGCCTCCTTGCCCACTTAGAGAACAGCAATCCTTCCAGCATTCATCATTTTGAAAACATACCAAACAGCCTTGCATTTCTGCTTCCATTCCAGTATATAAACCCTGTCTCGGCCCCACTGTTAGGCTTGCCTCCCAATGGCCTGCTTTTAGAGCAGCCCGGACTGAGGCTACGGGAGCCGAGCATTTCAACCCAGAATGAGTACAATGAGAGCAGTGAGTCTGAAGTGTCCCCAACACCGTACAAGAGTGACCAGACACCCAATAGAAACGCCCTGACTAGCATCACTAATGTAGAACCCAAAACCGAGCCAGCATGTGTCTCCCCCATCCAGAATTCTGCCCCCATCAGTGACCTGAGCAAGAGTGAACACCCAAAGAGCTCCTTCCGGATCCACCGTATGAGAAGGATGGGGTCAGCCTCGAGGAAAGGGAGGGTGTTCTGTAATGCTTGTGGGAAGACATTCTATGACAAAGGTACTCTCAAGATACACTACAACGCTGTTCACCTGAAGATTAAACATCGATGCACCATTGAAGGTTGCAACATGGTCTTTAGTTCCCTTCGAAGCCGGAATCGCCACAGCGCGAACCCCAATCCCCGCCTTCACATGCCCATGCTAAGGAACAACCGAGACAAGGATTTAATTCGAGCAACGTCGGGAGCTGCCACTCCAGTCATAGCAAGTACAAAATCCAACCTTACACTCACAAGTCCTGGGCGGCCCCCAATGGGTTTTACCACTCCTCCACTAGACCCTGTCTTACAGAACCCTCTCCCTAGCCAGCTGGTATTTTCTGGGCTAAAGACTGTACAGCCAGTTCCTCCTTTTTATAGAAGTTTACTCACGCCAGGGGAAATGGTGAGTCCTCCAACCTCCCTCCCAACTAGTCCCATCATTCCAACCAGTGGTACCATAGAGCAGCACCCCCCTCCACCCTCTGAGCCAATAGTGCCAGCAGTCATGATGGGTACTCATGAGCCCAGTGCTGACCTGGCACCTAAGAAAAAGCCTAGGAAGTCAAGCATGCCTGTCAAAATTGAGAAGGAAATCATTGATACAGCTGACGAGTTTGATGATGAAGATGATGACCCTAACGACGGTGGGACTGTGGTCAACGACATGAGCCATGACAATCATTGCCATTCTCAAGAGGAGATGAGCCCAGGCATGTCTGTGAAGGACTTTTCTAAGCATAATAGAGCCCGGTGCATTTCAAGAACTGAAATAGGAAGGGCTGACAGTATGACATCTGAGGACCCGGAGCCCGAGCGGGACTATGAGAATGAGTCGGAGTCTTCAGAGCCTAAACTCGGTGAGGAATCCATGGAAGGGGATGAGCACCTTCACAGCGAGGTGAGCGAAAAAGTCCTGATGAACAGCGAGAGGCCCGATGAGAACCACAGCGAGCCGTCTCACCAGGACATCATCAAGGTAAAGGAAGAATTCGCAGACCCCACCTACGACATGTTTTACATGAGCCAGTACGGACTATACAACGGTGGGGGTGCCAGCATGGCTGCCCTGCACGAGAGTTTCGCGTCCTCTCTGAATTATGGAAGCCCGCAAAAGTTCTCTCCTGAAGGGGACCTGTGTTCCAGTCCAGACCCCAAAATCTGTTACGTGTGCAAGAAGAGCTTCAAAAGCTCCTACAGCGTGAAGCTTCATTACAGGAACGTTCACTTAAAGGAGATGCACGTGTGCACAGTGGCTGGCTGCAACGCTGCCTTCCCCTCCCGTCGAAGCAGAGACAGGTCAGTAAATCTTCATTGGCTGCTCCTGATGAGGGTGGAGGTACAGTTCAGTCACGGTGGGCTTGACAGTTAGATGTTTTTGATGCACTGTAAGGATTGCCCAAATTGGCCACGTGATCACCAAACTGCTGTGCCTGTGAAGGATTTGTGCAGTCAGTGCTTGTCATAATTAAGCATGCAGGGTCATGTCATCTTACCTGGCAGTGCACGCCATTGTTTCTCTGTGTATGTGTATATGTATGTGTACACGTATGTTTCCATGCATCTGTATGTGAATAAGTTAGCGGTACACAGTTCCTTGCCTCCCTATGAACCTTTCCTTAAAAGCCACCACTCTGTCATAAAACACACACACACACACACACACACACACACACACACACACACACGCATATCCACACATATACACACTCTTCTGCTTTGCCTTGTGGCCTTTAAATTAAACCTATATATTATCCTCAGAAGCACATTTATCCAATCTAGAAACAGATATTTAGATGGAAAGACGCATAGGTCCAGGACATGGAGACAGCCTGCGTTACCGCAGGCATAACCAGAAATGTCACCATTCCTTTCATGAGCATTTGGTGTGTCCAAAACATTCTCTAAGAATCGTGAAACTACCAGAAGACAATGAGGCCCAGTTGTTGACAGGAGAAAACAGTATGGTGGGGGTAGGTTTCTCTATTTCAACTCCATAGTGTCCAATTGCACATGTTTAAAATGTAATCTGCTGTGAGGCTTTGCCACAGAAGTGGGGACATGCCTAAGTTCATATGCTAGGATCAGTTAGAATATATTATGCCCTCATATGACACCACTCTCCAGTTATGTAGCCGGAGCTCTGAGACCATGGGATTTAAGCAGAAGCAGCTGTTCCTAACCTATCGTGGGCTGTATTAATTCTATTACAATGCGAATGGGCTGTCAAGGTGGTTGTTCAATGGTAGGCAGCAAGGTGACACTTAGCTTGTGGAAGATGGGCCTTTGAGTAAGTCTTTTACATATACCCTGCCCGACTCGGGTCATACATCACCCAGTGTTTCCTACTTCAGGGGATATGTGCATTTTGGCTCTACCGTAACTTTTTAAATAATATTTCCAGATAAAATTTTATCTAGTCGTTTTAAATATATAGAGAGAGAAAAAATAATTAATGAAGTTTCCAAAGATCCACCAGCCTATTCTAGAGTTTATTAGTTCTATTCAGGTCTTTGAAAAGCAGACGGTAATGAAAGTGCCACTGGGACTGATAGAACTGCACAATCTGTAATCACGACACTTGCGAGGAGCTGAGGAGAGTCAGCTAGACCCCAGTGTGGGCTGGGTGCTAAAACCCTGTCTTAATCTTAAAAAAAAAAAAAAAAAAAAAAAAAAAAAAGAGGTGTCAGTGTAAAATAGTGACTTGTCTTTGAAACATTTTCATATATGAAAGACCAGTCCTATTTTTTAATGAATATACATATTTTTTTTTCTTTTTACTGGTACAGAAGGGGCTAAATTCTGGGTTTTTAAAAATTGATTTCCTACTTCCACTATTCTGGTTCTATTTTTTAAAAGGGGGCGGGATGTTACAGTTATTTCCAGTTACAAGCTCTGATTGCCAGTGCCACAGAACGCCAGATAAAATACCTATACTTTAGGACTATTAGCACCCATTCCAAATTTATAATAACATTGTTTCAGATTTCAGATAGTATATTAGTGATGATAAGGTTAATGCATTGAAATTTTTTTCGTTGAAATTTTTTAACAAATACAAAAGATTTGTGAAAACTTACATAAAATATTTATGAAAATGGAGTGTTTGAAGACAAGCCAACATTTAAGCTTATTTGCATGAATTCCTTTCACATTTTAGTTTGCTGGAAACAGCGCAGTTCATAACACTGGAATAAATAGCTAAGGATAAGGATCCAAGCCTGGTGCTTTTAGTGATGGACAGTGACTAGAAAACACAAGTGCTACTGTGTGTGTGTCCCAAGACAAAAGGAGGTGCAATTGAGATAGAATTTGTCAGAGGGAAAATATTTACAGACAGAAAAAGGATATTTTACTTGCCAGTTTTATTGTAAGGGCTTAGGAGATTAGCCAGTGTCAGCCCCACAGGAAGGTAGACCAGTAGTCTTCTAAGTACAACAGGAGTACAGATGAGCTGTTTCAAAAGACATTGACACATTATACCTCATCTTCATTTCGAGTTTTATCACATAATAAATGACAAAGTGCAAATTGAAAAAGATATTATAAAGCGCAAATTTTTTATTCTTACTTGAAATTTGGCTTTCTAAATAAATACACAGATCTTTTGATGCCAAACTAAATAAAACTAATACTTTTAAGTTTGGCATTTAATTTTTGTCACAGGAAAATATTCATCCTGTTGACATGATGACTTAAATTAACATAGTGATATGAAACTGTCATCAAAATAACAAGATATGGTAATGGTAATGCCATCGAGTTTCCAGCCTCTTCCTGAATCTTGGCACTGTTGACTTTGGAACATAATTTAATTCCTCTTTCAGACTTCGCATCATCCCATCAGTGAGTCCACTGGTGGTGTGGCCCCTTGTGCAGACCCTCAGGTCTCAGCTCTGTCTGTTCCTAGACTTATCTTTTGGGATCTTCTCTTTTACTCCTACACAAACTCCAGAAAGCCCATGATCTTAATGTCTTCCTATAATCAGCTGGAATGCCTTAAAAGAATGAGGAGTTTCTTACCTTTCTCTTTAGCCAAGAGACTTTTCCAAGAAGCCCTTCTTCGTCTTCAGTCCTCTTCTCTCCAAACCATTTCTTTCTATTCTGAAGAAGCCTAGCTTCATCCACCCTTGACTCCACAGTGTCTGCCTTGTACAAATAAAGCACCAGAGGGGACGCACGATTGGAGAAAGTCTGCCTCTGATAGCTGGAGTGCGCAGAGCTCCTAGGACACCTGTAATAAAACGTAAAACGGTTTCCTCTTTTCTTCTGTTCACCAATGACTTGTCCTCCAGACTGCAATACCTTATAGGAGTTGGAAGCAGCTTCTAATGGCGAGTGTACAAACACAAGGGGTGTGTGTGTGGGTCTTCTAATAAGCTTGTGCGTAAGATGGAGTTAGAAAGATGGTAAGTGCTATGCTTTAGGTTTCACAGCGAGAGAAGGACACACATGCAAGGTTTGTCAGACATGACAATAGACAGCAGCGTTATCAAAGGTGTCCTTCTGTGTACACTTGTCAATAATGGTGTATTTGATCAATTCAGAAGTCAGGAGGACCATTCCACATTAATGACAAGGGGCAAGCTAAAACGAGCCCACTCACCTAATCACTAACTAGCTGTGGGAATGACCTTTATTCTGAGTGACTGAGTGAAATGCAAATCATTTCCTCTGTGAAGAGCTCTGATGCTTAAAGATGATTGTCAGATTTCTTCCTTATTCATCCCTTGATTTTTTTCCTGCTGAGTTGTGTTTCTGTCAGGGAACAGGAGCCTGGGTTGTAGAACTATGCACATGAGACACTTCGGCCTGGAGCAGCAGTGTTCATAAAAGTGTGGTAGTTGCGCTCAGCAGAACTTAGTTTACCTGTGCTCATTTCTCACTCTCTGACTTAGTATTTGATCCCTAGGGTGGTTCGCTGGCCACTTACCTATGTATAAGAGAAACCTATACATTGACTTTTATTCAGATTAGGGGGCAGGCACACCAACAGGCAAATCCACATCTGTCCATCTCTCTGACTTTCCTCATCATTCCCTAGTGTGTTGTTTTATTTGCATTTGTTTTGGTGATTGGAAATTTTAAAACTGCCAGTTAAAATAAAGACTTTCAGAAACTAGATGGTCTGTGTAGAAAGCACTTGTCATCTTTGTGGCCTTTGCCCTCCCTCCTTACTTGTCACCATCCTGCAGTAATTGCTGAAGTCTGTTGTGGATTTTATCAGGAAGGTAAGCATCTCTTCTTGATCTTTAAGGTGTGCGGAGGTTGGTTCAGCCAGATGAACAAAATTTAAAACAAAATGACACCTGCCTAGGGTGATTTATAAATAAATATGAGGCAGCCATTGATCCCAAGTGTGAACTTTCTCTTTGATTGTTAGTTAAATCAGTTCAGCTTTAAACATGTAAACTTCTTGATCTGTATGGAGTAAGACATCTGTATTTGGTTTGTTAAAACCTGCTGATGTCTCCAGAACTAAATTTGTTATTGTATAGGCCTCTGGGTAGCCATAGCTAAACAGCAGAGATGTATAGTTTTTGCTTGTCTTATTACCTGACTTCTAGCCCTGTACAGGTGTGCAGGAATAAATTAACATGAGCTACTCCGAGGAGCCACTGCATATATTAACAACAGAGGTGAAGATGTGAATGCACGTTACCTGCCTCCTGTTACCACCTTCTCAGCATAGCAACATCCATTTTTTTTCCGATCATTCTCTATGTTTGGAAACTTATAGGGAACTTTTATAGAGAGAGCTTTCCAATAAATGCCAGGCGATACCTGCAAGAAATGAGCCACTTAGCACCAATTCAAGCGAACTATTAGTGTATGTGCCCTAATGTAATTAGCTGTCAAATAGTGTGTTAATCCTCAGAGGAGAGCCTCTTAATAGATAACTGCTTCATTTCCTACATGGTACCCAATCAAATCTCCCGTCTCTGTTCCCCAAATTCTTCATAAAGTGGAGTTGTGTAGGCCTTCTGCCTCTTAAACCTTCAGAGACGGTTCCCCTAGTGTTCCTCAGTTGGGTATCACAATAGAGCCAGCAGATCAATAGGCCTTTTGTACTGCTCTCCATTACTTTCCATCAAAGCAAACAAACAAAGTAAATCTCCCTCCTGAGTAATTGCTGGTTGTGCCCTCCTCAAGCAAAACTTTGGTAGTAAGATAAACTTCGGTGTCATTCCTGTCCCCGGGGTTCTTTTTATACACTGGGAGAGGAGCAATGAGCAAAAACTGTCTCCTTGTATCATGGGGAGAGACTCTGTCAAGCCTAAAGTGAGCCTTGGATCTTCCTAATGACCTCCTGCTGGCCCAGCTGGATGCAAGACAAGCTCATTTAAACCTCTGCTGACCTTTCACTCCTCCACAAGAGCTGCAGCCTTCCCTGCCGCCATCTTCAAGGCCCATGTGCCACAGAGACAGCACAGTGGCCAGCAAACAATTGTCCTTGCCATGTGCAAAGAGATATTTTAGACTTTCTGTAGCGGGGATGTTCCTATTAAGTCTCTTGTGACTCTGGGGCTCCCACTACAAATTGAAAATGCTTCCAAACAGCCTCTATTCCTGCCTTCCCTAGAAAGGACCATGCCAGGCTTCCTCCTAGCATTGCCTTGACAATCCTGGTGGAATACAAAAGGCGGCATGCCCTTAGTACCTAGGCAGTACGTTTTATGGCGGCAACCTTTGGGAAGGGTTGTTTGTTCCTGCTTTCTGTTTCTGGGCCACCAAAACCGATTGTGCCCTCTGATAGGCTTTTTTGCTGTGATTCTTTCTTACGTGAAATCTCATTTGAGATCCTTGTTTTTACAGTCAGTCCTTACGGTAGAAGAGGGTGTGAGCCTACCCACCCACGTTCACGTTCACCCATGTAACTCTCACAGGCCCCCTTTATTCACCCATGGAACCTTCCTGCTCAGGTGAAAAGCGTCTACCAGCTGTCTAGCTTTAAGTGTTGTTTGTTCCGTGTTTCCAGAGACAAGGAGAGACTTTGCTGCTGATCTTCACACTAGGTTGAGCTGCAATGCATGTCATCCTTTCGGTCTCCTAAGGCTGGCTCCTCAAGAATAGTGCAATGTGTTCCCCCATAAGACTCTCAGGACCTTCAGAGAGATGAATACGGCAGTCTATGAAAGAAGGTTGCACTTGCCAAAGAAATTACTATGTTAACATTTTTAAAGGAGGACAGGAGGGTGGGAACCGGAAGATGCAAATGAGAGGATAACAATCAGGATGTGATCTGAATACATTATAATAAAAAAAATTGAAAAAAAATTTAAAGGAGATCTGGTGACCTCGGTTCTCAAGTGCCGAGACATGTGTACTTGAGAGGTAGGCATGCCAAGTCAGTGGAACAAAGACTACATTTTAGGAAAAGACAATTTTTTTCTTCAGTCATTTCGCATAAAACTATGCTTAAAAAATACCTACATTTTATGTCCTAATGCAGGCTGCTTGAATTAAAACGAGAGTTGTAAATTCCTGGTAAAAAGCTGTCAGGCTGACGTGTTAGTGATCTTAACTCTACTACTTTATGGAGTTTATTACTTCCTTTATTAACTAAGGGGGAGAATGTTACCCACTTCCAATTTAATTCTTTTCCTTGCTTGCCCTAATTTTTACTTTACTCTGGGAAAGGGAAAAAAAGAGAGAGAAGAAAAGCTGAGCATTTCTACCTGAACACATGTAGGTGTTTCATTCTCGCATAGACCAATCTGAACTACCCACGCCAGGCCCCCCAAAGTCATACACGCCTTGGCGTGTGAGAGCACCAGTCTTGCACATGTGTGTTTATGTACAGAAGCACACTTAACACAGAAACACCAAGCTACGCATCATCAGGTCATCCTTTCCAGATGAGACAGCTCCATCTTAGAAAATGACAGATGGACTTCTTGCATCACACTGATGGGATAGATAAAGCCTTTTCTAAGAAAAACTGTAGATACAGAGCAAACAGCAGGACCTTAGAAGGGAGCCTCTGCAGTCTGATGGCTGGTGGAAGGGAACTGTTGTAACGCTGCTGCCTCTTTAGTCCACTCTGTCACTGAGGGGGCACTGGTGGGTCACTTTGCTCACTAGTAATTGTGTTTTACAGACTTCTAAAGCAATTGGCTCAGTCAGTCCCAATTCAATAAAAGTGGAGAGAGAGAGATGAGAGAGGGAGAGAGAGAGAGAGAGCACTTTTGTTCTATTTTTTACTTGAAATTATTTCATTCAGCAGTCTGTCTTTTTTATTACCAGGACATGGCATTAGCACTCCAAGCTATATTAGCATCCATTTCAGCAGTTCAGTAATGGTATTAAAAAAACACTTAACTTCAACGGTGAATGGTTGTATGACAGAACCATAAAAAATCCACATTAAAAAAAAAACTTATGTATTTGTCCCAGCAAATTATTTTTCACTTGTTTAACCACTGCAAAACTATGTTCTCATGACAAGTGTTCAAGAGCACCACCTTTTTCTCAGAGCAACTGACAGACAGTGCAGCTTTGGGGGTTGGGGTTTTTGGGGGAGAAAGAAGGGAGCCCAGTGGTGGAAGGAAGGTGAAACTGTTGTTTACCTGTACGTAGATTGCCTTCCATTCATCAACGGAGATGGAATTGGCAACTTCAGAGCACCCAAGGTGAAATTCTTGGATCTTCGCGCCTGGCTGGGATTTGATTCTGAACTGAACCCTCTCCAAACTTGGGAGCAGAGCCTAACTACTTTGGCACTGTGGTGCGCTCATAAATGACTACATTAGGTTCTAAATTTTGATTAAACCTTCAGTAATTAATCAATGGTAGACATGAAGCAGTTGGCAAGGTCCAGAGCTGCAAAATGTTTAAGACATAAAACATTACGAAGTAATTAGAATATGCTCCTTCAAGAGAAGGGTTGCCTTCAATAAAGAGGTAAATGATAGCATCCTGTTTATTGTGGATGTAGGCAGCCAGAGCAATATGATAAACTGCTGGAGATACACATATCAGTAATCATCCACATTATTAGTACCATTAATCATAATTCCAAAAATATGACAGCAGCAGCCAACTTTTTGACCAATTTTGCTCCTGCCTGTTGGCCATTATAACTTCACTAATAGACCGCAGAGCTCCTTTGCGTGGCAGTTTGCATTGAGAATGGAAGGTTAATTATATTTGAGCTGCTGATTTCTTCTCTCCTTGGAAAAGGCTTAGCACTTTGACAATCCCAGGAGCTCGAGGTTGTTAAACCAGTAAAAGTACTTTATTGAAATTTTCTTTGTTGGTGAGGAATGAGATGTTTCAAATGAGATATAAGCGCCAGGCTGGGACGGCACTAATGTTTCTTGCTCCAAAGTGATCCTTGGACAGCAAGAGCTCGGTGGTTCTTTAGGCCGCTTTGCTTTCTTGTCTTGTCTCTAGTCTGCCAGTAGGTAAAAAGTTCATCTCTATACAGTGGTGTTCCAGAAAGCACTACAAGAGCAGTGGTAGTCTCAACCAGGTGCGTAGGAGTAGAGTGTTGGGAGTGAGTCGTGACCGTGGGAGAAAGAAACAACTCTTTACTAAAACATTTCGTATGTGCGAATTCATGGGAAAATTAGCCAACATCGTTCGGATGTTGCTTCCAGCTGAAGTGCTTAGCAGCATAGGTGCACTGCTGGTGGGCTAACTGAAGTGCTCGTGTCTCAGCTGGCAGGTTTGACAGCACAGGGACAAATAGGCAGATGAGATTAAGCCCGACTGAGTTTTCAAGTTCACTACTTTCATTTTCTATACACAGCTCTAGATAAGGCCAAGGCTAAGTAGTATTGATAGTTCTACAAGGTGCTGCCTCTTTCCGTGGGGAACTTACAAATCCCCAATGCCATCTCTTAAGATCACAAATTAACTGTTTGAATGATTTAAAACATTTCCTCTCAGGGATTATTTCCTTTTAAAATGGTGTCAGAAAGAAATCAGTGTCCCATATTTTACCCATTAAAAAAGAAAAAAAAAATGGAAGACAGATTTGAATGTGGAAAAAAAAGCAGTTCATTCCTGCTATTTGGAAAAATGTCTTCTAAATTCTTTAAATTAAACAATAGAGTGTGGAACAGAAGATCTGAAGGGTTTTCCCCCCAACCTGTGTAGATATAAAGCTTTAAATTACAGTTCAGATTCCCTTTAAAAGACGCTTTTCTTTCTTTTCCCCAACAATAGAAATAATTGAGCACCAGGTGAGCTGCCTGATTCAGAAATTTCCCAAATGCTGTGAAAGCATGCCTGCTCACGGTGTAACACTCGCCTTGCATTATAGTGCAACAGGTACAACTGAAAACACTGGCACCCTCGAAAAGCCTTCTTGTGTGAGATACAACTCAACCTTAAAATGGCCAAGGAGCAGGGCTGTCATTGGATATCAATTTCATACTTAACCTGAGCATGCAGTATACACATTTTCATCTACCCATCTGCCCTCCCAAATGCCATCCCTATGTTAACGTTTTTATGCATTCCATAGCAATGACAAATTGTTTTCTAACTGTAGTGCCAAATTTAGTATGCGAAAGACATGTTTGCCTCTGCCAACAAACCAATAATTCTCACTAACATCTTCAGAGTTACAGCATTTATAAAGTTGCAAAGTGGAGTAAACAAACCATCTGTTTGGCTTTTCCATATATGTCATGCTTTCTTATTAGCATATTACGATTCATTTAGTAAACAAATTTGGTGATTTCGTTCACGTCAGAGTTAGATCGGAAGCTGAAGATGATTAACATTCCTGGGACAAGCACATTAATACATTGCTTCCTCTGCAAAGTTAAATGGCTTCTCAGGAGAATCGCCCCTTGTTGACAAGATGAGACTGTCAATTTTGTTTGCCTGCCACGTTAGGGGCCATAAGGGGATGGCAGGCTCTGAGAGAGGGGAGCCGTGTAGGCAGCATAATTCACTGTGAATTGAGAAAAGAAGTCTAATTCTGATAAATGGTCGACCCCAGTACATCCTACCTGTTATTACAACAGACGTGCCGTATCTGTGCAGTAAATTAGTTAATCCCCTAAAGAGTTTGGTGGGAGCTTATCTTCAAGTGAGTGATTTGAATGTAGAGGGAACTGCTTGCGTGACCAGTATGGATGATTTGTTTTACATTGAAAGGGATTAAAATAACAATTTCATATTTTGTTAATCTGCAAGAATTTGCTTAGTTTTTATTTCTTGCATTAATTATGCATTTCTTTACGTTTTGGCTTGTTAAGAATCATTTGCTAGAATTTTACATTGGATTTCTAACTCAGCTAAAGGGAGGGTATTCAGGCCATCTAGAGAGGCTCTTTAGTGAAAATCTTAGAACGACTACAGTTTTCCAGAAAAGGGGTAGTGCCAAAATGGCACTCGACTCCTTTAGGTGCTAGCGTGTGCTTATCAAATGGCAATAAGACAGGTTGAGATGAGCTCGTGCATGAGTCTCGTAGCAGCTCAGCTAAGAGCACGAGAAGCAGTTATTTCCTAGGGCTTGGAGAGTGGCTCTGCATTTTGTTTGGAAGCACTTTGCTAAGGGTCCCTATAGTCACATCCAGCATCTCAACCTCCCTGGACTGGACAGGACTTCCTCTTCTTCTCTTCTCCTCTTTCCTCATGCACACTGACAGCTGGGCCTCCATGTTCAGCTGTCCTACATCCCAGGACTCAACCAACCACAGACGGGAAATGTTAAAGAAAAACTACGGCTGCACCCAACACATAGAAGTGTCCCTTGTCACTATTTCCTGTATGATATAGTACCACTCTTTGTATAACATTTGTGTTATATGGGAATCACAAGTCATAAAGACATGACTTAATATATAGGATAGGGTGTGTGTAGGGTTATGCAAATACAGTGGCCCTTTATAT
Source organism: Acomys russatus (assembly GCF_903995435.1). Taxonomy (NCBI): domain Eukaryota; kingdom Metazoa; phylum Chordata; class Mammalia; order Rodentia; family Muridae; genus Acomys; species Acomys russatus. Next base: position 90,481,488 of record NC_067138.1, on the reverse strand, counting down.
AAGGGACTTTTGAGAATCCGTGGATTTTGGTTGGGGGAGATTTGTGCTGAATTAGCCTTTGAACAATGCCAAGGGATGACTTTCACAATCAATACACAGACACACACAGACACCATCTGCTGTGGCCATATTACTATGGTCATTTTAGACAGTGTTATTTGAGACTATTTGGCATATATTTGTGATAAGTGACAAAGTAGAGCAGGAAAGTAAATGCAAAAAAATAATAATAATCAAAAGTGAAGCCTTAATTCCACCTTACTCAAAGAACTGTAACATTAATTCAGTAAGCTTGGAATGGCACACAACTAATTAAGAACTAAGTATTGGACAGTTTATAAAGCATATTAGCTCGATTTGTGAATTTGGGAAATCAGTTTCCAACTGGCTGCCTTAGTTACTTTTCTGTTGCTGTGATAAAATACTTGGCAAAGACCCTTAAATGAAGCAAGGTGTTATTTACCTCAGAGTTCAAGGAATAGTCAGTCCACATGGAAGGAAAGCCAGGGCAGCCAAAGCCTGATGCAGCTAGTCACATTGCATCCAGTCAGGAAGAAGAGACAATGGATGTGGATCTTGAGTTTACACAGTCCAGGATTCCCAGCCCAGGGAATGGTTCCACCCACAACAGGTGGGGCCTCCACTTCAAGTAACCTAATTAAAATAATCCTCACAGACTAGCTCAGAGGCCCATCCCTCAGGTGAGTCTCCGATCTCAGGATCTCAGGCTTACAGCTGAGACTAACCATCATATTGACTCAGTCTGACTGCCTAACTTGATGTCAAGACTTTCTCTCTCTCTCTCTCTCTCTCTCTCTCTCTCTCTCTCTCTCTCTCTCTCTCTCTCTCTCTCTCTCTCTCTCTCTCTCTCTCTCGACAGGGTCTCTCTGTGTAGCCTTGGCTGTCCTGAACTTGCTTTGTACACCTGGCTGGCCTTGAACTCACAGCAATCCGCCTGCCTCTGCCTCCCGAGCACTGGGATAAGACTTTTCTTTAAAACAAACATCAAAACCACCTGTTCTCACCTTGTATTTCAAATCCAAATCCAAAAGTTTGCTGGTGAAACATTGCACTAGGCCATCCCGGCATCGGAACAAAGCCGGGAGAAGCCCTTGCTTTTCCTGTCCTGCAGGCCTCTTGTGTTTACTTGATGGCATTTGATGCATCCTCTGTGTTCAGTCATTTTATGGGTAAGGTTTCCTCCTAGAAACAGAAAAGGGTAGAAGATGACACTTGAGTCCAGTAACAGGATTTTTACTCACCATTCAAATAAGAGAGAAGCTTAGGTATTAACACGCTGACCTGGATCAACCTTTTCATATTTTGATTTTTGTGTGTGGCAGATTGGTTGGTGAGGGCAGAAAGTCAGAAAGCATTGGTAACCCTATGTATAGCCCAAGTCAGATGAGTGTTTTGAGCCTACACTCTGTGTTGTGCCTTGCACTCTGTTGGAGTCTTTACTTTCTACTCTGTCACTGTTGTCATTTTTACAAAGACAGGAAAAGCACTCCTAGGACCGTCCTCTGCACTTCAGGAAGCCTTCTGCAGACTTGCGTGTTTTACTGAGTGGATACACGTGTGCCAGGGGCTCTACTTGATCTACCACAGGCTGACTTGCGTCTCATCTGTATTCTTGAAAGCATGGGCTGCATTTTAGGCCAGTGTATGAGTCCTTACCTTCATACCCAGGAACCCTTTATCTCAGACCTTTCTCATTCTTTTTTTTCCATGTGAATAATACTCTTCTTTATAGCTGCATCGTCTGCCTAATCAGAGCAAGCAGAAATAGCTTTTTATATTCTTCATGTTCTTATTTAGTCTAAATTTTGGCTAATTATTAATCTTCCTTCTTTTCTCAAGTCTAATGTTCAGACACTAGATATTTTTCTTTCCCCCCAAACAAAAGCATGTATATCCCTGACAACAGGTCCTTGTGCTGGGGTCTTCCTATTTACAGCACGCTGTGGCCTCCCTCCCATCGTGGGCTTCTTTTCTCTTAGCATTTGATGGTTAGTAGTGAGTTCTTTTCTGTCCTTCTTCTTTTTACCTCTTCAGTTTTGCTGATCCAATTAAACCTGTAATAGTCCTCAAATTGCTATTAACCCTAGGTCCTTGTATCTCGTGGGGACAGTATTTTTATGACAGTCAGTGGTTCGGATTGACTGACTGGAGGGTCTTACAATAGGTCTTTGTTAAGGCCAAGTGCTGCCTTCTGTCCATCCTGCAAAGGCAGAACTCTAACCTCTTGAGGAACAAGAACCTCAGTCAGCCCGCTCCCCCTGGCTTGTCTGGCTTGTCCTCTTCCAACGCCAGCAACACTGTGACAGTTGGAGACTCCCAATTGCAAGGCACAGGGCTGAAGCGGCAGGCTTTCCCCAACCCCTTCTCCCCATCCCCTCTCCGTGTGTTTTGCATGTGGCGTTTTGGGAAGATAATTAAACAAAAAATGAAATAGATTAAGAAATGAACATAAAAGAATCAATTCTCTTGAACTGTGGTTGCATAATGGAAATCGACTGCCGTGAATGAACCCGTGCAACTGAAGTTATGAACAGCAGAGTTAATGCACTGCCATGAGTTCATCTTTATTATTACATTACACCTGAATCAATTGATAAAGTAGCTTTTTTTTTTTTTTGTAAGCGAAGGATGGCACTTAATTGAATCAAAGCCAATGTAATTATATTAGCAGAGGCCAACAGTACTGCTGACAGCGGAAAAGGGACACTGTTGAGTGGAGTGCCAGAGCTGGTCTCCACATTCTGCACATTGTTTGGCTGACAGATATTGAGGGCTGGTACATGATCTAATTAGATTACAGACCTCTTCTGCTGTACGTGAGAAATGAAGAGAAAATATCTTCCTGGTAACATATCCGTGGCGATGTGCAAATTCACAAGTCATCTTATGGGAGAGGTGTCCCTCTGGGTGATCAGCGGACCCTCATGTCAATGTAAATTTATTCTTTCTTATTCAGTCTGTCTTGGTGCAGCTTTGTGTGTCTGGCTGCTGTTTTCCCAGCAGCAGACCTAGGAAGTGGTAACTGCAGATGTGTGAGAAACAACAGAGTTCTAGATTGCAGTCAAATGTGTGCTCATGAAACTAAGAAAGGGATAGGTGGGGTGTTAAAAGTAATAAGTGAGGATAGGACTTCGTGAGCTGTTGATGGTTGGCAGATTGTCTCATCAATAGAGTAGGGGTACGCAGTTTAACTATTTCCACATTAGTTCTTGTTATAACGCTGGTGGTGTGTCCTCACATGTCATCATACAAACTTCACAGTAGGCATTTTCTGCACTCTGCTTAGCAATGTACACTTGAGTCATCTGACACCTGACACCAGGGACAAGGGGGAAATGGGGGGGTGAGTGTCAGAACAGGACTGTGGGGACAGTGTCTGTTTATCCACATTCATATATATCCGCACACTGCATGCATCTGCTTGGAACTCATTTATGGATGGTGCTGATGCTGTGACTTTTGATGTATGGTTTTTGGATTATACAGGTGATCTAAAAATCAAGACAACATATGAGATGATCACTTATGGCAGAAAATAATTGTCATCAGAACAATTTAAATCCCTATTTTATTGTTTAAGTTTTTAAAAACCGGATGTCTAGAATGTGAATTTGTTTTCTCTCTCTCTCTTTTCCCTCTTTCTCTCTCTCTCTCTCTCTGTCTCTCATTCTGGCTTTCTTTTGTGATCGATTTAGCAAAAGATTAGAAAGCTGATCTTATTGTCACAAGGTAAGCTCAGCCTTCCCAAGTGCAGTGTGGAGAGGGCTGCCACCCTCTGCCCCCTCAACCCAGAGTGCTCACTGTCTTGTGTGGAAAGGGGGGAAGCCTCTCCCTCCTTCCTTGTCCTGGAGGCACATACCTCTCACACATCTCTAGGAAATGTCAGCCATGCTTGTTCCCAATTGAAGTGACTTCTGATTATAAGCAGTTCTCATGAACTTGACGCTGGCCATGTAGTTCATTTGGATTATCACAATTAAGATGCCCAGCTTCTACTGCTGGGAAGTCTTATTTCCCTGTTTCTTTATCCCTTTAATTTTTGGAGGGTAGCTTTCAATTTAGGTACCTGGCAAACTTCTGAGCCTTTGCAGGTGGAGAGAGGTATATGCCCAAGGGCGCTTTAAAAGTCAAGGGGGGGTGTAAATACAAAGGCAATGTTTTCAGATGAACAGTGACATGGGCTTTGTATGTGAGGTCCTTGTAGATGCTGTGGGAAAGGGTCTCACCCCTTTTTAACACAAGCAAAGCTCTCAGTGAAGTTTTGCTTGTCAAAGTAGGGGTTTTATTTGTGAAATAAAGGGACTCTGTGTCATTGTGCTTGTTTTTGGTTTGTTTTTTTTTGTTTTTCTTTAACTTACTGTGCTTTAATTTTATCCTTTTGAATTTTTTTATAGGGGGTGGTAGGGATTGTGCTTTTTAGAAAATAATTTGTCAGCTTCTGTTTTAAACAATTAAACCTTGAAGTAGCGTTATTTAACTAAGACAGTTCAATACTAAAATGTAGTAACTTTTGAAAAAATAAGTGTATTTTGCTATTATATTTGACTGGGATTCCAGACAGGTTCGAGAAAAGATTTGTGTTATGAAAAACAATCTTTTAAATATTTGAAGTCACTAATTTTTTGAGATTTTTTTCTTAAAGTTAAAACATAAAATATAGAAGAGTGAGGAGAAAGCTTTTTATAAGTTAAACCTAAATTATGTAGCCCATTTACTTTTTAAAAGTACAAAATCTTTTTACACAGTATTTGCTGTACTAGAACAGGTTTGCTATTATTTTCTGATTTTTTAGTAAATTTGGAGTATTCCACTTAAACAAGCAGATTTTCCATTCTTTTACCCTGTTTTATGTTTATTATCCTATACTTATTTAATGTATAAGATATCTACTGCAGGGTCCTCTGTGGCTGATGCACTAATGGAACAGCCATTGAGAAAAGAGTGCCTGGGTTTGCATTCATCCTGCCCTTGAAGAGCTTATTCATAAAAATTACGTTAATGGAAAGTTCCCCTTTTTGCACCTCCCACATGCACTCACTCTGAGGTCCCGAGGACGTAGGGGAATGCTTGCTTCTATAATGGTGTAATTAGGAAGGAATGTGCTTATTTGGTGCTTAATGAAAGTTGAATCAATTTTAAAATGCTCTACTTTTTCTCCCCCCTTCCCACTCCCTGTGCACCTCCCCCCCTTCCCTCTTGTTTTCCTAGACACAGTGCCAACATAAACCTGCATCGTAAACTGTTGACCAAAGAACTCGATGACATGGGCCTGGACTCCTCGCAGCCCACCCTTAGCAAGGACCTCCGGGATGAATTTTTGATGAAGATCTACGGTGCCCAGCACCCTCTGGGGCTCGATGTCAGGGAAGATGCCTCCTCTCCCGCAGGGACCGAAGATTCCCACCTGAATGGGTACGGGAGAGGCATGGCGGAGGACTACATGGTCCTTGACCTGAGCACCACCTCCAGCCTCCAGTCCAGCAGCAGTATCCATTCCTCCAGAGAGTCAGATGCGGGCAGCGACGAGGGGATCCTTCTTGACGACACCGACGGGGCGAGCGACAGTGGGGAATCTGCACACAAGGCCGAGGCCCCCACCCTCCCCAGCACTCTAGGGGCTGAAGTTTCAGGATCTCTTATGTTCAGCAGCTTGTCCGGGAGCAATGGTGGGATCATGTGCAACATTTGCCACAAAATGTACAGCAACAAGGGGACCCTCCGGGTCCACTACAAAACTGTGCATTTGCGAGAGATGCACAAGTGCAAAGTCCCGGGCTGTAACATGATGTTTTCCTCTGTGCGAAGCCGAAATCGGCACAGTCAGAACCCTAATCTCCACAAAAACATTCCCTTCACTTCGATAGATTAGTCCCAGAATGGACACGACAAATGCCAGCTCTCACCAGATGGCCTACATGTTTGAACTGCCATAGCCAGTGTGTGCTTCCATAGCGGGGCACATATGTGTGTGCACATACGTACACCTCTCTGTCTACACTTGTGCACACACATTGTTTCTTTTCTTTAGATACAAATGATAAATACTAGGTGCTTTTGAATTTTTTTCATTTACCTTTATAGTTTTGGGGAGAGGGTGGATCTTTTACTTGGGGTAAAAATAGAGTACCCCTTTCAGCACACACACACACACATACATACACATGCACAATACACACACAAAATGCATACACTCACATACACATGCACACATGTGTACACACACACACTCACACACACACAGCGTGCAACTAGCCCCAATTTTGATAAAATAATTCTTGGTCTTCTCCAAAGAGACATTTTGTTGTACCTATGACTGTTGCCTGCAAAAAATAAATAAATAAATAAAGGGGGGAAAGAGAAAAGAAACAAAAAGGAACTTCTTATAGTTGTCTTTTGTGAACTTAAGGTTTTGAGAGAATCTTTAATTAAAGCATGGCAGATTCACCTGTAAATATTTAGCCTTGAGAGGCCAATGATGTAAAACAATTGTATTGATGGTTGTTTAACTCTTCTTTAATTTTGACAGTTACATCCAGCTGTTAGATATGCAGGAAATAAATAGTTTGCTGGGTAGTTCTATTCATTTTTGTTAGCATTAATGCACATTTTCTTTAAAAAAAAAATAACATGGTCTTGTTTTTACTACCTGTTAGATATAGTGATAAAGACGTGCTGGCATGCTCCTCAGCACAGATCTGATTTGTTAAAATGTCCTGTACTAGTACATAAATCCAGCCATGCACTTTTTTCGTACACTACAAGGGGATGTGTAATATCCGTGCTTCTTTTTATCCTTAAACTATTACCATACTTCAATAAGTTCCTTTCTTTAAAACCCAACCCACTTGTATAAAAATGGTCTGATCAGGAAAAGGCACAAACGCCAAACAGAAAGTATTAGTGTTAACGCAAAAGTGCCAACTTTGCACAAGTTTTCAGAAAAGAAAATACAATTAGTCATTCAACATAACCACAGGCCAACTTTTTGGCCACCAGAAAACCACTTTAAAAAACAAACAAACAAACAAAAACACTCCTGCTTCTGTCTAGTGCAGAGTGTTATTAGAGTCTACAGTGTATCCCTTCCTCTGTACATGTTGGATTACATGAAAGGAAAACAGAGTAGCGTGGTGTGGAACAGCCAAGGCATTTCTTCTGTAGAGGCAGGAGAATATTTCAGGATACAATAGCCTAACTTACTCACTACAGGCACAAAGCTGGACACAGTAAGAGAGCTGAACACTCATTTTTAAGGCCCTAACCCTTATCCTTTGAAAAGAAAGAGCAGTGTTAGTCTGTTGTGCGGCTGTCACATTTGTCGCAAATTCTGCAGTAGCACTGAAGTCAGGCTTGCTTAATTGACAAAAATCAAAAAGCCGTCTCACAGCAGCTGTTCTTGGAAGCTCTGAAAACAAACCCGTGCTGAACTTGAATTGAGTGGCACTCCTCTCCAAGAGGCAGAAAGAGAGGGGAAGACAGGATCTCACTGTGTAGTATTTTGTGTTTCCCCACAAAATTTGTCAGAGAGAAATGAAAGCAAGCCTGAAACCAAGCAATCCAGAGTGAGAACAAGGCATGGGGGTGGGGGGTGGGGGGTAGGGGTGTGGGGGAACAGACTGCTCCTAACCTTTTTGTTTTGTTTTGTTTCTGATGTTTACACATGTTGCCTGAGTTGGTTAACCACATCGGCAGCCTCAGCTACCACAGCAGACTGACGAAATGATGATATTTACTCAACTTTGTCTGCAACCAGAGCTGCTGGGGTGTGCTTGCAGAGTGGGTTTTATTGTATTATTTTCTTTATGGGGAGGGAAGGGGTAAACACTAGTGTTTTGTCAAACTACATGATAGAGAATGTATTCCTTTTCTGCATTTAATGGCCTCAAACATTTCTCCCATCAGTCTAAAACTTAGAAATACCCTTTGTTTCAACTTTTCATATCATTTCCATTTTTCATGTTTTGTAAATTTTTTTTCTGTGTTCGCATCAGCATTCACTTCCGTTAAATTTGCCAAAGGAAACTGTAGATATGTTTCTGTTATTATTCCTGTGTGATTTATTGTACCTCACAGTATTTATTTTTTTTTCCAAAATTAAGCATCATTCATTGAGGGTTTCCGATTTTTTTTTTTTTTAATGTTTTAGAATTTCTGAACAGTATACTATTAGAGATGAGCTAGGTGTTCCTAAAGCTTTATCTTTGTCTCCTTCTGAAGATGCCATGGGGTCTGCTTGCTCCTTCATTTACTCCACCTTGAGAAAAGTCCAAAAGCATTTGCAGTACAAAAGCAACTTATCACACACAGTGTCTGTTAAATGACAAATGTTTACGGTAAAAAGCTGAGGAATTACTAATAACTGTCTCTGTTTCCTTGTACCTTTGATTTCCCCAAAGCTGAGTTGCTTTGTTTTGGTGTTCTGTTAAACTGAACGAGCAGATGTGGTTTTTTTGTTTGTTTGTTTGTTTGTTTGTTTTATAACATACAAGACTCTGTACAGTATGTTTGTGAAAGACTGAACTAGAATAATGAACATTTGTTTGCAAACATTTGGTCCTTTTAGCGTTCTCAATATTGCGTTCTTGCCTGTTGCCAAGTGCTGGATTCAAAGAGGATTGGTACACATTGTTAGGGTCTCAACAAAAATTATGGAAACTGTCTTTTGGAGTGTGTGTAGACTAAACTACACCTTGTTTTGTGAACATTAATGTGCATCAGTGTTTGAAACAACTTTCAAGTGTTACATTCTTAGAGATGTGAGAATTTATCTCTACAAAAATCAGTGTTTAGTCTGTTTAATTGAATGCCTAGTAGAATGTCGAATGGTCCTCTTGAGTGAATCACCTAGCTGTCAGGAGGTCACATCATTCAGCAAACCAGAGGCAGAACAAGCATTTGTCCCTTGCCACACACCTGGCTAATGTCTCTGGCCAGCTAGAAATGGTGCAGAAGTAACAGGGTCGAAGAAGTAGTTCCCCTTGCTAGGAACTGTGGATGCGTGCCCCTGTTTGTCAGGAATGGCACTAAAACCTGGGCACCTGTCACTTTTGAAGTGCGCCCTTATTAGCTACTGCTTTTGTGCATCACATGCCCAGCTGTGATGGTGGCCCAATAGGAAGCCTAGCTGCTTAGAGGGGACAGGTGGAGGCTTAGGCAGATGTAGCACATGCAACGTCAAGTCGTGAGATGCACAGGCGTACTCCCAGAGATGGCTTGTTCTTGGCTGCGCCTGGGTGCAGCGCTTTGACTAAACTAGTATTTCTCCCAAGAACGGTAGCTCTGAGGCTTATGTGCAGATGATGGCATGAAGAGATGAGAGCTTTGACCAGCCAAGCTCATCATCCCAGCCCATTCCTCCTTGTTTGTTTGTTTGTAGGAGTTTCCTCTCCCTAAACAGTTTCTAGCTACATCCATCTTTTTCTAGATGAAAATTAATAGGAACATATGTTGTTATCCAAGTAGCTTTTCCCATTTGATTGATTTTTTTTTCACCCGTTTCATCCTGGACACAGAATTAGGCAATATTATTTGTGCATGTTCTTTGGCTGATGTGAGGTATACTGTTTATATCACCTTAAGCTATGTTTTTGTAAATATTAGAAAGGCTGGGTCCACTTTGGAAATATCTTGCATGCTGTGGAGGGAGGAGAAAGAACAAGGAAAAAGATAGATAAGAAGTAATCTGCCTTTGAAACTGTGGGAAGAGCAGACATTCTAGTTCTGCTAGTAATTGTATTTTAAATAAACCAGCTCATGTGATGCCCATCCCAAGTCTTAGTGCAGCTGCCCTGGTCAGCCTGATCCTTTCTTAAGGTTTAGATGTATAAACATTTTCCTTCTCCACATGATTAACGTCTCTTTAGAAACCAATGTAGGCACAGAAGTGTCACTGTTCTGGTCCTGTGACTTCTTCAGTCATGGCTTTCCAGTAAGAGGAGGAAGGCTGTTAGCCAGTTACAGCCCATTAGTGTACACATTTTTTGGACAGAAAAGATCTGAATCTGTGAAGAATGGGCTCACTGAGAAGCCACACCCGTTGGACTCAGGAGAAATCATTCATGCTACTTAATAAAGTAGCGTGTCACTCCTCTTCATCTGAGTACTCTGTAGAGCCATGCCAGGCAAACAGATGAGAATGAGGCCCTTGGCAGTCAAACACAGACAAGCCAATAATCAGACTGAAATGGACACAGCATACCCGAGCAGCCCTTGATTGCACCTAGTCTGCTGGCGTTGGGTTAGGTTGAATGACAGTAAGTAGAATGTATCTGTCCTAAGATGTTTAGCATCTGCTATTGTAAAGGAACAAGACACCCAGGAGAGAGGCAGGCTTCTGTCCTGTGACCACACCCTGTTCTTTAGAGTTCTTCAAAATTGTGACACATTTAGTTACTTTGCCTTTCCCAAAACTAGAAATATTTAAATTAGTAGAATTTGCTCTTTCCCTCTCAGTCTTTGCTCTTAGTAGGAGGGATGTAACTGAGCAAGGAGGGCATTAAGAGGCAGGTGCCAAAATACAAAAACAAAACAACTGAGGGGCTGCAGTTCTTGTAAAAGAGATAGCGAGAGAACAGACTCCAGCCCGCATTTGAGTGTAGCTGCAAGTGAAAACAACGCATTGCAAGTATTGGTCCAGGAGAAAAATCTAAGTCAGCTCTGCCTTGTGGTGGGTGCCAACAAACACATCCTCCAGGACACTGCAGAGTCCCCTGGGGCCAGGTGAGTCACTGCGTACCTCTTGAGGAGGACTTAAAAATGTCTTAGGAAGTTCCTTATGGGCCAGGATAGCCAGAAAGACTAATGTGAGTTTGGGGGGCGGGGGGATTGCTCTTCTGTTCTTTTTGAGTGGGAAATAATGGCCAGAGTTCCTTTGGAACCATGAAGAGGCAGGGAGCCACCTAGGTTAAAAGGCCAGTGATGACACCTACTTGTAATGGGGATGAGAGGAGAAGATGCAAATGATCTGCAGATGGATACTGCAGCAGCATTGAAAGCTGTGATCGCAAAACTATGTGGCTCATGATCCTGTGATCAAAATGGAAGCTGAGGCACAGGGGTCACTATTTTCATTTTTCCCTCAGAATTTTAACATTCCTGCTCCTGTGTGTGTGTGTGTGTGTGTGTGTGTGTGTGTGTCCTAGGCTCATATTCTTCCTGTCATTGCAGAGACCTCACTATAATGATACTGTGTTGCTCCCACTAGTACAGCTGACCAGTACGTCATCTTCCACGCTCTTGTTCACACATGAAGCCTTCCCTGTGTTCTTTTAACCTGTCTCTTTACAGTCCTTCTGCAATAATTGGATGATGGACACTATCTTTTGGACACTTATTTTTTTAAATTACAAACTCTTAATAACAGGGCTTAAAAAGACAAACATTTTTGCAAGAATACCAAATTGAGTCATTGCTACTGTTCATTATAATTACACATATACATATATACATATATTTTTAAAACCCAATATTTGACACAACACACTATAGTTGTCATAAGACTATTTTTATTCTTTTCCAACGGGTTTTTGTAAATTCATTTGACCTACACTGCAGGAAAGAAATTATATAGGGTTCAGGACAAGCCTCAGTTTGTAACCGATATCGGGCCATTACGGAGAGGAAAAGCGAAAGCCAGGGCTTAGCAGCAAGAAGCTTCGGTTCAATTTCACCTCATATCTTTCTAATAACTTACTTGTCACTTTATTACCTTCCAGTAATGTGAACTCTGCTGACAAGACTGTGACACTAACAGCAGACAACACCCTCTCTGCTCCAGCCCCCTCTCTGCTGGCTACTTATTGCTCTGGCCCTGAAGGGACACAAACTAATAGCGTGCTTTCCAGTTCAGCACTTGGCCATCAAATATAAAAGGATGCGTAATTGCCTGTTTATCCCTGGTGAAGGGGAAATTGAGTGGAGTTCCAGGCTTTCCCACCAGTTCCCGGCCCTTCACGCTGCATTCCCAGTCAGCCTGCCTCCTCCATCTCTCCTGTCTCCTCTGTCATCCTCTCTCTCCCCTGCCTCCCCACCTCTCTCCTCCAACACAGAGGCACATATGCACACCTATTGTGTCTCTAGGAGACTGGTGGCCCTCCTATGTGCACCCCCCCTCCCCCAGTTTTCAAGTGGACAGGTGAGTTCTTACAGAAAAGTCAATAGAGAGTTACTCTCTGGCTCTTCTGTTTGCTTCAAATAGGACCTCGATCCCATGCCCATTCATTTGGGGAGTATTGGGTGTGGTCCTGCAGTTGAAGAAAATTTCCCTGCAAATCAGTGGCATAAGTAGGACTTGAGTGCCGGTATTCTGTGAGAAAAGGATTAAAGTACTCTTTCTGCTCAAAAGTGTGTGTGTGTGTGTGTGTTGTAAACAAACTGCTTATGAATGGTGTCTGAAAAACAATGTTTAGGGATATTTAAATCTCTGGACTCAAACCATTTTCTAAACTTACATCTTTCAATAATGGACTCTAAGTCCATATTTAACAAGATGGATTAACATTTGTTTGCCAAACTGAGCTGACAATCAGAATAAAATAAGGCTCCATTCTTTCAACATTAGCCATTAAAACAATGAGGATCTTACATGTGAAAGGTAAATTCTCCATTTTGGAAAATTTGGAGAGGTCCAAGTATAGTGAGCTTTACAAAAGCAAAAAGCAAAGTCTTGAAGAGGGAGTCCAGTCAAAAAGTTATGTTCCAGGATACCTTGAATCCCAATAATGTGCCATGTTGGTTTTTTTCTGGATATGGAACTACCTAGATGGTTGTTTAACAGTGACTAGTTAGTGACTAGATGAAGCACGGGCTGTGTTTGCACACCTTCGGCTGAGGGACACTGCCCAGGGCACACCATGCTATGTGTAGTCACATGTCACATAGGGTGTTAGCCTACTGAGTGACATGTGGAGGTGGTGTCTTTGTTGTAGACTTCTGCATAGAATAGAAGACAGCAGATTTCAGAACAGGTAGCATCAGCTCTATGTTGACAAAGCCCTGCTAAGTCACTTCTTATACCAGTCTGAGGACTGAAGAGAAAAGCACTTTGAAAAAGAAATTGGGGTCTGAGTAAAGACAATTGTTTGTCGACTTGGTTATTTTTAGTTCCCTCATGTGTATTCATAATAGGCAGTTACCAAACATCTTAAGAAACTGTAATAAAAAAACTCAATTGCCAAAATTGCACAAATTCTGCTAGCCAATACTAGTTTTGTCCCCGGAGCTCTAAGTAACAGGGATGCATAAGAGCATTTTGTAGTCGTGATGCTTTCTTTAGCTAAGAATTGTTGAAAGGAAGGAAAAGCAGAAAAATGGTATTTTAACAAAAATGGAGAGACGTAGATAGTATAAAAGTATATTTCTTCAAGATAGAGAGAATCTAAGTGCTATACCAAGATTTTATAAGGCTTCCTGTTGCCAAATGTGATGCTGACTAAATACACCGCTAAGATGGCAAAGGCATCAATTATTAACTGGTTCTGCCCACTTCTGTTATGGAATGTGAGGGTTGAGAGGATACTCTGGGGAGACCCCTGGGTGTGGGAGAGAGCTCTTCTCTGCTGGCCCTGGAAAGGTTTTCAGGAAGATGAAAACTCCAGCCCTCGTGGTGTTCTCCCACCCACCCTGCAAGGTGAACTGACCTGGCACTGTCTTTGTGAGCACTACCTTCCCTGCCTCTTGCTAGGAGACAAAGCATCCTCCTACCCACTCCTGAATCAGTGTGGTAGCTTGTGTAAGCACTAATTCACAAGGCTCCTGAACTCCCAGCCAGCGTGTTGAATTAATAGGTTCACTTGAGATGTATAAACCAAGACTGACTGTTTATTCTTTTAGATCTCATACTCGGCTTCAAACATTTTTGCATGTTTTTGTACAGAGTCATTCATTCCTCTCACTGGCTGTTTTGATCTCCTCTGCCTGTTCTACTATCCTCGCTCTTGCAATTTTCTCTCCTAATGGTACCCACTCCCTCCACCCCGCCCCCTCCCCAATAACTCCTTTTCTGGGGCAAGTGGTTAGAACACTCCCTCCCTTGACCTGGGTGTGATCACTTTGGATATGTGTGTGTTCTACCCTGCCCAGGTTTACATGACATGAATTAAGCAAATGAGACATTCTAGTATTATGTATTAGCACGATATGACTAGGACTTGTGTGCAGTGCACTCCCTTTCCTGGGCAAACTTTGGCTCTCCTGATCTTCAGAGGAAACTACTCTCATCCCACCAGTGCCATTCTCAAAAAATTGTCGGGGAGCTCAGTGTGGGTCAGCGGGGCAGGGAAGACTGAGAAACTAGGCAAGACTTGTTTCTGTGGGATGTGGAGAGGACCCTTACTTGGCTAAGAGAACACAGAATCACACACTCCCACCCCCAGCAAACCCTCTGGTGTATCTCTTTATTACAAAAAGCATTAGATTTAGCTTTTATATTCCATTCCGAAAATGGATAAAGGAAATAGAAATATCTTGAGGAAAACGACTTTTTAACCAGACATTTCCCTCTCTTACCTAGAGTTTAGGGGTTTGGTCTTTTTGTTTGTTGTTTTTGTTGTTGCTTATATTCTCGTTTGCATCAAGGTTTCTTTCACCAAGCCTGTGGCTGAACCAAAATCTGCATCAGGAAAGGCAACTGCGCCAAGAGATGGGACAGCTTGCATCCCCGACCTAGTAATTGTGACGTTGGTAGCTTCATGAATACTGTATGTATTCTAATCAAAGGTTTCGTTTTTGTTTCACTTTGTGGTTTGTTTTTATTAGTAGTCAAAGGTAATTGAAATTGTTTATTTACTAGTTCCTTTGTTGTATTTTCTGTACTATAACTGTCTACAGTACGTCTTTTGCATAAAATGCATAAGGGTTTGGGGATGTAAATGGAATTTTATTCATATTTTGTCCAAATACCTCTTGTAATTTGTATCAAAATTCTTGTACAATTTTTATATTAAAGATTTATCAGTCACTGAATGCGTCCGGCCTTCTGACTTGAAGAGACCCCCATAAACTCCTGAGTACCTTCCAAAGCTCTACCTGTGCTGGGCAGTGCCGTTCACCCCGTCTTCTTGTTGCTCTTGACTAACTTAGAGTGGCATTCCCGTGGGGGCTGGAGCGTGGTGGGATAAGCAGACTGATTTCTCAGGAGACCGCCTCATCTCCTGCTCACAAAGACCTAAGCCAATTCCAACACGGCCAGGCAGATACTACCCCAGTCTTTCCTTAGTAAAGCTCGCTCTTTGGGGTGCCTCTTCTATGTCTTTCCAGAGAGGCAGTCCCCCAAAAGAGCCTTTGCCCTGCCCTTTTAAGGCAAGGAAGACATAAGGAAGAACTTTGGTCTTTGTATCACAGCTTCCTGCACACGCCCTTCCCTCCCCGGCCTTCTAATGTGTAGACCACAGGAATGATGTCTATATATTTCCTCAGGCTAAATGTCTTTCAGTTTATCTTTTGCCAGTGTTTTGCCCCCACCCCACCCCCACCCCACGCCCTACAGATTGTGCTTGTTAGAATCTAGAAAAAAAAAAATCAGAAGGAAAGATGTCATGTTCAGTGGCATTTCCTTCCCATCACACTGCTGTGGGACAACAAAAAGAAGCATGTCAAAGTGCCTTTGACTCCTCAGAGTTTAATCTTTCCCCTCCTATTAAGCCAATCATACTTAAAGCTGCCTAATGAAGGCCCTCCAGCATGGTGTTCTCTGTTATATATACCCAGAGCCAAATTGCTTACTTACCTCATTTCCTCTGGCCTATATACAAGACCATAGTCCAGACACTCTACAGCAACCCACTGGCCCAAACCTCTGGGCAGGCTGCTTATGGCCAGGCCCAGGAGCTGCCCAGCTGCAGACACGCCTGACCAATGGTCCCTCCCATGGCATTTAGAGTCCATCCAACAAGCTCTGCTGGGGTTTCTTCCCCTGTTTTCTAAGCAGCTAGAGATATATTTGGGGTAAAGGCAAAGAAATGAAAGGGTAAATGATTTGGGGGAAAAGCAACCACCTCTGAAACATGTGGTTAGGAATGTCACTGATGTGTTAACGGAGGGAACACAGGCGTAATTATGATCTCTTCATCTGTCATAACACATCTGTAGTTGGCAAGAATTCTCTCTCACACAGCTCTTTCACCTTAAGAAAAAAAAAGGTCATTGTAAATGTTATTAAACGGCGAGACACCTCCTGTTTAATGAAAAGGCACCCATGGAGATGGGCCCTTGCACAAAGCTTATCAAAACAGCTCAGGGGTGTGTCCAGGCGCTGTCCTGAGCCATGCATGGCAAGACTGGCTTCTTGCTGGTTTGTTCTGTGTCCGTTTACAATACGACAGGAGATCAAGTGCTACTAATTTAATAAAACTGCTGAGGACGAAGCTGATCTATCAGTGGGGACGAGAAAGGACCACAGTGACCAGGCTTGGAGGGGCTGCTGAGAATATCGAACTGCCTGAAGTGATACTGGGGGAACGGCTATCGATCCTCACTAAGGCACCGTTATTTTTAGTCACCTGATTCGTGGACACTCAATCATTATCCATATTCATCAGAGCCGTATAATGAACAGAGGTATTGATTAGGAGGGGTGCTGGAGAGATTTCCCAACAGTGCTAGTTCACATTGATAGGTCTCCAATGGGAATACAGGCTACACAGCCCAGAAACATAACTTATGGTGTTCTAGGTCCTTCCATTGATTTTATTTGTGTGGGCAGAGGCGGGGGAGTCAGCCTTGCTCACACTAGTGCTGCCTTGACCTTCGTCTAAAGGCTTTCTTGGGAAGAAAAGAGGTAAAAAGCACAACTTCACAAGTACTCAAGCCTGCCTCTAAGTTTCCCGGTGCTTTCCAGGCTCACTGTCCCACCTCACTTTTTCTCATCGGCAGAAATGTGCTCAACGCTGGGCCATGTCAGGTAGAGCTGAGAGCCATCAGACAGACATATGAAGCCTTCCCTCCCCTAAAGATCGACATATGGCTTCAGGAAATGATCCAGTTAGGCTAATTGCACCAAGTTGGCTTGGTAGGAACATAATGAGCCCCGGCCTTAGCATGCTGACCCCAAACCTGGCAATGCCAGTACATCACAACTTCCCAAGCATTTTGCTGAGCTGCTGTTTGCAAATGCCGTTTGGTCGGAGGTCTGGCATGTGCCTTGAACTTGCACTGCTGTGTTTCAACCTACAAGGGAGTAAGCAGTGCTGGTCCTTCCAAGGAACTAGTGGTGACTTAAGTGCCACAACCTAAGAATCCATGTGCTGCCAGAGGGGCATGCAGCATGCTGCTTAAGATACAACTAGAAACCACTCAACCCCAGGGAAAGAAAGAGGATGTGATTAAGACAAGAAGAACAGCTGTAAAAATAATAATAATAATAAATCTCAAATGCATGGTCCGAAAATCAGAGATTCTCAGTCATCTGTCTGTCATCCCCATGGGCAGATGAGTGCTACAACAATACCACACTACCCCTCAGCCACCCAGGCAAGAAGCATGCTTTTCTTTCCCCAGTGTCCCCTTGCTTGGGCCAGGTGGTGTTTATTTATCAGTGTTCACACCAACCTGCCCTGGTCTGTCTTACCTTGGCCAGCAGCCTTCCAACTCTGGAACTGTCGTGTGGTGCCACTTGCAGCCTTGGTTCGGCTCTTCCTTACATGATGTTCAATTCTTGTTTGCTTCATTGACACCATCATTTTTTTTCTTTCATATAAAATATTCAAATTGATACTCCGAGATTAGCGTGTACCCTGATTTCTATCCACATGCAAGGCCTTACAGGCAGATATGTATTTATATATAAAGGACTTTGATAACGTAAAACACAGAGTTCTGTCTGTTATGTCACAACTTCATGTTTTTAGAAGCTCAAAAAAAAAAAAAAAAAAAAAAACAGTTATAAGCAATTGAATTTAGAAGTTATCAGGTCTGGGGACATGTGCTGTCTGAGGTGATTTTAAATTATTAGGCCACTTCCAGGTTTTTAGAGAGATTCATTTTACAAATGTAAGTGCCATTAACAACCCAAAGCACTCTTAGGATTTCCTATCTTTGTTCTTTCCAGTGCTCTTCACTTCAATGTTTCTTTCTTTTTTTTTTTTTTTTTTTTTTTTTTTTTTTTTTTTTTTTTTTTCCATAAGTGGAGAATTTTCTTCCAAACTTTCACGAAGTCATTTGCAGGTTGAAAACAAGACACTTTATTATTTGCAGATGTCCCGTCAATTGGTCTTCAGCAGAGAGCACTCCTGCAAGCTGTTATGGTTTTCTGTTTTCTGATCTTTCAAAAACCACAGCCCTGTGCTTGGAAACAGGGTTCTTCCCCACACCCTCAGTTTCATTCCCAGAATGGGAAGGGAACTTTTTTCAGGTTCACAAGCTTCCTTGTCACCTCATCTACTGTCTTAGCTGGATACGCCACAGTGTGCAGGGGAAGTTCAGGAGCCATGTCTCCCATGGGAATTATGCTCTGAACTCCCTGAAGGCGTGATATGCTTTCTACATGGTCTTTGATGGGCAGTGAATGTTTCAAGGGTGAGTAGACATGGAGACTAGGTGGAACCCTCTGGCAAGGGACAGTCAGAAAAGCTTTAAAATTCTAAGTGATATAAATGTAAGTCCACACCTGTGAACCCAGGTGGCTATGGTAGGAGCATTACCAACAAGGTTGGAGCAAGCCTAAGCTACAAGGTAAAATGAATGAATGAATGAATGAATGAATGAATGAATGAAATACAATTGTCTTCTAGCAGAGGAGCTGACCCATCTTTCCAACTGAATACATTCTAGGCAGAAGCTGCATGAAGCATCCATTAAAGAGCTGGGGGAAAAATTATCATTGAGAAAGGAGACCAGAAGCCAAAGCACCATAAGATGGCAGCAATAGAAGATCCCTGTCCTGTGGTTTGCCTTGTGTTTCTGAACAGAAGTACAACTCTAACACAGAAACATCAGAACTGGCCCAGAGAGGTGCTCAGAAGAAGACCAGCTGTCAGAAACTGAGCACAAACACAGTGACTGCTCAGGGGGTGGGGACGGTAGGGGATTTGGGGGGATGGGGAGTTGGGGGATGCTATCGTTCCTCATTTTTCCTTAAGAGCAACAACAAAGGGCGCCTGCAGGGACCAACATCTTATGAGAAGGGAACCTAGGAATTATGTCAAGAGTGTGGTAACACTACAGACTGTTGCTATTCTTCTTGGTTAGTCTCCAGAACTTGGCAGTGAAATTCTGGTGTTGAAGACACCGCATTTCTGAGACACGGAGCCCTACAGAAATCAAGTTGCTGCTGACCTCAAGCTCCATCCTTACTGCATGGATTTCATAGTTCTGGAAGATGCTAGGTACACTACCAGAGAAGAAAAGGAACCATCAGTCATACCCACCTATGTGTTCTGCAAGCTAAAATACTGGCTGGCATGGCAAGATAAGTCCACTGCTGTGATAATGGCATAAATATTACCAGAGTAACCAACCACTTTATGATTACGTCTAAGGCCCCCTTTACAAGATGCAACCCTTATTTGGTACCATTATCATGACCAGGAATCTATGGCTAGACAGGCAATAGGCCCTAGGAGTGAATTTACCGCTTTTGTTCTGCTTTAATACTATGGACATAGTAGTACACTGATTCCTGCTGACTTATTGTTAAACCCTCAGGCTGGTGCAATTCTCTCACCAAAGATGCTTCTATTTGTAGTAGTGATGAATAACATAGAGAGCCACACTGGTCACCATGCGGACAATGAAAGACTGTGAAGTGCTCAGTCCTAAATGAGACGTCATATTTAAACGCCACCCTCCCGTGGCTCGGGGATCATCCCAGAAGGGAGGGCAGATAGTAGGAGCCAGAGGAAATGGATGACTACAGTGAAACAGGACTTGCCAGACACAACAGGGAAGTTGCACAGATAAATGGACAGTGATTGTGACCACATGCACAAACCCTACAGCAGCTCCAGTCACATAGGCTTCCACCAGAGAGCTGGGGGCACTTCAGTGGATGACCACAAGCCCAAGAGGATACGGGCAACACAAACTGGTCTCAGTGGGTTAAAAATAAATACATAAAATGAAAAGAAGACATGAAGCTGAATGAGTAGAGACAGAGGGTGTAGGTCTGGGAAGAGATGGTGGAATGGATATGATCAAAATACTTTGTATAAAAGTCTCGAAGATTTAGTAAAATATTTTTTAAAGGTGGGAAATTAGGGTTCTATTTGCTTCTTATTGCTTGGTGTCTTACTACTTGGGCCTGGAGATCAAAGCCAAAGGAACTAAGGGCAAGGTGCCAGCTTTTCCTAGAGTGCTGAAGAAAGCAAGGCTAACAATATATTCCAGAGAGCCACAGAAAGGGTAGTTCTTGGGAAAGTGACTCCTTCAAACTCTGCATATTGGGTCTTATGTCCAAGGTGAGTGTATACAGGGCTGAACTTGAAAACTATGCTGTGGAATGCATCAGTAAAAATGTCTCATGCCGACGGCTGCATGATACGCAAGAGAAACACAGTTAAGGCCATAAAACCGATGAACCAACACTGGAAATATGATACACGGAAAACTCTTTGGAACTTTCCACCTAAACACATGTCAAGTGTTTGCTGAAAATCATCAGTTTTGTCTATAAGCTTTAAACAAGAGCTGAAGGCATTTTGTTTTTCTTTTCTCTTGTTTTCAGATACTTCCTCAAGTTTATTCATAAGAAAACAGCACCGGATGCAAGAAGTAAGCAAATAGTGTAGATGTGGGTGTAAAAGGGATGAGCATGCCAGCCCATCCGTCTTCGTGCTGAGACATTGAGGCCTTTCCTATAGGCTTGCACAAGAGCCTTCAGTGCCTTTGGGGACCTCTCTGGAGCAGTGGCTGAAACCTGGCCCTGAGCTGGAGCTGCAGCCCCTGCCTTGGTTTGGGCCTCTGACTTTGGTTGGCAGAACCTGCAGCCCTTGGCCATTTAGCCATGCATCCATGTGCCAAGATTGGGGTAATCAACAAAAGCAAGTTGGTGGAGCTTGCTGTGGGGACCGTTTGGCATCTTGGGCTTAGGCTCCACGAGCGCCTCATGCCCTCGGCACAAGCACTCATCACTTTTGCATCTTTCACATGCATCTTCCTCAGACTCTTCTTATTCTGCCTCTGGTCCTCAGGAACTTCAGGTTGATCCCTTGGAAGACGCCTGTCCTTGTGACGATTGTTTCTTCATGCCATTTCTCTGTGATTTGGGGGCCTGTTTGTTTGTGGTGTGAACTTGTCTTCAAGGTAACCCTTTGCTCCTAAAGCACCCGAGACCAGAAGAGATAGAGCAAGACTTGCGATCTTACAGCTCACTAAACAGGCTGGTTTGTCAATCTCCTCCTCTTCCTCCCGCCCCCTCCCAATCTTTCCTGTCCTCCCCCCCCCCCCAAATTGCAGCTAAATGTGTATAACATCAAATTTGTTATTCTAAGTGTCTGGTTGCATTGTTGCGGCTAAGTGTGCGTAACATCGAATTTGTTGTGCCAGTGTCTGGTTGCATTGTTGTACAGCAATCACCACCAGTCACTTCTAGAACTTTTGCATCTTCCCCAACACAACTTCCATTCACTAACCATTAACTTCCCTCTCCCCACCATTCTTCTTCCCTTTGTGACTTGAAACACTCTGGGTGTCTCAGAAACTGAAACCACACCGTATGTGTTTTTCTGTGCCTGACTTATTCCATTTTTCTGATGTCTTCAAGACTCATACATATTACAGCAAACACCTTTCTTTTAAAGGTGGATAATATTCTGTGCAATGTATGAGCTCCGTTTTGTTTATTTGACCATCCAGTGATTGATACTCAAGTTGCTTCTATCAGTAGGCACATGTCTAAGACAGCTATAATCGTCACATGCCAGCTTTCAAACCTGTGTGAGATCCACTCCCTTTGACTGGAAGGTGCATCTGACTTATTTTTTACAAGTAGATCATGATAATGCTGATATCACTTTCCTGATCATGTTATACAACATCGTGACTTCTGCCATACTAATGGGGTAACTCTCCCTCTAGTGCAGCTCTACACTACGTCTATGCTCACTATTTCAGTACTCCAGGATACATTCCAGAAGTTTCCATCCTTTTACATGGGAAAAGACAATCAACTCACACCAATACTGAAATGACAAATACAATTTAAATGCTGCGAATGGGAAGCTAGAAAGTCTCAGTAGAGAAACAGAAGATTAAAAAGAGCCAAATAATTAAAACTAAAAATGTCACTGGGTCAAGTCAGTAGTAAAACGGTGATGACAGAGGAGTCAGTCCTCTTGGAAATGGATCATAGTGATTGTCCCACCTGAATAACATGTAGAGAAAAAGTTAAACAGCATGCTAGGGATCCATGAAACAGTAACAGAGACACGAATAGGGGAGAAATACATGGATTAAAAGTATTTTTTAAACGATGTAAAATGTCCCAGTAAATCCAAACAGAAAGAAGTCAAAGAATGCACACCCAAAACTTGGCATCATTAAACACCTCTGACTTTTAGAGGTAAAGAAAAAAGTCTGAGAGAAAACAGTGTTTGCTTGTTGGGGGAACATTGTGTTAGTAATCAGGCAATGATGTGACCACCCCAGGGGCTTGATGACAAGCAAGACAATGGGCATCTCCGAGGCCACCTCAGAAGTTCAGTGACAATCAGCCTAGAATGAAACAGTCCCCTAAGCCACCTGTGTTCTTTCCGTGCATGCACTGTGTCACCTTATAAGAGGACTAATTCCCATACTTCCCCCGACCCCCACAAACCCCCTACCCCCCAGTTCCTTTTAATCCCCCAGAGACAGTCTCTGTACCTCCTACTAAGGCCTCTCACTTGGATCTGCAGCTTGGAGGTGTGATTTGTTGACCCACGGTATAGTTCCGCCGCATAAATTAACATAATGAATGCTCGGGCTTTTTGCCTAGAAAGGCAGAAGGAGGAAGTGGGACATTTCAAAGGCGGTGGGAGATGATCGGTCAACCCAGAACTCCAAATCCAGGAAAATAGTCTTCAAAATGGACGTGAATTAAAGATGTTCTCATCTCCTCCCAGCGTACAATGGCTCCAAAGTGCTGCTTAAAACAAAACAGAGCAGAACAGAACAAAACAAGCTCCTCAGAATGAAGAGAAAGAGGATGTTAAGGAAAACTGGAAGTTCAAGTGAAGGAGCACACTAGGATCAGGAGAGGCTGGGTCATGTGGGTTAGAAGCACCTTTTCTTCTGCTAAGTTTTTTTTTTCTTTCTTTCTTTCTTTTTTTTTTTTTTAAATGTATTTTTTCTATTTACATGCTGGCCATAGCCCCATCCCTCCTCACCTCCCAGCCCGACACTCTCTCCCTCCCACTCCCACATCCCCCTCCCCTTTTCCTCAAAAGAGCCCGTTCCACCCCCTACCCCGCATCAAGGTTCTGTCAGGATAAAGTATGTCCTTTTGCCCCGTTGCTTGGCAAGGCAGTACTGCCAGGGGGAAGTGATTGAAAACTGTCAACAGAGTCCATGTCAGAATCAGCCCCCATTCCACTTACTAGGGGACCCACATGAATCCTGAGCTGCCCATCCCCATCCTCTATATTTCTGTAGGGGGCCTAGGTCCAGGCCATGCAAGGTCCTTGGTTGATGTTTCAGTCTAGGCAAGCACTTGTGGACTCTGGTTAGTTGGCTCTGTTGGTCTTTCTTGTGAGGCTCCTGTCACCTCCATGTCCTTTTTCTCCTTACCCCCTCTTTTTCACAAGGTTCCCTATGAATCACCTAATGTTTGCCTATGAGTCTCATCATCAGTTTTGAGGCGCGGCTGGGTGGAGCGTCTCAGAAGACAACTCTGCTTGACTCCTGTCTGCAAGCATAGCAGAGTATCGTTAGTAAACTAATGTCAGGGTAGGTTCTCACTCATGCGGTGGGTCTTAGCTTGGGCAGGGCATTGGTTTGCCCTCCCCTCAATCTCAACTATAGCTGCTCTATAATTATCCCTGAATATCACATACATTACTTTTATCAGTGTATGTGAATAAAATATATAAAACATCAGTAACTAATTTACCGCCATTTAAAAAATTCTCTAGAATAGTGGTTCTCAATCTGGGAGACTGGACCCCCACAGGGTTAGCATATCAGATAGATCCTGCATCTCAGATATCTATACTACCATTCATAACAGTAGCAAAATTACAGCTTTGAAGTAGCAATGACAATAATTTATGGTTGGGGGTCACCACAACCTGAGGAACTGCATTAAAGGGTTGCAGCATTAGGAAGACTGAGGACCACTGCTCTAGAACATGCAAGCAGAGAGTCATAGAGCAGGTGGGTAGGTACCAAGGCCCAGGGTGGACATGGGAAGGACAGGGATGCTGATGACACAAGGGCTTTCCTGTGGTGAAACTGTGCTGGATCCTGGGGTGGTGACAATCTATATGTGTGAAATGTCATGGAACTGGTCACAGTGGTGAAGTCAATTTTACTGTCTACCAAGTTAAAAACAAATGGGGGTGCAGACAGGAACCTTGATTGTCAGGATGACATCTCTTTCCTTTATCTCCTGACTCCAGGAACTTAGTTGACTCCAGTTTGCTGTTTTTCTTTTACAAGAACATGATTAAAAGAAGGCAAAGTCCTTAATATCAAAACCACACAGCTTAAAACAAATGGTCAGGAAACCTATCGACTTATGCCGGTTCAAGGTTTAGACATTCCCTGCACCAGGATAGAAGAGAGCCTCAAACAGGGACAGGACACTGGACAATATGTTAGGAGGCGCCACCAGTGACTACGGTCAGGATCTATCTAGCGTTACCAAAGATCCTTTATGTTGGAGAATACTTTGAAATGTCTGACAGTGAGGGACAGGTATAAGCCACCAAGAGTCTCTGCTGATTCCTGCCCAGAGAACTGGCATCTTCCAGGACCCTACAACTCTTGCATGGAACCCCCAGATCTTGACCTCCCCCCTCCATACTGTTTCACACACACATAAGTGATAGCAACCCTGAAACATGGGGTGTGAGCGTGAAGATCCCCTTATACTATCAACCCGGGGGGGGGGCTGTTGAAAGAGCTGAGTTGGGAAGACACAGAAGAGAAAATAGGCACAAAGCCAGCCTTTAGGCATGTAAAGGAGAGAGACAGGTCAGAGTGCACAGTCACAGTGTAGAACACTCCAGAAAGCTTGGACAAAAGTGGAAACTGTTTTGGACTTTGTAATTAAGGGCATTGTCAATACTAGGCTGCAATGAGACATATTCTAGAGATAAAGACTGTAGTGGTCACCACACATGGCTTTTGCTGCTAGGTAAAGCTGCGTGGACTTCAACCTCTATCTACACAAGCGGGTCATGCTTCATTATATTTTTCCTAACAGTAGCCAGAGACTGATGAGGCATGAACTCCTGACTACAGGTAGTGCACTCAATGAGATCTGTTTCAAAGAAAAGACAGTAATTACATACTGAAGACTAGCATTGATCAAGAGGAGAGAGAATGTACGGCAAGCGAGATGGAGAAAAACACTGTCCCCTACAGTTGTTCTGGAATACAACAGTACATGAATGGGATGCTATCAGCCTCAGTTTTTACTTTATTTTACATGTGTGTGCACATGTGTGTACATCTGTGTGCATGCACATGCACATGTGATTTATGTGTGTGGATATGATTATGTGTATATGCTCTGTGCATGCTGAAGTGGAGGGTTTTCCTCACTCACTCCCCAAGGGTCTCTCTCTAGTTCATTGATCCTAGCAGGTTGGCTGATCAGCAAACTCCAGGGATATGCTTGTCTTCATCTCCTCATGCTGGGTTCTACTTTTTGTGTGGATGTCAGGAATCCAAACTCAAGTTCTGATGCTTGCACGGTAAGCATGCTACCGACAGAGCCATCTCCCCAGCCTTGAGGTGTGAGACTCATTATACGTCAAAGAGAAGAAAACATTAAATTAGGAAGAGTCAAGACACAAATGTGTGTAAGAGAGTGTGGTTCATAAGAGCAAACAGTCATAAAGGAGAATGTGAGGATGGTTACCATGGTGACTCATCTTACCTTAATCTTGACTCTTAATCCAGCTCTATGGTTAAGGGTACTCACTTTGCCCTATAAACACCTAAAGGCGCAGAGAATTACATAGGGACAACTACCTGCCCAGTGGACATAAGAACTACCAACTATTCAGAATGACGGGGCAGAGGAAAGGGAGGGTGCTAGTCGTGAGCCTCATCCATACACACAGCACTACAGTAGGTGTGATCTCTATTTTCTTCCTCCAACCCCACATTCCTGTGAGCTGGAAATGCATGCTCCTCCAAAGGGCTGAGAAAATGGGGTTCTCAAAGCAATGGAACTTAGATGGAAACCCATGGCTGTTCATCTAAAGTCCTGCTCTCATCACCTTCTAGTCTTCCTTCTAGTCATGAATGTTCTTTCTCAACAAATGAATTTCTGTTGATTAGCTGGATATAGCGGCACACGCCTATAATCCCGGCATTCAGGGAGGCAGAGGCAGGTGGATCTTCGTGAGTTCGAAGCCAGCCTGGTCTACAAAGTGAATCCTGGACAGCCAAGACCACACAGAAAAACCCTGTCTTGAAAAACCAAAACAACAACAACAACATCAAATTTTCTATTGATTTCTTAGGTGTGTCTGGGAGTGAGATAATGATATCTCCAACACAGTTGACCCCTCCCACCCAAATGTATCAAAGCAAATGACTCCCATCAGAGCCCAAGTTGGACAAAAAGAAATGCCACCAGGTATTTCCATGTAGAGAAAGGAAAATAAGGGATTGGCGCCAGAGGCGTTGGAAGACTAGAAACGAAGGAAATTGGTACACATAAGCAGGAGCTGTATTGCCTACGCCTCGGGAGTGAAAGGATACCAGACCCTGAGAACTTCAGGAGATGCCAGAGGAGACCCTGTAGAACAGGTCACAGCACAAGTGAGCAACAGGTGCCTGGTCTGGCCCTGCTGCCTGTGTGTGGAAAAGCAGTTTATGGAGCTGAGGTTCAGACCAGAGTGGGTGGCATTGCCTGGTGACAGCATTCATCAGTAGCTGCAAAGAGGTAGAGACCTGGAACTCTGATCTTTGAGGAAGTAAGTAACCCACAAAACCAACTCTGAAAGTGGGGGAAGCAGTGGGAAGTTTAAAGTTGGCCGCCAACAAGAATAGGAATAGCTAACATGCAGGAAGGGGCAAGCCCATTCTTTCCATGCTGCTAATCTCTCTGGAATTAGCATCACTGGCGCCATGAACAGCGACCCAATTGGCAAAGGAGGAATGGGCTGGGCAGTAACATGAGGCTCTATCATCTCTTGAATCCTGGCTTCAAAGCCAGAGGATAGTAGCACAGAGCCACTAATGCTGTCATCACAGTGTGAGAGCTTGGGTTGGAGGAGTCACAGCTTCAGAGCTGAGGCAGATTAGGGAGATCTCAGACAAGAGGTGAGGTCACACTGAAATCAGGATTGGCCTAGATAACCCAAGGGACCCCAAATCTAGAGGCAGAAATACAGAAAAGCTTGGCTCTCGTTCTGGCCATTTTAGAGTCAGGGGCAAGTGTGAAAGGAGTAAGGAGATATAAAAGAGTTACAGTTAAAATAATTAACTAAATGTCAATATCAGGTTGCCTTGTTGGGTAAGATTATCTTTGCTAAAGTAAATAAAATGGCTGAGGCAAGACATAACCACCCTCTTCTCGATGACACCCACAGCCTGCTCCTGTCAGTGAGATCGGGAATGACAGAAAGAGAAGAGAATTCCTGGCTCTCTTTATTCTTAGAAAGGACCCAGGCTGATGACTTTCAAGACTATAAATGTTTATTACTTCTTTTAAAACATTTTCCCCAAACAAAACCCATGGGTACAGCCCAAGGCATGAAGTAAATAGGAGCAGAGTCCCCCGGGCAGTCAGAGTGTCCACTGTTGGCCATCTCTTCCTTGGCAGATGGGAGGTGCTGGTACTCTGCCCTGCAAACCAGAACACACCTGAGTGTGTTAACTAATGATCTCAATGAAAGCCCTGCTCCTAGTTTTCAGATGAGGAAGCTGAGGTGCAGCAAGGTCACTGGATCCGCCTGAGGTCACTCCACCAATCGATGCCAGAGTTGTGATTAAAATGCAAATCTCCTGACTTCTGATCCAGGACCATTCCCACTAGAGGTGAGCAACCACTTAATTTTCTGTCTAAGTCGGTACACACTCTAGAGTGAACAAAGGCATAAAGATAATTGTATTAATATTGTCCCCAACACTGCTTACGTGGGGCTCTGCCGAGCAAGTCAGAACATGTGGTATGCCTAATGAAACCTCACTGCCTGCCTTTTTTACCATTCAGAGATCACGTTACCTAGACCTTGACCTGTTAACAAAGTTGTGTGTGTATGTGTGTGTGTGTGTGTGTGTGTGTGTGCGTGTGCGTGTGCACGGGTGTGTGCTTTAGTGTGTGTGCATGGGCAAGTGTGCTCTTATAAGTGTGTATGTTTGTACAAGTGAGTGTGGTTGTGTGTACACACCGTGCAAGTACTCCACTGCTTTAAAATCTAATGATTTGTCATAACAGAGACTCAAGCAGCCTCCCCGCCTAAGGTTACTCACTCAATGTCTGCTAGTGAAAACTGTGTCTGGGTAGCAAAGCCTAGACAGCAATCCCTGGTGAGTGGAAACTGGGTCTAAGAAACGCGTGGGCTAAGCTGCAAACCCTCTTGTACCAGCAGCCTCTCAGCTGGAAGCAGTAGACTACAGCTGGCAATTGTGAAGAAGAAAGTAGAAACAGCTGATTACTATACTTAAGCACCAGGCAGGAACAAGAGATTAAAAACGACCAACACTCACATTACAGAGCTGGTCTAGAGAAGACCTGGCTTTGTGTTCTTGGCTCCAAGCATTGGAATCCACAACTGAGTGTCACCCATAGGCCTAAGTGACTTCTGCTTGTTTAGAGAGATGCCTTTTAATCCCAAGCATCCAAGTGGCTGGCTGAGCCTTGGATGGCCTATTCCTTGTCTTTGCAAGCTCATAATTTGGGGGTGCAGGGTGTCAGTGGCGGTTCTGCCCACAGGAATGTGCTTTTGTTTCCAATGCCCACTCTCCTTTTTAGGGGAAGGATTATGCTTCACTGATAGCCGTGTTTTTCACTTTGACTAATGAAACTGCCACAGAAATGGTGCTGATAACCGCCTAGCAGAACCAGGAAGAGTCACCGCGTGCTATGCAGCAGCTTTCCCGCTGCCCCGAGAGCAGCAGTGTTCTGGATTGGACTGCTGGTGGGCCTGGACCCTGCGTGTGTGGAGGATGCACAGCCACTGTCCTGGGATGCAGCAGTACCCAGAATTAAACACTTGGTAGCTACAAAGACTAGGGGGTGTTTCCTATTGCTTACTCCCATTTTCACCAAGATTTATATGACAGGATTCCCAAATGTGAGGAAGAGATCGGGGGCTTATAAAGAAAGAATGACATTGGATTAAAAACGCATTTTCCTATGTGAAATCCACCCAAACATATAATGTGTAAAGAGCCTACAATCTTTCTTCTGTACGGCCTCAATTTCCTTGCAGTTTTCTCAGGGGCTGTTTTGCATCCTCATTGGATGTTGAGGGTCCGAAGTCCGCTTGAGAAGAAGAACCTTGGGTCCCAGTCAGCTAATTCTTTATTGTTTCTATTCATTTTTTTACAATTTCTATTCTGTGTTTGTTAGAGAGATTATTTATATTGATCATAGTTTTTTTTTTTTTTTTAAATCACTGAATGTTAAAAATTGATCAGAATAGTCTTCCACTGGGAGAGTCGTTTTTTGAAAACACTCAAGGCAGGCTTAGACAATAAAAAAATTGTCATCAAGTGTGTGTGTGTGTGTGTGTGTGTGTGTGTGTATACATTAAATCTGGTTTTAGGTGGATTTCTTTCTCTTAAAACATTACATACTTTATTTTAATGTATTAAAAACAGGGAATCTATTATTTTTTAGTTATATGATCAAAATAAAATAGCCGTAGCTATTCAGTATAGGATTATTTTTCTCCCCTAAGGAAATGAAGCTCAGTACAGTTTCCTGGCTTCCTCTGAAGTGCGAAGGCTCCCCAGTTGTGCTCACATCTGCTTGTGGTATTCAGTCCTTCATACTTGGTTCACAGGCTGAAAAGAATCCTTACATTAGAAAGCAGGTCAACCAACAAATTCCAAGGAGAATTTACCTCAAGGGCTTTGCAGAAGAGGTCAGGCAGAACCTGGTGGTGGTGCCAGGTGTGGGCTGATCCAGAGCAAAGAGATACATTGGGGATCCAGTCTCTCATTACCTAAGGTCAAGAAAAGCAGTTCACACTCATCTCAAATGGCTTTGTCTTTTAAAATTATCTTCCTTCTTTTTAGGAAGGATATTCTTGTGAAACACATTTTCTTCAGTCCTCTTTCAAGGCCCATCAATCCAATCTCTTCAACAGTGCAGCCACTGAGCTACTTCATGGAGTCTCCCTCATCAACTGTGTAGCCACTGGACTACTGTGTGGACGGTCTCCGATGTGCCCCAGGAAGATATAGTTATCTATGTAAGGGGCACAGAAGCCTACTGACTCGCTAATGTCAACACACCGCTGAAAGACTGACAGTGTCTGATTGGTAAGTCACTTTGAAAGCTAAGTCTGGAAAGTGGAAGCAAAGACAGGGTTCCTGTAATGGATGCAGAGACAAAGATGGGAGAATTGTTCTGCTTGAATCAGTAAACTGGTAGAGGTGGAGAGGAAGGGTATTTGCACAACTGGTTGAGAGACAGTGAGCTAGTAAGAAATACACAAGCAGCCAAGGACTTCCACTACCAACCAGTATTAAAACTCAAGGTGTTGTTAGGAGGGGGTTCCTTTTGTATCTGTCCATGGAGAGGCCCTGTGGGAACAGTACTGTGGGCAACAGTGAGAGCACTCCTTAAATGCAGACATGGTCTGTAAGAATCAACACAGCGGAGGCAGGATCTGTAGTCCCAGGATAAAGCAGTACTCCCCAAAGACTCCCAAGAGAGACAAGGTTGGAGACTAAGGCAAATCCTGGCAATTGATGAAAGCTGGCACATCACTCTCTTAAAAACCTCAAGGGCATGTTGACCCAGCTACTATCTTGGTTGCAATTTAAAGACACAGCCCCTCTTCAGCATCTTTAAATGCACCAGAATACACTATTCAGGAAGCTATGTCTGTTTTTCCCATCACTTTTCACTATTCTGACATCAGTTCAAGTACCAAACAAAGCAAAGGTGTGAGGACACAGACATTCAATGTGTGTCAACAGATGACTCTCCAAAGGAATGGGTCTTCTCAACAAGATGGAGCATTAAATCAGTGCCAGGAGGAGAGGCTGAAGCACACGGCGCTTGGTGCTCTGATAATAATATAAAATGGGGACCAGCCTTCATCATAAGGAAGGTAGTTAATAAGGTATGTTTTCCTCAGACTCTTCAAGGCTCTATGTGTCATTTTAAAACAACCTTGGGAGCCACAGAGATGGCTCAACAGATTAACTCTCTTGCCACATATGCCTGCTAACCTGAGTACACACCCTAGAACCCATGAGAAGGTTAAAGGAAAAACCAACTCCACAGACTTGTCCTCTAGCCTCTACATCTGTGCCATGGTACATGAAACACACACACACACACACACACACACACACACACACACCACACATGCATGCACACACATGCACACACCCCCCCCACACACACACACCACACACAAACACCACATACACACACCACACACACCACATACACACACACCCACACACCCTACACACACCACACATACACACACCACATGTGCACACATGCGCGCGCGCACACACAAACACACACTGATAATAAATAATTTTAAGTTCTGATGTATTCGAATGTAACGACATGGAAAGATTTGTAACAACTACAACCAAGTTTAAAATACAAGGTGAAAAATAATATCTGAAAATTTGATGGAAAACCCCCAAAAATAATTACAAATCTGAATATGTATGTATATTTCCCTTGGGTAGGGAAAGGGCTGAGTAAAGACCTGGAGATAAGAACCTATTTTGTTAGAAAAATTTTAACCAGGAGAATATATTCATGTAGTACTTGCATAATTAAAATGCACAAAAAGTTTCAAGTAATATAAAAATTAAACAGGGCAGTGCATTAGGAGTACAGGTCGTTAGAATTACATACACATAATGCTGACTATATAAAATGAGATGAAGAACCTTATTTAAATTATGTTCTGATTGTTCACATCAGAAAATACTAGTCCTTGGAAAACCAAGGATATTGTATGCACACAGGACATGTGACCTTTACCCTTTTGAGACTTTAAAACTTAGGGTGTTGCCACAAGTACACCCGTCACATTTACTCCCACTTTTAGCAGAGTTGCTTGGCAGTAGTCTCCCCTTTTCACTCTCATCTGTGAGAAAGCAAGGAGGTTGGAAGTAGCCTGTGTGGGTGTCATAGCTGATACCTTTTAGGAAAGGAAAATCACTGATGCTGAAGCCAATGTTGGTCCTCCAGGTATGTGTAAAGGCAACGCAGGCAGGACACAAGGCATGCACCTTGCTAGTTACTATTCTCAATGGTCCATGACTTGGGTGGATGTCTTCTGATTCCTTCCCATGCCTGCACGCCCTGGCCCCAGTCTCTTCAGTCTTCTGTGAAGTCTTTCTCCCTCTTGTCATTAGTCTTTCTTTCTGCTGATGCCTTTTGTGAAAACTGATAGATTTTAAACAAAACACTCCCTTTATGCTCCCATCCGAGAAACTTCCTGTCTTTAATCAGGTTTTCCTGAACGCTTGGTCCTTCTTCCCTCCTCCCTCTTGTTTTCTCCACTGGCGTCCAAGGCCACAACTTCGGTTCTTCACCTGTCATTTCGTCTTTCTTACCAAGGCCATCAGTGTCCTCTCTTAAACAAAGGATCCCTTCTCCATCCATCAAGACCGATAACTGGAGTCCCTGACTAAGAATGCCACCATACTTGAAACTCCCCTGGGCACGCCTTTGAGATTTCTCTCTCCTGGAACCACTGTTTCCCATTGGTCTTTTAGGGATCTTCTTGGCTTCATTATCCATGACCTTTCTTTCACCCTTAGAAAAGTTCTATCCAATCCACATGTTCGGTTCTTGCTTTTACAAAGCTGTCCCTACATTGACCCCATACCATCAGCCACTCTCGGTGGGCTCTAGGGACACAGTAGCAGGATTTCTCCCACATATGAACCTTCCAGAATTTTAGTTGTAGTTGTTGTAAACCCAGATGAATCCCTTTCCTCCTGGTTTGGTTTCTCTGTCCTCTTTACTTGCATTAGAAACATCATTCTTTTCTGTTCCTTCTGTTAGTCTCTCTTTCCCCCTTGTTTCATGGCTCTTATATACGCACACTGCTCTCCCAGCTTCCTCTACTAGTGTGACCGTCCCAACGGATGGTTGCAGGCTCCTAAGGGATAAACTGTCTTCTCAGATGGTATCCAAGGAATGTCACAATTTTCTGTGTTTACCAACAGAGGATTATCTATCAACCTTTTATGTGTTCCCAGATCTTCTTTCCCTAACTTATGAGTCTAAGAAAAAGAAAGACTTTCCCAGAGTCTGTTTAGAAAGTGAGTGCTGGTGCGTGCCCTTAATCCCAGCACTCAAGGAGGCAGAGGCAGGCAGATCTCTGAGTTTGAGGTCAGCCTGGTCTACAAAGGGAGTCCAGGACAGCCAAAGCTACACAGAGAAACCCTGTCTTGAAAAACAAAATCTGTTTAGAGAGACTCGGGATCCTCAAGAATCCCTTGAATGTAGAGATTTGAGCATCCCTGGACCCTGAGCTTTGCCTGCTCCCATATCACTCCCCCTCATCCAATTCATAGTTCAAAGATACACACTCCATCCTTAACCTTCTCTGAGTCTGATAACTTAGAGTCCTTCAACTTCCAAATCATTAAATCTCTGGGGATTTAATTTCGTAATATGACCAATGGCCACTTGTGAACCCCAATCTTGGGTAGGACACTAGTGCAGGGGTTTTCCTCTTTAATCCTCCTCTTATCCACACGCTGTTGGTACTATCTCTGTTAGCCTGAGGCTCAGAGAAGTGATGAAATACCATAATGCACCCCATTCAAGAACAGTTAGGCATTAAAGGAAACACATCAGTCTATATAGTATCTTACTGTATTCTTTCTCCAGTCAGCCACGCTGGCTGCCCAGCTATTTCTATTCTAGGCGATGAGTATTAGCTATATTAGCCACAATCTTCTCCTAGAGTCTTAAGGACAGCCTGTTTTGGTTCCTAGCTTTTTTTAACCCTCCATAGTAATTAGCACACAGGAGGTTCTTAATAGTTCCTTGGAGAAGGTACCTACTCTTCCTACCAGCTCCAATACCCTCCACATGGTGCTACATTTTTCCACATGTCTCAAGAAGGTGATGCTTTCCTTTCACAGCTCTGGGCCACCTGCGCGCTAAATCTGTGTAAGGAGAGCTTTCTAGCCATGTTGGCTTGCATTCATGGGATTACTTTCTCTGTTTCCAGAGGAGACCCTTGTTGAGGAGCGCATAGCAAGAATTTCTTTGTGTTTCCTAGCCAAGCAATATTAGTTCTTTTAATCATAAAACCTTACCCCTGATGTCTTCTTTTTCATATGTAATCACTCTTTAAAATTTCACTTGCTGTTTATTGATAATATGATTGACACCGTTCTGGTCTCCAGCAGTAATTGAATTCCATGGTCAACACCCAGTGTGGGTTTCCAGCTGACTGGACCACCATTTAGTCCCTCCACTATGCTTGTACTTTGATTTCTGGTGTCTTCCTGCAAGGGTTGTAGCTTGTGACACTATATGATCTGGAAGGAAATAACTTGGGGGAAACCAGGCTAAGTGCTTAAGGATGCACGAAGGCTACGCAAAGTACTCTCGTGGAGTTTGAAAATCATCGACACTCCAAAAGTAATAAGGAGACAAAATATTCATCATTAAGTGAAATATTCCTCACCATCAATCTGAAAGACAGCAAAAGAGCAGTAGGTGTGTACTCCAAATTGCTGAATCAGCTGACTTGCTAACTTTATATATCTTGTAGCCAAATTTTAGTCATTTAAATTAATTAGTTTAAACCAAATTCCCAGGACCCATGAGCACTGTGACTCTACTGGATCTTCCAGTGATATCTTTCTGGTGCTAACTAGATGCTCAGCAAGTTGTAGCAACTGTCTCTCAAAATCACCTGTGCCTGGGGTACTAAAGGACCTCTGAAAGGCTGGCCGCGTCTCTGCATGATTTTGTGTTTGTATTCTCAGCACAGACCCTGATACTACAGGCCAGGCACTCAGCAAATGTTCATTAAATGGACAAAGGAGTAAACAAAGGGACAGAAGCGCATGAGAGAAATTTGGGGAAGTTCTTCCTGGCACACAGGCTCTGGCAGAGCAGGAAGTGGAAGGCTGGCTAGGCTGGCTGGGCTTGCCACTGTGACTTGTAAGCTATGGCTTCAGAGAATCAGGAGCCAGCTCCAGTACCCCCGCCCCATAATGGCACAGAGTCACATCTGTGCGAGGCCAGCATGCCTCCCCCACTGCGCCACATGATGGGGGCTCCCTCTGATCAGCCTGCTTGGGAAAACTGCTTGCACCTGGCCTAGAAGAACACAATTAAAAGATGCCGTAAAAATTGACAGATCCCAGTGCGGAGAGCTGAAAATACATTACAATTCCGATCGAACTATAAATAAAGCCCCTAAATTAAATAAATCTCACACAATTATGGATTAAAACATGTTTAGTGTTAATGGCCTTGCACATGGACCCTGACTCCTGCAATTGTTGCTGAGGCTGCATGGCTGGGGGATTGCATCATAATTAACACCAGGCCCGCCTTCAAGGAGCTGGCCTGAAGTTCAACTAGGAGATTCAGGAAGAGAGGAGGGGGCCCCACTTGGGGCCACTGGCTATCCCTGGGAAGACTCTGACACAGGCATGGCAATTACCTCCAGTGGCCTGACTGGATGCAGAGGCATCTGCGTTCTGCCTCCCTGATACATTCCCTCCAACAAATGTCCATATGTAGCCACATAAATGGTCCAACACCAGAAAGAATCTTGGGAGAAATACGTGGATGTCCTGTTATTGCTCATTCCTAACTCACTGCCTTAACGTCCATATTTTAATACAAATAACCAACCATCATGCTATGTATTTAGAGAGAGAGAGAGAACTTCCCATAGGAACCCTCAAACTTAAATCACTAGACCAAAGAAGTCAGTGCCACTTCAAAGGATGATCAACATTCCACAACCAGGCGGGGTGGGGGGGGGGTGGGGGGGTGGGGCGGTTCTAAAGTCCAGGGTCTCTTACAAGAGGAAACCAAGGAGCCTGGGGACTTCAGTTCAAATTCTTACCTGTAATAAAATCCTCATTCGAAAGAGGCTCCAGGCTCTGCACTGTGCTCCCTGGAGCAATGTGGCCAGACAGCTGAGAGCAGGGATCTAGAGCCTAGAGGATTAGGTTCCTGGCCAAGCGTTGTCACTTTCTAGGTTCAGGCTGCTCTCTGTTTCCGTGTCCACATCTCTACAGTGATGGTAATGCCAGTTTATCTTCTGTAGCTATGAATTCAGCCAACCACATAAAGTATTAGATAATCAATCGACCAATCAATCAATCAATCAATCAATCATGTCTGTGCAGAGCATATCTAGCTATCCCTGAACAACATGGTGGAACAACTGTCTGCGCAGTATTCCTGTGCATCTAGAGATGCTGGGCATGTGTGTGGAGAGCATGGATGGTGGTGGGTTATTTGCAAAACCAACACTTTATACAGATTCAATTTGAGATTCTTTTTGGGGTCTCGTAACCAATCCGTTGAGGTTATTGAGAGTCACCATTCCCTATTTCTTGGCTATGCTATCTCAGCCAGAGAGGAGGCTGGTAAGGACTCACCGAGGTGGTGTGACATTCAGTAGCAGGCAGTCACAGGACACTACCTTAACACCTGCACTATGGGAACTCTCTCCCTCGCCTTTCTTCCAGGCATCTTTCTGTTGTCTTACCCAACTCCAAAGAGGTTCTGGAAGTCAGATCTCCAAGGAAAGTCACACTCTGGAAGGGATGATTAAGAAATCTGAGCCTTGTGGAGGAATGGCTAAAAGACGCTGCCAGGGCTCCTCAGATTCCCTGGGGGTAAGAGATGTTCTTACCCAGAAATGGCTGAAGCCTTCACTTGTCCTTTTTCTCCGCGTCCTGGTCTGAACTCTCTGAACCATGTTGTTCCCAGCAGTTATTTCAGAATGTTCATCTTAACTTGTCACTTTCTTGTCAGTGGACCTCCCTTAGGATGAAGCAGAAAGCCCCTTACCAGTGTTTACAAAAGAGGGCAATTGATCTGTCTTAATCTCTCCACTTTGTGTCCTGCCTTTCAGTCATATTGACCCTGTTTACAGGGAGTTTGCACACTTTCCTACGCTCCCAGCCTCCTCCCTGCTCTCTTAGGAAGCCTCACATGGTTGACATGGGCACTTGAGTTGGAGGCTGCATCCAGACAAGGCCTCCCCTGACCTAGCTTGCAGAAGTTTGGAGCCTTTGAGTGTTTCCTCAGCCTCCCATTCAGCACCACAGCCACATTGGCTCTAGTGGAAGTGCCTGTTTACACGCCTATATCTTTTGCAAGGCAACAAGTTCCACAGGGTCAATGGACTGGGGTTTGATTTCCTTCTTCTTTTAATCTATGTACATAATGGACCCTTGCTGAGAGTAGCACTCAGGAAACACTGGGCAAATGAATGAATAAGCGGCTCATTCTTGTGTCCCTGCTTCTCTGTGATTGTGGCTTTCAGGTATCACCGCAAATGCTTTGCAGGAAGTTCAAGGAGAGATAAATGTGCATCTCCTTCAGCCAATCAATACACAGAACTGCAGGATCCATAAGGAAGGTGGTTCTGTAGAATGGGCAGGCTTCCTGCCTTCTCCTTCATTCTACATGCCTTCTCCAAAGGCCTCATCAGAATGGGACTATGGGATGTTGTTAGACAGCGTCATCTACAGAAGGATGGCCTTTGTCTTCTAATGAACTACGTTAGACTGTGGGAAACAGTGGCCTATAATGTGACAAGACTTACTTATTCCCAAAAGAAAAGTGTATAAGGTCCTCCCCTAAGGCCAGCAAGAAGGCAAGGCAGGCCACACTTTCTATTTAGATGCCTGAGTACAGGCGTATGCTTACTGAGGGTTAGTTCCTACACAATCAGTGGTAGCCCATATTGATTTTCAAATAGTTCAACTATCACCAATACTGGGCAAAGACAAGACTTGCTTGGACCAATGTGTTTTAAGAAAAATCTGCCCATCGACTCCATCATAGAAATAGGATATGATGGCAACACAGTCTTCAGCATGTACAGGTACGTGCTGCCTTCCATCACAGGTCTCTGGGATGCTGCCATAATCTGAACAGAGGAAGTCTAAGGGCAGGGAAGAGGTGAGGAATTGACAGAAGTTTTTTTTTTTTTCCCTTTTTTTTATTAATTTATTCTTGTTACATCTCAATGTTTATCCCATCCCTTGTATCCTCCCATTCCTCCCCCCACCCCATTTTCCCATTATTCCCCTCCCCTATGACTGTTCCTGAGGGGGATTACCTCTCCCTATATATTCTCATAGGGTATCAAGTCTCTTCTTGGCTACCTGCTGTCCTTCCTCTGAGTGCCACCAGGTCTCCCCCTCCAGGGGACATGGTCAAATGTGAGGCACCATAGTACGTGAGAAAGTCATATCACACTCTCCACTCAACTGTGGAGAATATTCTGACCATTGGATAGATCTGGGAAGGGGTTCTCCACAAGAAGTAGGTATTTGGGCAGCTTTTCAGTACTGTTTGGGAAAAACAGTGATAACAGTTATCAATGAGACCCTGGATGAACTGCCAGCAGCGCTCCATAACCACCACACAGATGCAGCGCTCCTCCCTGTAACACATCCTTCCTTTAACTCACCATTTGCCTATTTTCCTTCTTCCGCTTTCTTACGCCCCTTTGCCTGCAGCACGTCAGTATGAGTGGTCTTCACGGCTTCCTCTGGACAACCAGGAAAGCCAGAGTAGGTTTTCTCTTTATTGTGCATGTACTTTGATATGTACCACTTGGTCCTGGAGCTCTTTGGGGTGAATCATTTCAGAAAGCACTACACAACACCCTGCTGCGAGGACACGCAGAGAGCCAGCACCTCCCTGTATTAAATGGATTATAAATTGCCTGAATAAAACACTTTTGGGCACTGATTTTCCTTCTGTAACTTTTTTTTAACATTTTTTTATTAATTTATTCATTTTACATCTCGATTGTTAGCCCTTCCCCTGTTTCCTCCCATTCTTCCCTTCCTCCTGCTTCCCCCCTTCTCCCCTCCCCTATGTCTGTGATTGAGGGAGACCTCCTCCCCCTATATATGCTCTTGGCATTGTGCATGAGGTACACGTACACTTTCTCCACATCCTCATGCTCCATCATGCTGAAGGTGAAGAAGTACACACCTGCAGAGGGTGAGGGAGTCACGTGATCACACACCTGGTTTTGTTACTTCCGGGCATTGTGTAGTTTCTTCATGTCCTGTTTATAGGAATATTCTTTCATCCGCTCACCTTAAAGGTGCTTTGATCAACAGGCATGGTGGCACACGCCTGTAATCCCAGCACATGGGGAGGCAAAGGCAGGAGGATCGCTGTGAGTTCGAGGCCCCCCAATCTACAAAGTGAATCCAGGACAGCCAAGGCTACACAGAGAAGCCCTGTCTCAAAAAACAAAACAAAGTTTTTAAAAAGTGCTTTGGGTTATCTTTAACTTTCCTAATGTATTTCCCGTTTATACTTAGTAAGGTTTTAAAAAAAAATTAAAAAAAAAAAAAAAAAGAAATAGGATATGATTGTATCCTGGTGTGTCAAAAGTTGTTTCCTTAGGTTAACTGCTGCAGAAGTCCTTCTGGAAGGATGTCTGGTGGAAGCTAGCCAATAGTGAAAAGTTTATGGAGACTGATGCCTATTGGAGACTCTGAGTACAGAAATAGGAAAAGAACCCACCAGTTACCAGATCAGACTCCTAGGGACAAGAATCAAAATGGATGCTTAGATAATTTCAAGTGTTTTCATTAATTATGGAAAGGAGGGACAGCAACCAGTTTGGGTTGAGCATGAGAACACACAGTGGCTTCGTTCATTTGGTTATATACTCAATCATTACTGTATGTACTGTATCTACAGTACGTATGGTGGAAATAGATGCCCTGTCCTAGCTGCTGAGATTACAACAGAAACTTACTGTTTGTGTTTGTGACTTCATCCTGAACTCCATACTTGAAAACAAGCTTTTCAGTCAGAGGTTGGCTCTGTCTCCCTCATGTCTAATGGAAACCTGATTTTCTCCCCTCAGATCACTATGTGTCAATCTCTAGGTGATGAATCAAGTATGCCTAAATGAAGGTTGGCTTTTTTTTTTTTTTCTCACCAAAAGTCCAGTTAGTAAATGTGTTTTGTGTCCTTGCAGTCTTAGTCACAAGTTTTCACCTCTCTTGGTCGAGTGCAAAAGGAGTGACAGATGCTAACATTGAAAACAGTATAGTGATGTTTTTAGAAAAAAACAAAACAAAACAAAACAAAACAACCCACACTTTCTTTATCAAAAATGTGGTGGGCGGGATTTTTTTCCCAAGTGTCATAGTTTGCTGACATTTTATTTGATTTTAAATAAAAAAAACCCCTATGTTTCAGGAGTACTTTATAATTTTAAATATTGTTAAAGACACCAAATAACTTTTGTTTATAAGAGTTACATTCATTGGCATTTACACAGCCAGATTACAAATGAGAATTTAAAGTATACTTATATCACTTAAAATTCTCAATAAAAATGTTATTACATGGTATCATAACATATATTTTCTGAAAAACATCTATGTTTTCAAAGCATTTAGAGAGATAGCATTTGACACTTATGCAGGTTTCTTCAGTGTCTGGCTTGGCAGGAGACAGCTGGATTTAAGTGTGTTTGTGTTCAGACTGGGGCAAGGTGCTCTTTTGGTTGGAGAGTTGACGTCAAGGTGAGTAGCTGGAAAAGGCAAGGCATCATAGAACCTCTGAAAATCCTGAAGACTTCTGGGGTCCTCTGTGAGCTATGGATCCTTGGGAAGCCCCACCTGCAGGGCCAGCTAGTCTCCCAGCTTCTCCTGCAGCTCTGGTAACCAAGCAGCTTAGCTTGCTCTGACCAACAAACTCAGAAAAACTATCTTTATGAGCTTCATTTCTGAAATTGGAATGATAACAATAATGCCTAATTTATTTGCAGATATTGAGTAAGCTGCACACATAAAGCACTTGTTTTAGTATGTGGCTAACACACGTAAGCTATGATGATGATGGGAGTTGATTAGAACACACAGACATCTGCTTGGGGTAGCACCGGGTAATGCTTGCTTTCTTAGTAAAAGGGCTGAATCCCCAAGAGTGGACTTACGTCAGTTCCTTCTGACACCACACAAGATGATGTCAGAGGGGGGCTGTAGCAAAGAACAGGAAGAGAATAAAGCTGACACACCTCTCTCTCTCTCTCTCTCTCTCTCTCTCTCTCTCTCTCTCCTCCTCCCTCTCTCTCCTCTCTCCTCTCTCTCTCTCTCTCTCTCTCTCTCTCTCTCTCTCTCTCTCTCTCTCTCTCCATCCCTCCCTCCCTCCCTCTATCCCTCCCCCCTTCCTCCCTACCACCCCTCCATCCTTTAGATCCCAGTGGTCACCATGTTACTAGTGTCCCCACTTTATCTTCTAGATCAGCAGTTCTCCACCCAAACGGCCATTGGGAAGCACAGATTATGATTCATAAAAGTAGCAGAATTACAGTTATGAAGTAGCAGAGCAAATAATTTTGTGGTTGGCGGTCACCATGGTATGAGATACAGTATTAAAGGGTCTCAGGATTAGGAAGGTTGAAAAACACTGGCTTGAGTGGCCTTTGGATAAATGTCACCAAAGGCTGAGGTACTTGTTCTAGAATGGATGGCACTGGGTTCTGCCAAGGACCCAAATGAGGCTGGAAGCAGATTTCCGCCTAGAGCTTCTAGTGAAAACATCCTGCTACTATCTTGATTTTCTTTACTAGATTCTGTGGGACATCTGACTTGAAGAAGGTTAAAGTGATAAGTTTACGTTGCTTTAGCACAAAGTCTGGGGCAACAGGTCACAGTAGCAACAGGAAGCCAATGTATCTTCTCGTCCAGCCTTTGGGCTTATGCTGAGGGACACATGTTCCCCTGCCCTGGTCTACCTGAGTAAACAACACACATTTACATTGCAGCACGGACTGACCTGTCCTGTGCCCTGGTCTTCTTGAAAGAACATATGACAGTCTCCAACAGTGCCTGAGAAACCCTTGGATTGTAATACATCGTCTCAGCAATTAATACCAAAATGATGTCATTGTGACTACTACAAGAGTTAATAAAAAAAAAAAAATTAAAAGCAGCACACTCCCGATTCCCTTTATTTCTTCCCCTTCCTAACTACAATGGGCTCCTGGAAGAACCATAAGCCGTTTTATTTGTCATGCAGGTATGAGAGATGCTGAGGCCCTTGGAAGATGGTGGAGCCAGGCCCCTTCCTACGGTCTACCTTGTTCCTTCTGTTGACTTGGGGTAAATTCCCAATGATAAAGCAAGGCAGAGCTGAATGGCTGGATAATGTAGCCACTGAAGGGCACAGAAACAGACGCAGGCAGTGGTTCCACTAACATTCACTTACACGTGTAGTTCCGCCCCAGGCAGAAAACCAAGAAGGCATCACCGACTTCTGGCCTCCTCCTCTACTGATGCTGCAGTCTTGTTCCAAGATAACCCATGTTTTCCTTGCTCACATCACTGAGTGTTGGCTGTGGATGTTTCCCACCCCAAACAAGCCCCGTGCACATTGCCTTAAGCTGGGAAATCCCCAAACAGGGTGACTGTGTTCTCTGGTTGTGGCCCGATTTGACTTCCAGGCAGTGCTTCCTAACATAGGTGGCCGTCCACTGTTCCCCGTAGGTGGTGAGAGTGCCCTCCCCAGTCTCTCAGCATCTGTGGTGGAGAGTGGCTGCTCTTGAGCCCTGACATCATATCTCTCAGCGGTTAACAGCACACAATGGTGGAGATGCAGGTGGACTTTTGCACATATCTTCCTATGTATGCCATAAAAGACAATGTATTTCCAGTGCTTTCCACATAAATGGAAGCACTGATACTCTTCTTGTGTGCCTAGTCAAGGTCTTTCATCCTCCCGCACTGAGTACTATTTTATCAAATTGTTTGCTAATATTGATAGGAAAAGCAATGAAGAAAGCATCTTCGTGGTGGTGGTGGTGGTGGTGGTGGTGGTGGTGGTGGTGGTGGTGTGTGTGTGTGTGTGTGTGTGTGTGTGTGTGTGTGTGTGTGTGTGTGTGTATGCTCCTTTTAGAAGTTGATGGCGAATGGGGTGCATTAGCCACTGGCACACTTTCTTTGGTTAGTTTTCAATTGAGTTCCTATTGTTTCTCTTAACATTTTCTATGACCGTTTCATGAGTCAATAGTAGTAACTGTTTTCTGTCTGACATAGTCATGAAAAAAAAGTCCCCAAATTTTATTCATGATGACTTTGGAGTACAAAAGTGGCTTTCTGATTTTTAGTTTAAATTAAGATATCTTTTCATTGCAGTTTCTTTCATTGCACTGTGTTTGGACATTCTTTTCTCTCCAGAGATTACTAATAATTTATTCCCTTCCTAATGTTTATATAATATTTTTATGCCTAACTTGAATCCAACTAAAATTTATTTCAGTTAGTGATAAAAGAACTTGAAGCCCCCTCCCCTACACAAAAGTCTTTTTTTCTGTTATGAAGTTATTTATTTTTCATGGGGGAATTATCATTTTTGTCCAGATCACAAAAGGAGTATCTGCTTAATATGACATTCAAATAATTGCTTAACTGTATGAAACAGACATGTGAGGTTTCCAGCGGTCACCTCTGCATGCCCCAGGTGCACACCGTTAGCAGTTTGGTATTACCTCGTTTGTGATCCACTTCCAAGCTTAAAACAATGAAAATGGCTTGCTGCCATGAGACACTTTACTAAGCCATGGTCCTCTTTTTGCTTAACCATAGAGAAACCTTTTTCTACAGTGCTCAGCGGGAGATTCCATTCTGGTAA
This sequence comes from Acomys russatus, assembly GCF_903995435.1. Classification (NCBI taxonomy): domain Eukaryota; kingdom Metazoa; phylum Chordata; class Mammalia; order Rodentia; family Muridae; genus Acomys; species Acomys russatus. The sequence continues at coordinate 90,437,321 of NC_067138.1, read as the reverse complement.
CACAAAGCAGCCGTATGGCACTGCACTGAATAGTCCAGCTTATTCAACCATCCTCTATTTACCAAACTAGATACTTCTGATTTTCTTAATAGTGACAATCATCAATGAACAGTCTTATGTAAGTCCTAACACTGTGCAGTGATTGTCTCAGAGTTGATCCTTAGGTAATAATCGATGTGGCCAGAGCACACATGCCTACACTTTACACACATATTTAAAAATTGTTTAATGTAAACGATGAGCCCTTATGCCTCTATACCAGCCATTTTGTTCCCTCATAATATTTTCAACAACAGATGTCACTGATACCTTTAATTTTACAAACCTGATTAGTAAAAATACATTTCATTTTCATTTCTTTCCTTATCTATGGGATGAGTATATGATAATGTTTCCTTTGTTCTCTCTATATATTTTGTGTGTATGTGTGTGAGTATGTAATCTTTGTTAATTTTAAGCGTTCTAAAATGGATAGTTTGATGTTACTTTGTTTTTATAATCTCAACTTCTAAACTTAATGAGTATTGTATCCAATTTTTTTCTAATCAATTATCTCTTTTTCTTCTGTCTCATGACTTCCCAGTCCAATTTTCTACAAGTTTAAACATAATCATGTAGAACAAATATATTTTGTACCTTGCTCATACAGGGAAATTTTTATAATTTAGAATAAGCATTACTTTTAGATGTAAAGTTCACCTAATGCCATTCACTTTGGGTGACTCCCAAATTGAAAACATCCTTTATGAAATCTATTTTAAGTGTTAATGGAAGTTTTGAAAAATCCACTCATTTAAAACCTGGTTGCTCATTTACCCAACCATTTCCGGAACTGGCCACTATCTAGGTATGACCTCTGACTCTGCCTCAGGACACCAGCTGAGGCAAGAGAGGAAGAAAATAACCTAACTATAGGCGAGGAGACTGAGAACCACCCACATATGCTGTGTAAATCAGCCCTGGCTAAATGTATCTCTGCCATGACCTAACCAGCCTGGCTTTATAACTGACCTGTCTAGGACAATGGACGATTGAGAAATGACAGGCACACCTAAAGAAAAGCTCTGATGAGATGGGCTGTGAGCTCTTATGGAGATGCAGCCCAGAAACTCAGAACATTCTCATAACACAGCTTATTGGGGTGGTGGTGAGTGGATCTTGGTAGGGGGGTCTCTACAGAGGAAAAGCCTTGGGCTACAGTTTCTGGAGGAAGACCCCATAGTAGACACTTTGTGCACACAATGTCAACATCCGTAGGTGGACCAGAGGTAGGAGCTGGCATTCCTATGGACCTGAAGCTCTGTGGGTCTTGTCTAAGTTCATGGCATAGACACGCATCCACACAGCGGCACACCTGCTCCCTACTTAGATCTGAAGTCAACTTCCCCTTTGCCCAACCCCAGCCCCTCGGTGCTGTGACTCCCACATTACAATCCACCAGGGGAGGGAAGGATGGAGGAGGATGGGGGGGGGGGTGGTGCACAAAGAGCAGCTTAGCTGACAGTAAATTTTTTTCTTCTTACAAAACCGGCCAGCATGTGAAAACTGCGGTCTGCATGCAGATGCAGGCTCAAAACCCACCATTTGCACCCTGAGAAACTTGGAGGTGCGACTTATCTAATGTGTTGGCATATGGCAAATCGTACTGCGAGTTCTGTGTCATAGTGGAATAAGGTGTGTATGGGGGGGGCGGTCCTTAACCAGTGGAGTTACCATGTCTCTCCCCTTTCCCCACATCGCTCTGTGGACTGTTTCCACTAAGCTGGGGAGTAATGTCAAGGGGTTAAAGGTCAAATAGATGCGCTAGATGTGCAGTACTCACCCCCCAACACACACACACACACACACACACACACACACACACACACACACGCACGCGCGCGCTGCCTTTCCACACTCCACTCTCACTCCAGACTTCCTGTCAGCACAGGCTGGTGTCAGGACCAGACTGTATGCTTAGATGACATGCAAGCCACCACTCCCACCTCCATTCTCTGGAGCTGTATGTCCAACAGGGTGGGGGGTGGGGTGGGGCGCAGACAAAGCACTACAATCTCCCTGAGCCTGGTTTGCTCTTCCATAAATAAATTAGGGGGGTGCATAGATTTGTTTGGGGATAGAGGAAACAAAACAGCAACTACAACAGCAAACCTTTTCTGCAAAGCCCCAGTGGGGATTCCTAACCAGGGTCTGCTCTCTGCAAACAATGATCTGGCTTCCATGCCTACCCTCCATACACCCTGGCTGGTAAGTCACCCTGCTCAGAGGCTCTTCTGTGCAGACACTCACTGCCTGTGCTGTCCTTCCCATGTCTCTTCCTGTGCTCTCTCCCCTGGCAGATTTTAAGTTCCATGGAGACAGTACTTGGTAAATCTTCATTTCCCCCAGAAGGAGAGCCAAGGCCTTCTTAGGGACAACACGCTGTTGCTTTGGCCAAAGCTGTCACAGAGCTGGTAATTACAGAGTCTTCCAAACATACAATGTAAGGCCAACTATACAACCAAATCAACATAGACATTGGTGGCAAAGAGAAAACAATTCTGTGGTTTACTTTATCCGATAAGTCACCAAGATTTTCACCAGATTTGTGAAAGAGGCCTTGGTTCTGTTTTGAGAAAGGAACATGTAAAATACCCAAGTTGTTCAATACACTTGACTGTCTTTTTTTTTAATGCATGCAGAAACTTAGACTGTATGAAATTGCTGGAATGTCTCCCACCATCGTCCTAGTTACAATGGCGAAAGTGTGGACAAGATTGAGGGCACTTTGGCTGGGAGTCTCACAAATGCCTGTGGAGATGCTACCTCTACCTTGGGCTGGCTCTTGTGTGGTTTGGTGACTTTCTTGCAGGCCACCCTCCCATCCAGTGATACACATTGATTTAGGCTCTGACTCCAAACCACTATTGCAGCCTCTGCCTCTGCTCTTCCCCCGATCCCTGACCCGGTGCATTCTACTATAGATTAGTGAAATAGTTCGAATGTGAAATATCCCCGACAGGCTCACGTGTTTGAACACTTGCTCCCCAGTTCCTGATGGTGTCTGAGGAAGTGAGAGAACAAGGAAAGTTGGACTGTGAATGAGAAAGTGTTTTATTTTTTCCTTCTTCTTCTGGTGTGCATGTCTGCTTGCACTTAGCAATCTTGCCTGAGCTTTCTACTTCTAGATCCATCAAGATGTAAGAAGCTATGCCACTGGCTTTTATCACCACAGATTAAAAACACTAGTCTCTACGCTTTCTCTGTGACGAAGGACTGACTGCAGGCCCCTCAAACTGTGAGCCAAAATCAACCTCTTCTTCCTTAAGTCACTTCTTTTAGGTTTCTCATCACAGTGAGGAGACAAGCAATTAATATTCCCAGACTCAGCCTTCATCCCTACACTCTTTCTGCTCTGACATCATGTGGCTGTCGCAACTGTCACTTTCTTCAAGGTTTATAGTCAACTCCTTCTACCTCCAGATAAAGCTAGTTGCTTTCCTAAGTGAACCGTCAACTTCAAATACTTACTTTGTCCATTGCCCTTATGCCTTCCGTGCTGGGTCCTCCCTGTCCTCCTGTTCTCTCTGCTGGTGGACTTCCTTGCATGGTCCTCGGCCTTTCTTCTGGGTTTCCTACTCTGTCCCTAAATGAATCCATCCAAGCAACTGATGCTGTACAGCATCGCTATTAACAGCCAGATGGCTTCATCCCCTTGGCCTTGACACTTCCTGGCCTCAGTCTTCACTATGCCAGCAGCCCCTTAATCTTGACTGAGCCACTCAAGGGCATCCCTGCTTATGCTGGACCCTGAGTGATGTCTTGTCCAGTCAGCGTGCAGGTGAGGAAGAGTGGCTCATCTTTATCCAGTTGCTCCTGCCTAAAGCACTGGCCATGAGGGCTCTCCTGGCCCTCATTGGTCTGTCTCTTCCTCCACACAGACCCTACTGTCTCTGCTGCTGAGTCTACCAGTTCGTCTCCAACTCATCTGCATCCCTCTTTTCCAGGTTCTCCTCCAGAAATCAGCTGAAGGGGCCTAATGAGAACATATGTCTGTCGAGCCCAAGCCCTCAAGAGACCTCTTCCCATGCATGGGATGAATCTCACACACCTCACCTCTAGGTACCCCAAGCTCTGCTCCCTTTCAGTGTTCTCTTTGGTTAGCCTTTCTTTCTTCCTGAACCACTCCCTGCTTCCTAGAATATGATCAAAATATGCCTTCTTAAAAACAAACAAACAAACAAAAAAACTTCTCTCTTTGCTTTCCTATTTTTTCCCTTAAATTTAACAACTTGATGACACCTCTTCCCCACCCCTACCCCCAAGATTTGAAGAAGCAGCTTTCCTTTGTCACCTTCCCTTCCTCCGCCTTAGCCATCAGAGCATCCCCTGGGACTGTATGCCCACTCACACCCTCCTTCTCCTAGAGCAGCATGTACGTCTTTAAGGGAGGCTGCGGCATTTTAGTTGCTGACAGTGCCGAGCATCTAGTAGGTCTTCAATGCACAGATGCCTGACTGAGAAGGAGCCCACTTCCCTATGGCTGACAGATTGCTGCTTGATGTCTTCCTGCATTTGCTCCCTCCTTCTCTTTGGGGACAGAGACCATTGCATTCTCTAATTGCCCACAATATTCACTCAGTGCGTGATGTGCACTTGTGGGTCTAGGGTGGAGAGGACTGTCTGAGCTCATAAGAACGAAGATTAATGACATGAGTGCTCACTGGCGACTATATGGGTTCCGCTGAAGGCTCCAGAATGGTGGAGTATTGCTTTAAGAGAGCAAATCTGGAAAGACTCCTGGTGCCAGGTGGTTAGAAATCCTGAGCCTGAATGAGGCGTCTGGCTGTGTCTTCCCTTTTATTCAGTATCATGGAGGCTCCCTTAGAAGAGGAGACCAATGACACAAGATGAGCAGCTGACTTAGTACAAGTCTGCTCTGTTTTGTTCCCTGCTCCCCCAAGAATGCCTTGGTGGGAAGTGAATAAGACATGTAGAAAGCCACTATTCAGGCCCTCAAAAAAAGGGGTGGGGTTATCAGCAGAGCTCAGCAGGTCCTTTCCTCTGGAGAATGTGCAGAATTACCAAGAGTGGCTGCTTTCTGGGGCCACATTCATCCCAAGGCTTCTCTAGCCCTGCACTTCAATGGCTGTCAGGAGAGTGGCCCAAGTCACTCATTTATTCTGCAATTAGCCCCATTTGCCGTTTTCCTCCAGGCTGACCCTGTTGCACCAGCGAAGCACAGGGCTCAACATCTTGGTCAGAACATCTGGGTGTGGGGCACCTGAGCAACCCCAATGCTGTCCTTAAGGAAACGCGTTTCTTGTAATGTGAGCCGTGCAGAGGATGACTGCGTAAGCCTATAAGACTGTTTACTTGGTCCTATTGATTCTGCTTACCCAGATGCAGCCCAGAATGCTGGCTAATGTTATTGACAAGCCATCAGTCCATGAACAGAAGTGTGGGGCTTGCAGGTCTCTCAGAACCACAACACCCTGATGGTAGACAGTTGACGGAGAGCGGGAGTAGGCCAAGGGAACTCTTGCAACCTGTGCAAGCCAGGGTGCATTAATGAAAGATGTAAACTCGGTCGTGGAAGACAGATGTGTTTGTACTAAAGCTATTTATGCATGAAATAATTACGAATGTGCAGTTGAATCACGACTTTTCATTACTGCCTGTGTCTGACACTCTTTCTTGGTTCACAGTGTTGTTGGTTTCATGGGGGCATTGGGCAATGGGTGACAGGACATGTTACTTCTTCAGGAAAGTCCTAAGGTACTTCATCTCTCATCACACCAACCCCGGACACCTGTCTCTTCTAGGAATGTTTGTTGAATGACTTTCATCCAATCTGGACCAGCCCTGTCCCCAGAGGGAGCTCAGTGACAATTCATTCTCAGAAGGGCTCAAAATTTCAGCATCTCAAGCCCGTGAATCAAAAGCTCCCTAGAAGGGCCAGCAGAGGTAGAGATGCTATCACGATGCGCTGGTGTGGGAGGGTGACCCCAACTGCAGCATTTCAACAAAGACCAGGAGAAGCAGAATGCAAACCTTTCTGTGTCTTGAACCTTAAGAAAGAAGATGTAGATTTTTCAGCAAAGTTGGGGGAGAATGGGTAGTCTTGAACCCCAATCCTCATAGTTGCTGTGGTTGTGAGGAAAGTCTCAGTGAGCATATGTGTGTCTCTTATTTATTTAGTAATTTTTAAATAAACTAACAATTTTATTCTCTTTTTGCTTCTCTCTTAAGTTTCTACAGTGACCTTTGTCTCTTCTTCTGCACGTCTAGATCAACGAATACAATACAGACATCACTGGGTGGATGGGAGCAAATGGTCATAAAGCAGTTGCCCTTGTACTTTCCCTGGTGCTGAGGATACAGAGCAGTGAGTCGAGTTGCCTCTAGGAAAGCTTGGATGGAGACTTCTGAAAGCCACAGGTAACTGGAGCCCCTGTGGACTGTGAGCAGAGATGATGGAGAAGCAAACACACACAAACAGCTGCTGTTCCGGAGGCTTGAGGGCTGCCTTAAGGGACCAAAGTTCTGGTGTCCCATCCTTGAGTCTTTCCAACACCCTTTACTTCCGACCCACCTGGATCTCTCCTTTGTTTGTCCTGCCACTAGACTGACACCCCTAGAAGGCCAACACATCACTTGTACAGCAATTTTAGATCTCAACACGGAAGATACCCTTCCTAAAATGCTGGAAGGCTGACCAAAGAGAGTTAGTTTCTTGCTAAATGTAAGCTTCTACCACAAGGTACTGATTACAAACTATCAGCTGTCTGACTCTTTAAAGTCTTTTTGGCCAAGTAGCCCTTGAGGTCGATATGGAAAGGATCTGTACCCACACACACGATTTTAGGGTTTTTGAAACACTACAATGTCCTTCCCCCAGCAGGATCAAATCAATGTCCCAGTGAACAAAAGAGACCAAATGTAGCTACTTAAAAGAAAAATAAATGGAATGGCAGTGAAATGAGAAGGTCAGGGGCCAAGGGAGTTTTACTATGGGTATGGCTTCAGTGTGTGCATGACAGTTCAGGGCGGGCACAAGGAATGTTGATGAACCCAAGATGATTGTAGGTACCTGCTACCAATCTTCCTCCTCGCCCTCTTACACACACACCTGCACTCACACAAACACATATCACTCACTAAAACATAGGCAGGTTCACAGGAAAGCACACTAGCACAAACACATATTCAAGCATACATAAACACACTCAAACAGATATGCACAAAGAACATGCCCACACGTAACCTCAACCTCTCGCAGTAAAGGAAAGGCATGAAAAGCAAAATTTTATTTCTGTCCTTCAGAAGGTGTTCCTTGCTGACTTTATGGTTCTTCACGGACCCTTGCCTCCTCGCTGCTATCCCTTTGTCATCACCTGCGCGCTAGCCTCCTCTTTGACTCCAAACTCTTGGAGCTATGGCTTCACTGGCTAGTGGCTTCATGGGTCAAGTGGTCGTGATGAGCTGGGTAACCTTCACAAGTTACTTAGACTTTTGTTCCACAGTCTTTTCCCATGTAAAAGGAAGATAATAATACTTGTCTTGGCTTTGTCGAGAGGAGCAGATGATTTAATGGCTGTAAATACTTGGACTTGTGCCTGGCACAAAGTAAGCTCTGAAATCCCATTCTACACTATTTCTTCCTCATAGAAGTCCTTCAAGGACAATGTAGTTTAAATGAATGTCATGGGTAAATAATTTATCTCAAGCCCCCACCTGCTCATCTTCTCTAAAAGCAGAAGTACCCTGCCACACTGCTTTCTGGTTTTCAGTTCTTGGTCCTTCGGTGCCAATGACACCTCCCAGGGCCCTCTGTCTGGGGCAGGGTGGTTTCCTTTGAAGTCAGTCACAGGCCTGTTTTCACCTTCTTTGCGTGTTTTGTTTGATCTACTCAGATCTGTCACTATGAGGTCAAGTATGAGCCTGGTACCAGGCTTTCTGGGCAGAGCACGGGTTACGAACTCAGTCACCAATACCGTGTAAGTGGTACAGAGCTTAGTGGCCATTAGAGGCATGTTCTATCATTATCGGCAGTGATTTAGAAAAGAGATATAGCCAATAGGTGCCATTAGTAGGAGCCACCAAGACTACTGCATTCTTCAAGGTAATGACTTCCCCCACAGGACAAGGCACTGGACTGCTTGATCATTTTGATACTTTTGGGCACATTTGTCTTTAATCTTTTCTTTTTAAGCTAATGATAGCAAAACTAAGGACTACCTAACTTTGATTTTCTTCTATATGAAAGCGTTTTTCCAATGGAAGGAAAAGAAGCATTCAAAAAATACAAATTATGTTTAGATTGAATTGGGTACTTGGCACCCTATAAACATGTAATCATTCACTTGTTTGCTCTGGGGGTGATGTATTCTCCATTCATGGCCTTCAGAACTGTTTGGGACTTATCTTTAGATAGCCCTCACATTAAGTAAAGGCCCACAATCTTCCCCAGAAAGCATTTAGACTGAGAGTAAGATCCCTCTAAGAGATACTAGGGATCATTAAGATGAAGAAGAGTAGACCAACAGAAGATGCTTGGCATAAATGGAGAGACTACCACATATTGCTCCAGAAGTAGCCTCTGGAGAGGTCATGCTTCAGACCCCTATGATGCTGATTCACTTGTGAGTATTCCCAATATATTTATTATGTCTGCTGTCAACACGGTACCATGAGCAGAGAGATGAGGATGGTCCTGTCCCTGTGCTTAACTATTGACAACTTTAATGAAAAGGTTAAAATGCTCAGAGTCATCCACTAGCCACCAAAGATGGAAGTGATGTCTAAATGGAACACATTTGAGACAGTTTGAAGAGAGAAAAGTAAGCATGTGATCACTGAGGAGATATAAATCTGGGAGTCCCAGATTGATGGCAGTGATGACAGGAAGAAAGGGAAGCAAGTCCTTTGGGTTCCATGAATCATTAAAGCCTGGGACTCAGAGAGATGGCTCCAGACACTGGTGAGTCTTCACTGTTGAGCTAGCATTAATACAAGCCACACATCCCCTGCCCCCTCAGAGAAATACATATGGGAGGAGAAATAAAGTTGCCCGGTTGGTGTGGGCTGCTACATTTGAGATTTCTTGGTTTGATGTGGTGGCACTACCAGTGATGAGGCCACACCAGTGTTGCTATCATAGAAAAAGTCAGAAGGTTGTGACTTGTGGCCACTGAAGAAAAGGACCTTGGGCCCTGGACCCTTTGCTTGAAGAACACACACTGCAGGTGGGGCAATTGGAGAACCAGAAGAAAAGTAGGAAGGGAAGACCCAAATTATTTTTAGGGTGTGTGGCTGACTGTTCAGTGTGAGCACATACTTCAGAAGCCATAACATGTGAAGTAGGAAAAGGTCATTTGCTCTGGAAGTCAGGGCTTTTCCAAGAGCCTTGGAGGGAGCCATTTCAACTGAGTCATGAGAAAGAAGAATTTAGGAGGAGTGAGAACAGCAGGGGCTGTAGGGGCAAGAGATGTCCACGTTGAGGTCCAAAGGCTAGACTTTAACACGTCAGGGTCATGGGGTCAAGTTAAACTTCAAAGTGGGCCCACCTGCTACATGATTGCCTGAGGGCAAGGAGACCCAGAGACACATAAGGGAGGGGAGACTGGGGCTAGGCAAAGGTAAGCCTGTGAGAAAATTCTCTCAAGAGTTAAGGGAAGAGGAAGGAAACATCTAGAATATAAGGGAAAGTGTAAGAATGACCAACTGGAAGAGCAGGCAGAACTCAAGAGGCCAGACTCCCATAACAGTGGAACTATGGCCTTTCAAAAAGTAGGTGGTCAAGTCAACTGTCAACTAGAAATTACTAAGGCAAGACTGGTGAGTTGCAGTCAGAGAGAGAGAAACTGGGAGCTCCTCTCTCCACCCAGAGGGAGATGGACAAGCCTATGAAGCCTGCAGAGGAGAGGATCTCAGAAGGGAGCCTTTCTCCCTTTGGGCCCAGGAAGTGGGGAAATGTGTTGATGTAGGGATAAAGATGGTGTCTGCATCACAACTTCAGGAGAGGAAGGAGCCATGAGGAAGCACAAGAGTTTGATTCTAGGAACTCCTCAGAAGCCAGAGCTTCCAAACTGCTTTCTTTTTTAACCTTCTTAATGATTTTTACCATGGTCTGAATGATCTATGGCTGACATAGCTGGCTGAGGAGTGTGAAATGGAGGGTCTCCTGGGGGGAAGGAGGTACTGAACTAACATGAAGACATCTCTACAGGGCTCCTGGAACCAGCACAAATTTAGGCTATGCACCAAAGCAAATAACGTAAGTAAAAGGGATGCATAAAGGATGGGAGGCAAGCAGATTTAGGGAACTTTGTGCATAAATGTCCAAATCAATGAGATTAAGATTCTGCCTAGCAAAATCCTAGGTCTAATAACTCAGATAATCCTGTCTACCAAGCCTGGGGTCTCGGGGGTCAAGGGAAGAGAGCATTTCCTGATAGGAATCACAGGTTCCCAATATTGATACTAATGATGTTATCTAGTGTAATTGAGCTTACTGATCCAGGTCCTTCATAAGTAACTCACGGAAGACCCAGGGAGGAAGTGTCTTTGTCATCTCTCACCTTTAGACTACTAGACAGAGATGCCAAGATTTAAGGTCAATGACCCACAGACCTGACATCAGTCCCAGTGTCTGGACCTAGGTGGTCAAAGTTTCTTGAGTGACACTGTCAATACCACTGTCTCAAAGTGCATGTGGGTTGTGGTCCAGGGGAAGGCTTACACTAAGGTGGGTAAACTGCCTAGCCTTAAGAACTTAGAGAGTTCTTTCAAGGTACAACTTTTATATGAAAGAGCAGTCAATAATTTCCCCATGATTCTTCACTCCTTGTTTCTGCCCCTCAGCACCCATTCCTTGAATGGAAGAATATACAAATACAAGAGAAGAATTGGGTACAAATGAATGAATAATTACACTGTTGCTGGCCTAGTAAATGCAATTAGATTCATCAGTTCTTTTGAGGAAAAACGAAGCATCAAGTCTATTGCCAGTCAGCCTTCACCAGCCTGTTTGCTTTGTCTCTTGGCCTTGCTCCTCTTTGGGCTTCAGTGAATCCAGGAAGAACTCAGCACCACTTCCTGTCTACCACCCCACTTTCATGTCTGCACAGTCCAGTCCCTCAGTTTCCTCTGACACGGGTCTTCTGTCTACTGTTTTCTTTACAGTGTTTGCCTTGGTGCCCTGGCTCTGGCTTTCATTATCTCTTATCTGTGCTATTGTAATAACCTCTGAGCAGAGGGAAGCAGGGGATTGAGAGTCAGATGGATCCGAATTTATTCTTGACTCTACTATTTATTTACAGTTTAACCCTTGGGCAAATGTCTGGATCTGTTGGATTTCAATTTCCTTATCTGCACAGAATGGAAAACAATACCTTATTTCACAGGTATGTGAGGACAGAATGGCAGTGTCTACATCAAGTGCCTAGCACAGAGTCACCCCTGATGCTCTTATAATTTAAGGGTATCATTATGCCATCTCCCATCTCCAAATCATACTAGATATTGCTGCCAGATGAATTGCCTCCAAATACAATTCTGATCATGTCAGAAAGACGGGATGTCACAGCCTATCCTTCGGCAAAGCGGTAGCTGCCAATGTTTATAATGGGAGCGACTTACCTCACTTTTCCCAGTCTGGATGCCAGAACCCTGACTACAAGTCAGGTAGCTCCTGCTCCACCCACTCACTCTCTCTATAAAAATACCTGGAGAGGTTCTTGACTTACAAAGACAATGCAATGGTTTGTTGCCAACGAGAAGAGACCACTGCGTACCTCCCTGCTTGGCTAGGCTATGCAAGCTATGTGATGGGATAAGAATTTCTGGAAACGTCGACAGTCCCTTCCTTCAGTGTTCTCTGGCCCTTTGCCCCTTCAATTAGGGAGATCATTCTGTATTCATTACCTTGAGGAAAATAATGGGATGGGAAAGGGGGGAGCTTTTTCCTAACTGTTGAGTTCCCTGGGCCCCTTTGTGGAAAGAAATAACTGGCTAACAAATGTTAAAGGATGAATTGGGAATTAAGAGCACATGACTTGGTGGGGGCATTGTGGGGGTGAGAAGGCCTGCCTGAAAGACTGTATCCTCACCTCTAGCTCCAGGCAGTCAGACACCCACTGATGCATGTCATCCATACTCCCAGATATTAGTCAGCTCCTCTTCCTGTGACCTCTAAAGGATACACTGCATAGCAACCAACATGGCCTTAGCATTTGGCTAACTCCCGTGGACTGTCTGACGATCTCCAAGACAGCAATGGTTTGCATTAATCCTGTCACACCGGTGCAGCGCACACCAAATCATATACACCAGTCTCAGATTCAGGTTCTGTAGCCATAAAGAATTGATCCCCTCCAAATAATGAAACTAATGGCAAGAATGCCAGATGCTTTGGGGATGGTCATATGTCTGGTGCACCTTGAATGGATGCTTCAAATGTGGTCATAAGGAAGGGATACTGTGGTCTGATTAGGGGAGGTCCCTTCATCTGGACTTGGGATGCCCCTCTCTCATGGCCTTCTGCTTTATTGGAGCTTAGGGGTGGGGCAGCAGAGTGGATGGCAAGAACAGAGTTGATCCAGGAAGGCAGTGTGGCACTGTTCCATTGGTGCCCTGGTCTTTGATACCATGGACTGTTCTCACTGTGGCATCTTTCCATATAGACTCTGGTGTTAGCCATGAGACATCAGCAAGTGTAATGCCTACAGAGACTTGATAAAAAAAAATTATAGTTGATAAAAATGATTGCACAATGCAGTTTGTTCTCTTGGGACCTTTCCTTGGAGATTGACTGCAAGTGGCTGGAGAAAGAAAAGATATGTGGGGATATCTGAGCTGCACCAGCTCTTAGCTGCACTAATTGCCCAACTGCAAGTAACTTCTTCATGAACAGTTCCCCAGCGGAGCTCTCAGATGGGTGTAGCTGCCAAAGAAAGCACTGTGTACGAGCTGACTAGAGTGGAGTATTTCTTACTGAGCCCCACCCATGTGGTCAGCTCATGCTCAAATAAAAGATGCTGTCATCGTAAATAGCTAAGTTCGGGACAGGTGGTCTTGCGGCCAAGGACAACTGGAATCCCTATGTTCTAGATGATGGTTTCCTGTCCAGTTGCAGGGATTCCCCATATGTCAGGGACCCTGACTGTGTCCAATTGATAATAATACTCTCAGTCCCTAGCAAGCCCATAGTAGGTATCCAATAAATGTTTGTGGAATTTACTACATAAACCAAGTACTGATGTATTATGAAGGTTGATTTTTCTGGCCACTTCCTTTCCTTCTAAGCCATGAGCTTCCTACTCTTGAAGTTTCCATTTACTGTTGATAAATGATTGGCAGAGTTCCGAGAGCTCTGTACATGGGATGGCATATTATAGAGAGCGTTGACTATTACCTGTGGAATTTTGGTTAGCTAAAAGCTGAGGGCAATGAGCAATAAGTACTTCTACCTTCTAAAGCCTGGGGCCAGCAAATGTATGAGTATTTTCTGAAATTTCTGTCCTTTCTTTAGCTCCAGCTTATAGATATCAGTCAGTGAGGCCCTGGGAGTTTATGAGTAGGGTCTAGAAACTACACCAAGACAACATGGGTTCGAATCTCCACTCTACCATTTACCAGCTGTAAGATCTTAGTCAGATCACTTAATCACTATACTTTCATTTACTTGGCTGTAAATGAGAGGAATATTGAATATCAAATGGATTATATGTAAATTTCTTAGAGCAGTGTTCAGCTCACGGTAAGAGCTTGTGTCAGCTAGTAGGAGTAGCGTCAGTTTAAGTGAATAGATCTTGCATGCGAATTTACTGCTTCCATACTTCTGTACTGGAACATACTTCCACCTGGGCATCCTTCCATAGTGGGGAAAGCCCAAGTTCAAGGTTGCAAGGGCAGGATTGACTAGGCACAAAACTCCCTCCTCCCTATTCTCCAGTCAACTGGTTGAACAGAGAAATGTCTAGAGCCTTGCTGGCATGCTTAGCAATGAATGTGATAAGGGAATTCTCAGAAAATGGGATGTCACCTGGAGTCATCAAGACTGAAGAGTCCTAAGGAGAAAGGTTGACAGAAGGGACAGGATGATGAGACAGGCCTGAAGCAGGCAGAGTGCAGACCTTGAGCTGGGAAATGGGGATGGTGAGAGCTATTGAACTGTATGGAAATGTTAAGAGTATAGCCCAGGTGGGCATGGTGGCGCATGTCTATAATCCCCGGGAAAGCAGAATCAGGCAGATCTCTGTGAGTTCAAGGCCAGCCTGGTCTACAAAGTGAGTCAAGGACAGCCAAGGCTACACAGAGAAACCTTTTCTTGAAAAACAAAAAACAAACAACAGCAACAACAGTACAGGCCAGTTGCGCCCTTGTCCAAGATGAGGGCCTTCTTAGAGCAATGCAGTCTTGTGTCGAGGATGCACTGAGTGCCAATGAGGATAGGCCTAGGATATCTGACAGAGAGCCATGTTCAGGTCTTGGCAGTGTCACCTAAATAGGGTGTTCTGACCAATGTTATAGACTGAATATTTGGATCTTTCTCAAGCTCACGTCAGTATCAGGACAGTATTAGGACTCAAGGTTTTGAGAAGGTGACTGGGCCTTGTGAATAGGATTGGTGTATAAACGGGCTGCTGCTGTACGTCATCTCCAATTCTAACACAGGAAAACCCGGGGAGAAGGCCCTAGGAGGCAGGTAGCAGGGTTACTGAGTTTGCTTTAGGACTATGCAGGGGGAAGAGATGCTAGACTGATTTCAGCCATATCAATTTCCCCAAACAAAACTTTCTTACTGTCTAAAAGAGGCTGGCAGTGCTCTTGGTACCACCTGCGTTACCTTCCCAGGAGTTGGGCTGGTGCAAAGTGGGTAAGCAGAAAGGCTGCAAAGGGTAAGGCTGCTGCTGCTGCAACCGTTTGCACTCTACCAACATCAGACCCTTATGAGCATTTTTAGAGGTAAATTGCTAGATTGCCATCTCATGGGGGTTTGCCCAGAATGTCACATGTCGTGACAGAGCTAGCTGGCATTCAGTTCTGTGCTTCTCTGACAGCAGAAGAAGTGTTAAGTATTTCTTGGGAAATTGCTCCGTCTCGGCCTTTTGCTTCTTAGCATTGCCCCTGTCTGAGGCACACATGTCCCGTCAAGCTACCAATCTATGCCCAAAGAGCTGCAAAGGCCCCTGAGAGTTGGACTTTGAAGATTTTTTTTTTATTGCCGAACAAAATGCATTTACAGTCCCATAAGCCTTATCGTGCTAACAGAGCAGAGAACAGTTATAGTTCTCAGTGGCTCTTCTTGGGTTCCTCAGAACCACCCTTTCCTGGGCCCATGGTAGATCATGTGCCCTGGAAAAGCCCAGGTAACAAAAAACAGCCAAACAACAACAACAAAAAAAACAAAACACCAACCAAGCAAAACACCAATACCTAATAGAGTGCCAGGCTTCAGAAAGGACCTCTACTTTGCCACTTCTCTTAAGATCTCAGCAAAGCAAAATTATTTGGTATCAGGAAATGGCCCATAATACATGACTTAAGCAGCAATCACATTTTTGTTTCCTTTCTTTCTTTACATCAGAGGCCATTTAGTGGGATGGGAGAGGGTCCCCAATGATGACCTCAGGGAAGCAGTGTGCTGTTTGCACCTTATCTTCTTCACAGTTGGTTGCACAGGAAGGGAAAAGATGGATAAGAAGGCAGGACCAGTATACAACTGTGAATAGAAAGGGCCCAGGATTCCCAACACCCCTGGCTTGGGTGTGGGCCCCACTTATTCCTGACCACGGGTGTGTCTGATGTTCTGGGAATTCACATTATTTCAAACAAAAGCTTAAAGCCACACACTGAGAGGGTGGTCTCTGGAGGGTTAAGAAAAGCTGCTTGATTTCCCTGAGCTGCCCCCAGGAAAGCTCCTTCCCAGTTTCCTTGGCTATTTGCAGAACATTTCCACACACATCCTTTCATCAGGGCCACACAAAACTGCCCTGCTTCATACATGGAAAAGATCATCCTCTGAATTTCACAGTTCCCTTCGATGTTGTCATTAAAATACTTGCCCGGGGTCAAATAGCTGGAGGTGAAGGCACCTAATTGAAATCTGACCCTGCTCTGCTCCACACCCATTTCTCCAGTGGGGTGGCCAGCCTCAGGCCACTCCCAAGGTCACCCCTGGTTCTTCATCAAAACTGATGCTGAGACTGTGGCCTCACTTTCTCTGAAAGGGGAGTCAAATCAGTGGGAAGAACTGAGTTTTGCTTACAGGCTGTCCTTGCTTCCCTCTCCCTTTGTACTAGACTCTAGACAGAGCAATGCTCCACCCAGCAATGTAGTGTTAAGAAGTATTCAAGAGCGATACTCAAAGAGTACATTATTTAGGGTGCTGATCTATAGACAGCTGCCTATAGTATCATTTCTAAAAGTGGCACATTGAAAAGAGCATTCTTTAGAGTAATTAGAATATACTCAATGCTATAGGTTTTAGGTCTTTGTTCACATAATAGAGTGACATTAAATGACATAGAAGATAATCATGATCCACTGTTGAAAAGGCAAAAAAAAAAAATGTCATCAAAAGGTATCTGCTGCCCTGATGACACAGGAGCAGGAGAGCAGGCCCTGCCATGATGGCATGGTGGTGGGAGAGTGGGCCCTGCCCTGGGGATGCTGGATCAGGCAGACTGGCCCTGCCCTGATGAAGTGGGGACAGATGAGCTGGCCCTGCCCTGAGGACAGGGGAGTGGGTTAGCAGGCCCTGCCATGATGACATGGGAGCAAGAGAGTGGCCCTGCCCTGAGAACATGGGAGCAGGAGAGCAGGCCCTGCCATGATGATATAGAAACAGGAGAGTGGACCCTGATCCAGGGTTCTGAGTGAACCTCACCCCGACATCTACCCCATGTATGACCTGCTGGAACATATGAAGGGGCTGGACCTGTAGATCCAAAGGAGATTAAGAATCTCCTTAACACACAGCAACAATGGGATATCCAACAGCAGTCCCAGTGAGGATCTGGTAACGATGGTGTAGGCCTCAAACCAGACCCGTGGCTTGTAGCAATGAACATTTGAAAGTAAACATATGTGGACAAAAGGCTACATGATACACTACAGCTTCTGTGACAAGATTCTTTATTTGTCTGTTTGTTTTATTTTACTTGGGGGAGGAGAGAGATTTTGGTTCATGATGTGTAAATCATAGACATTCAATAAAAGCATACTAAAAAAAAAAAAAGAAAAGAAAAGAAAAAAGGTATCTGGCCTGGAGTGGTGTGCACGCCTTTAATTCCAGCACTTGGAAGGCAGAGATAGGTGGAACACTGTGAGTTCGAGGCCAGCCTGGTCTACAAAACAAGTGTAGGACAGCCAAGGCTACACAGAGAAACCTTGTTTTGAAAAACCAAAAAACCAAAAACAAACAAAAAGGTATCTGAAGATTTCTTTATGTTACATTTCAAAATATTCACAGATAATACAAGAAATGCCTAGAGAGTTACATACCAAAACAGCAGTGCTAGCTATATCCACTTTGATGGTTCTATTTAATTTTCATTTCCTTCATGGGATTTTTATATTTTTTAAACATTCCACATCAAATGAGATTTCTTTGTTTTTGTTATGTGATTTTGTTTTTCAAGACAGGGTTTCTCAGTGAGGCCTCAGCCATCCTGTACTCACTGTATAGACCAGGCTGGCCTCACACTCAAAAGCCACCTGCTTCTGCCTCCTGAGTGCTGGGATTAAAGGTGTGTACCACCATCGTGCAGTGGGAATTAGATTTTTCATGTGAAAACGTCGTGGGATTGGCAACAAAAGATTGGCTGTATTGTTCTGACCATTCATGAATTCAATCACTCCTACGTTCATGTTAAATGCCAAGTACTGCAGAATCAGCAGTGCATTCATTTTGGTTTATGATTCACCAGGCACTGTCCTCTTCCAGGATTCAAGGGGCTGTACCTTAAGAAGGAAGTCAGCATTCGTGGGACATTTACTTGGCCGGATAGTCTTCTTATCCACTCTTTACTCATTCAACGCCATTCTAGAAGGGAGGCATTATAATTCTTGTCTTAAAGATGGGAAGATGAGGTGGAAGAGGTTAATTCACTAGGTCAAGAGTTTGCATAGGTTCACATCTACGGCCCCAACCCACCAATCCTGTTCCAAGCCCTTGGTTGCTTTTCACTGTGACCTTGGCTGCATCCACTGCACAAAGGCTAATCTCTTGGGCTCGAATGGCTTCTGATGGATGCTCGACCCAGTTGGAGTTTAAGTGTGGCATCTGTGGCCTTTGAGCAGGTGGCTGAATTGTCAGGAGTGAAACGGATGATGTGATCTTTCTGAGTTCTAGTCATTCCTGAAAACCAAGCCAAAAAGACAGTGGCCTTGTGGTACCTGCTCACAGTTGATACTTCCCTCCCTGCATCCCTCCTGCGCTTTGTCTGGGTCTTGTACCTGCCAAGACTAATGATCCCGATTCCGTAGGGTCCCACTGGACTAGAGCAGAGCTGGTGTGCTGAAAAGGGAATTTTCAAGTTGGCATTTAAGATTTTGAAATCTAAAAGGAAAGCATGAAAGAAACAAAACCCCAAATCCAAATAAGAATCCACTTGTGGACCAAGCTCTGGGGATCAAATATTCTCTTTGTATTATTCAGAGAAAGGCATAGTCTGCAGTTGAGCTGAGATTTTTGGTTGGCCATGCAGAAAATGCTCCTGGGCACTCTCTTGAAAAACTAAATCAACATTATTTTAATTTGTGTCCCCTGCTTCCTGGTTCACAATAGAGGGCAAGGCGTGCCACTGAGAAGGAGCGTATTTCTCTCTCAAGTTAACTTAACGTGCAGTGTGCAGGGATTGCTCTGCGCTCACTCAATACCACAGCCCAGAGCTTTATAGAATTCTATTGATCTTCACTAAAGCTGGTTAATTTTTTTAGCTTTAATTTTCTTTCCTTATTTGCTCATTAAGTTGAGGCAAGGAAGGGGTGGGGGACTGATGGTGGGCAAGACTGTTTGGATTTAAGGTGAGTTTGAGGGACCTTAGAGCCCATTTGGGCCTAGGTCACTGGCTGCATGCATCTGAGAGCAAATTATTCTCATTGGTTCGAGGCTAGGGGGCGTGCAAAGAAAGGAAAAACAAGAGTATCCAGGAAGTATGCAGATGTTGTCTGCTGCAAACACTCAGAATAAGGAGTCTTTGTGTACATTCCAGAGGCAAAGCGTAGATGAATGTGGTATAACTGGTACCTGCAAGGAACTTACCATCTAATGGCAAGGAGACACACAGAAATACATACCTAGGACAGAGATGTGCCAGGACAATAAAAAAGACCCGTTTTTCCCATTGTAAGGAGGCACAAAAGAATGAAAGCACACTGTTCTCTTCAACTCATAGCATCCTTACTTATTTCTGAAGGACTTAGTTATGCATAATGCCATAGGGTTGTAAGGGACACAGGACTTGCTTGGAAGAGACGGAGGCATGGCTGGTGCTTGGGCAGAAAGTGAGCTTACCCTGGGCCCACAGACTTTGCTGGCCTCCCCTGTCCTGCCCAGGATAGGCAACACTCTCGAAGAGTGGCCCTGGTGGCACCCTTATTGTTTTGTTTTGTTTATTCACTTTACATCCTGGCTGTAGACCCATCCCTTCTATTCTCCCAGTTCCATCCTCCCTCCCTTTCCCCATTCCTCCTCCCCTATTCGTCAGAAAAGGGGATCTCCCTTCCCATCCACCCCAGCTCATGAAATCACATCAGGTGGATCCTCTAGTAATCTTACTGATTAACCTTACTGATGGCTAGTCTCCACTGCTTGGGAGCCTGGGAAGGAGAAATATGCACCAGCTGTGATACACCTCTAGACCACTGGGGGCAGCAGAGAATGCGGTAACCTATAATAGAAAGGTCATGGAGAAGGCACCAAAAATGAGGGACCATTTGCTTCCTTGGTACTACAGAAGTCCTAAGAGTTTTAAAGAACCCCATTTAGAGCAGGAGGGAAGCCGACCAGCATAGCATCCTCTAAGCTTCAGTGTATGGAGAACACTGTGTTCTACTCATTGAGTATTAGTTTAACAAACCTCCTCTTTTTTAAAATAAGCAATATTTAGGTAGGAAGAAGTTGTGTCTCTTGACTAAGCTTTTATGGGTGGTAAATAGCAGAGGCAGGGTTTGAACTGTGTTGCTCCAGCTCCAGGGTGCCTAACACCCTCTGCTACAGGCCTGGGGATGAAAGCACACCTCTTCGTAGTCATCAGCATAGTTGTATTTAGGAGGTAGGTAGATGTTTTATTTTGATACAGATGAGATATGGTAGATACTGATTTACATTCAGAATTTTAGACTCATCAAGCTAGGAAAGATGCCTTCTTCAAGGTTGCCAAATACAAATAGCCAAAAACACTAGGCTTCTTCTTGCTGTATGTAGTTTATTTTATATATGTGTAATAATATAAGTGTATATGTAAAAATATATATATATTTTAAAAACAAACAAATAAAAAGAGTTCTATGTGTGTTATTTGAAGCCTTGTGTTGGGGAACAACTTTATTCCTGATACAAAAGCAGACTTAGAGAAGAACGGTGGGCATTTAGAGCCCAAGTAGTGTACCAAGGGGAGCACCGTAAGAAGAAAATGGACAGGAGAGGAGAGGAGAAAAGGAAATTGTGTCCAGCTCCTAAAGGGTTAAGAGAGCAGACTGCATGCTCAAGGTCAGGGGGAGCTGGGGTATCTTATCCCCTGCTCTGGGTGGGCTTGGCAATGGCTGGCCAAGCTATTTTGTTTGAAGGTTTCTTAGAGTCGATGGGAAAAGGCTCAAGCAAGTAGCAGAGTTGAATGCAGGCCGAGGGCCCATCCATCTACTAGGCCATGACAGGCGACAGGGAGGTTCCAGCCTGGTCCCTTCCTGTTTCCCATTATCCCTTCTCTGCCCTAACCCAGGATGAATTTTTGTTTTGTTTTGGTTTGTTTTTGATGCCTGGAAATGGTGAGAGCAACTGCCTGGCAGTGGCTGAGCTACTAGCTATTTAGGCTTCTGTTGAGTCTAATTTAATCTGCAGACTCCTGGAGTACTTTCTAGAATACGTAGTACAAAGTCTGGTTCTTCCAGCAGCATCTGGAGTCCTTAGGCCTCTATTGGAACCTCATGAATCTTTCTACATGAGTTGTTTTGAGAGAGAGAGAGAGAGAGAGAGAGAGAGAGAGAGAGAGAGAGAGAGAGAGAGAGAGGAGAGGAGAGAGAGAAGAGAAGAGAAGAGAAGGGAAGAGAAGAGAAGGGAAGAGAACGGAAGGGAATGAATCTATTTGAAAGCATTGTGGCAACTGAAATATGCCTTCTGACTTTAATGCAACATTATGTCAAATCAAAAGCTCTCTTGTTTATGAGTGATTCTATCATTTTAGCTACCACCCAGAAAGACAGGGGCTGCCAGCAGTAGGATCCCATCAGGCCAGACACTCTCCCTGTCCAGGGTGTTACAACACCAGAGGATAGCATCTTTGAATCAATGTTGTAAAGTTGGGCTATGACAAAGATGCAGTTCCCAGCTAACAACTTCTATTTATACAAGCTAAGCATATGATTTCCAGGGTTTCAGATGAGGTTCTTAAACCATGAATTCCCATATTTAAAACCACTCGACACTAGGTAACAAAAAAGTATGGTCTTCCATTTTGACAGTGAAGATGAACATTAGAGACATCTGGTTCTTGAGGGTAGACTTCCCAGGATACAGTGACTCTGAAAACTCTGCTTTGACTCTTGGTTCTGACATAATTGCCTCTAAATCACACAAACTGCCAAACAACCCTGATTAAACATTTACTGTAAATGCCAAGGTCAGGAAGCCCTGTGATTGCATTCTGTGGCACAGTAAAGCTGGGCTCCAAGTCAGCCTGTGGATGGCAACTGTGGAACTGATGCAAGGCCCTAGCTGACACTCATGGTCCTGCAATTTGTCAATTTGTCCATTTCTCCATTCCGTTGTTTGTGCCCTTTTGAGAATCAGCACTCACATGAGCTGCCAATCAAAAAGGCTTCTTCTGGGAAACACACAGGAGTAATTACCAGGGCTGTAGATTTTCTTGAGTTTGCAAACTTGGGGAACTTGAGGTGAAAATTTTGAGGGGAGGGTAGAAATACACACTACCTTAGACTCCTGCCTGTAAGTGACAGAAAGTCGTGTTGACTTGGCAATGCCAAAATAGCAAGATTAGACATAGCCTGGGACTAGGGGCCATGATGCTGGCTAGCCTACTCCCCTCCTGTGTTTGCATCTGTGTGTTCCAACACATGGTTCCAGACCCAGCCATGCAGTCTCCAGGCCAGCATGTGACAGTACTGTCCCCAGAGAGAGGCAGCAACTCTTTCTCCAGCTTTATTTTAAAACTCTTAGTAAGAACTCTGATTATACTGGTTTCGATCACATGCAATCCTAGATCAATTAGCTGTGACCCAGGGGCTGAGTGGACACTATAATTTTTTACACTCCAACTATAAAATAGTACTTTAAAAAGAGTGGATAGCATCTTTGGAAAGATGAACAGATGTCTCACACACGTGCGAGGCATTTAAACCATCATGTTTACTCTCAGAAAAGCCTGGTCAAGGTATTAAAAAAAAAAAAAAGAAAAGAAAAGAAAGGATCTTGGACGTATGTCTGAACACAAAGCAATTGTCATTGGAGTCTGGAAAATGTCACTTGTTGTCAACTATGGGGAGGTGGGATCAACCATGGGGAGGTGGGATTGCTACATACCCAGGCAGTCTTCTTGGAAGACAAACTCTGAAAGGCCGTATGTGTCCATTCTTGGGAAATTTCTGACCTTCACAATCACAGGGGGCAGACTCTGAAACTTGTCACTGTGGTTAGGGAAGCCTCAGAAAATGGAGTATTGGCCACAGCATGAGGAATCACTGTGTTCCCTCACTGGACAGATAATTTATTTCTGTTTTAGATTTACAGACACTCTTTTCACAGGTGTCCTCTAGGCAGCTCAAAGCCAAGCTCATGACCCTCGCGTCATAGGCTAAGCTGGCAGGGATTACATGAATTAATCTATTTCTATTTCTCTCTACTTTATCAAACTCAGCTCACCTTATTTTTCCCTTGCCTTCAAATTTAAAGATGCATGCAGAAGTTATTTAATCTAGCATCTTTGTAAGGCAATTTAAACCTTTTAAAGAGGAAGATGAGGATGCAGGCAATTACTTGATCTCTAACTCCTAGGTTTTAATGCTCAGAAACCATCTTGATGGAGTCTATCAGTGAGTGTAGTCCTCCTCCTGGGACCCAGCTGATCTCTCCGAGACAATGTTTGATATCAAGTCCCGTCTCAGGGGTTCAAATCTCCCCTGCCAACTTTTAATTACAAGTTACGTTGTCGGTACAATGTGCTTCCTGCCATTTTTGGCTATGAAAGCGGAATGTATCTTGCATTCCTTCGCAAGATCGAGAGGTAAATACACTTTCTCGTGGTTATTTTACCCAAAAGAGAATTCAGCTTTATCTCGAAGCTTTCACAAATCTGTAATTGCCGAGAGGTTTTTAGTTAACAACAAATTTCGGCTATTTTACCTCAGGCATCCGAAACTCAAGCAGTAATGGCAGCCAAGATAAAACAATTATTGTTTGCTGTGCTGCTGACCCATAGTGACAACTGTCAGAAGTGTGTGAGGGGAGCAAAGTCTTTCTCCACCGTTGGGGTAGGGTTGAGAGTGTGTGCAAGCCTGCCAGATTCCAAGTGGAAAACTGAGTAATATAAGTGAACCGTTCATTTCCAGGGCATTGGGATCACTCCTACAGGAGACTGGTGGTCTCCTTCATTTATCTTACACTTCCCTGTGTGAGGCAGAGGTCTGCATGGACACTGTCAATCTGAAGTCGCTTGAAAGACGCAGTCCACAAAGCAAGCTTCTCCGTTGCAGCCTCAGCCCGCTCTCTGCGCAAGCCCTTGTTTTGGTTGAAACAATGACTATAAATATTTAACATCCTAAAAGCTGTGGCTTTCCAGCCTCCACCATCCGATGGGAGACGACGACGCATGCATTAATTTACAGCCCACTCTCCTCCAAGTGGATCGATGATATTTCATAAGGTAGGGAAACCAGACGGCATCATTTTGGTTGGGAAAAGAAAAGAGCAGGGGTGGCCTACACAGCCAGTGCTCACTTTTAGAGGGAGAATGGAAAGTGCTCTTTCCTTCCGTGTTTGGGGATTGTTTCTTTTCCAGATGTTGACAATATTTTTCTAAACTGAGGAAATTAACATTATCATTTTTGAGAAGAGAGTGTAAAAAGCTTTCTTCTTGGCTACTCTATTCTTCTCCGCACCCCCCCCATGTATGTGGTGTGTGTGTGTGTGTGTGTGTGTGTGTGTGTGTGTGTGTGTGTGTGTGTGTACACGGGTGCATGTATGTCATACGCGCGTGCGCGCGCGCGCGCGCGCGCGCACACACACACACACACACCAAAAAGAGAAAGAGACAAGACAGGCAGACAGAGACAGAGACAGAGAGTAGGGCAGAGGATGTAAGATAGCAAATCCTGCTACCCAAGGAACCAACAACGAGTAAGAGGGAGAGAGCCATTCCCTGAAGTTGGACATAGCATTTGCATTTTATCCCATTGAACAGAGTTGATGGTTTGAAAAAATAATACCCCCACCTAAAATTTACATAACACTAGGAGATCTATGGGGGTGCCATTATTTAAGCGATTACGTTTCCAGCTTTCTGACTGTCTCATTCTTGTCGGTTTCATCTTTAATCTAGAAGAGAAATGATAACCATTGGAATGAAGAAAAAGGGAGAAACAACCCAAGCAGAAGTCACTGTCCTCATGTGGCAAGGAGGTTACTCCTTCTTGCTTTTCTGACTATCAGCCACACGGAAGGAATCGCTGGTCTAGATGCTGATGTGTGAACCTGCAAATCTTGTTATACGTAATTTGCTGGCTACTCATTTTTTTAAAAATTTTATTTGTATAATGACATGCTTCTAAGTTCAAAAGACATTCAATAGCAAGTGGCCCCTCTGGAGACCTTCAGTGGTATAGCTAATTAAAGCTGGTGTGTCACTGCCTGGTGCCCTGCACAGCTGCAGATGCTGAAGGCTGAGGTCTATGGTACCAACCAAGAGCCAACCACCTTTCGGGATGGTGACTTCCTGCTCCCTTTCCCCCCAGAAGGTTTTGCTGGAGAAAACTGCAACAGTGGTACAGAGGACCGTGCCACACTGAGATACACGCTGACTCAGTCTGTTTAGTCAGAGCCATTGCTGTATGTGGGTTATACTAGGATCAAACACCACTAAGATGCATTTTTCCCTTCACGTAATAGAGAGGGCCTACTTGAATACAAATGCTGAAAGCATTTTGAAAGCAGCCCGTTAGAAAACGCAGACAGTGTATCGTTTTGTGTATTGAAGAATCTGGTGGTAGGATAGCTGTGAGGTCAGGCTGGATCCATGGCTCAGGTGCTCTGCCCGTGTCCAGCTACTCTCCAGGCCACTAGCTTGCTGTTGATGTGTTGGTGTGTTGATGTGTTGGTGTGTTGATGTGTTGGTGTGTTGATGTGTTGGATCTGCTATCCTGCTTAGCGGCTCCCCAATCAGCTGCAGCTTCCTCTTTGATGGCAGCCAAATGACCATAGCAGGTCTGACTTCACACTCAAGAAAAGCATCCAGGAGCTCCACACAGGACATACTTCTTGATGTAAATGCCCAGGACTCACCCCTGGGGTTGAGGGTGTGGTAGTGCACCACTGGAGTGAGACTAGAAGGGGTCAGAGAGGAGCAAATTCAGGGAAAGAGAAGTCAAGGTACCACTGACGGAGGAAAAGGAGGCTGCGGGCACAAATATCCAATGCTCACTAAAGCACCATGGCTCTTTTCTGTCGCGCCTTTTACTACACATCTTGATTTTATTTTCTCCTGCTACAAAGTCACCTGAGGAAGTCCACAGGGAAGCCATTCTGGCTGTGGGCTGGATTAAGTCTCAAATGATCCTTTGATCTTCATCTTTCAAGTACTGGTTCTGTGTCTGCAGAATAGGGACCAGCTATGCCGGCAGACACCTGGCACACAGGCCACCACTCTCCTCTTGGTGCTGTGGCAGACATCATCAATCAATCACAGGACATTTTCCTGTGCAGTCCAGATGTGGCCCCAGAGACCTACTTAAAATGGTCCTCTGGACAGCCCCTACCGATATATTGGTGTTGACAAGTGAGATAAAACGTATTGCCATCCCTGGAAAGCATTGCACACCAGCGACGCAAACTGGTGCGTTTCATCCATGTACGAAGAGAACTCACAAACACATACTCAATATTCGTATGCCTCAGTGTTTCTCAATGTGGCTTGCAGATCTCCTGGGTCAGACTCTCCTTATGTTCTTGTTAAAATGTGCAATCCCAACACCCACTCTAGAGCTGTAGAGTCCAAACTCCCAAAGCTGCAGTTAAACAAACACCTTGGAAATGCTTTAAAAAAAAAGATTTTATTAAAAATTCCCTTTACATCCTTGGAAACACTTTTTAAATTATACTTCCAAAGTAAAATTTAAGCACTCAGTAGGCCATGCAATAAAATACTTAAGGCCAGTCCTGCTGGGTCTCTGAGAGGTTGTCCCATCTCATGAAGACGTTGTCTCATAAAGATGTTTATTCTTTCAGAGTGTCATGGGTGACTTGGTCCTGGAGTCTTTGTGGGTCAGAAACAGTTGGGACGTGGGGTGAAAAGTGGAGCCTTTCCCCTTCGACTGGAAGGAGATTTGGCAATGGCTGGAGGAGAAAGTGTGACAGACCCAGGATTACTGGGCTTAGCTGGGACTGAGAACAAGAGGTAGGACACGGTTGCAAAGTCAAGAATACATCCCCACCAAGGAGGGCTCTGTGAACCTGGTGTCTACGCTCCTGCTTTACTGTGTGGGCAACAGAGAAGCGGTTTAAAAGGGGAGGGAGAAGGTGCTGAAGTAGGGTCATATAGAGTCTGGAATTGATGGAAAGACTCAGAGCGAAGCAAGCTAAAGACTTAGATGCAAAAAGGTTGCTGCATTTGCACAGGTGAGAGGCTGAACTGGGACCTGGAATCTTGGCCGAAGGCATGGCCGAAGACACAAGTGTGTTTGCTGGTTTGCCTGCCAGGCAAAGGTGAGTTAAACAGACTGTAGGGGGCCATGAGGCAATGACAAATTAATTCTGAATTTCAGTGTTTGTGATAGAATTTTATTCACTCACATCCTACTTCCAAGACAGCTGGAGGGAGGTTCTGCTCCACCTAGTCATTTGGTGTCTTGGTTTGAATGAAACTGGAATTTTAATAATTTTTTTAGCTGCACCTTTCTTAGATGGCCCTTGGGATCTAAAGAAAAGAGAGGACTGGAGAGGACAGAAGACACTTCGGATAACACAGAAGTGTTCAACGCCGTCCAGAGTCTGTTGGCCGGATTCACAGAGCCCTCACATAAAGACAATGTAAGCTGAGAAAAGGAGGGGACATGGGATGTTTGGTGGTCCCTCTTCTTCAGCTAGATAAAGGCAATCTCATCTGGAGTCAGGAATGGAAAGGATGCAGTTACATGTTGCTTATGAAATGAGAGCAAACGGATAGGAAGATGGAATTGGAGCTGGAGCTGGTCCCTGCTGCCCTCCCGGTTATCTGCAGCCTCGTGTTAGGATTCAGACGCAGGCTCTAGGCCTGAACTGGATTAGTTCTACTTTAAGTGTTTCAGTCTTTAGACATTGGTCAAATGAATGCTTGAACTAGGATATAAGAGTCAACATATTGCACACTAGATAAATGAAATCCAGCACACTCTTGGGTTTAAATCAATACATTGTTTTTATTTAAAACAAACAAACCAACAAAAACTCATCTAAACCTACATGGCTTCCTCAGCAAACTCAGAGGATTTTAGGAAATGCAAATATTTTCATGGAGTAATAAATCTTCAGAGAACCCCCTAATTACTATTTTCTCTAAGAGAACTCACTAAAAAAAAAATAAATAAATAAAAATCCATGTTTCTGAACTGAACACACATCCCTCCAAAAAGTCTCTTGGCTGCTGTCAAAAAGAAGCAAGCGTTCAGGCAACAGGTACTTCCCACCAGATGCCCTCAGGCCCTAGGGGCTTTACTAGGGCCTGGGAACATGTCAGTGGGCTGAGGTCCTTTGGGAGGTACAGTCATCTGGGGAGTTGTGCTTTGACTTAGACTCCTTACTCCAAGCCCTCCATACTAACACATCCTGCAAGAGGCTAATACACTCTCCAAACAAGCCTTCCAGCTTGCTGTCACTGCTGCCTCCCACAGCACTAAGGTTCCCAGCCTGCCTTTAAAGCAAGCTGAGTAGCTAGCCAGCAGGATGCTGCAGGGGGTGGGGATGGGGGATGGGGGGCACAAGACACGGACATAGAGATGATTATGGTACTCTAGCTTTGAGAGGGATTTCTGCTTGTTTGTTTTTTCCCGTTGTGGCCCCCAAACTCTCATTACTGGTCTTTGTTTGAACAAAATTTCACAGCCATTGAGAAAGCACATAGAGAGATGATAGAGGGACTTCATTTTGCTCTGATGGGACAATAAAACAGATATTCCGAGAATGGGTAGGGTGCTTTCCAGTCCCCCACTCCCATCAGAACCATTCTGTTCGTTTAATAGTTGTGCTTCTAGGGCAAATCCAAAGCCACCTTCCCTTTGCTCCTAGGGACAGCGGCTCCAATAGAAAATACTTGGAGTCGTTGAGGGCAGAAACAAGAAGGCTTTCTGGGAACGCAGCGCCTCTGATCCCAGTCCTTTTATGCCCTAGGAAAAGAAAAGAGGCCCAGGCGAAAACCCCTCCTGGGGCTTCCCAACCAGTTAAATATGAGGAAGAGAGAAAGGGGGAAAATTCTAAATAAAAGCAAAGTCTTTGAAAAACTTCAAAGAAACATTTCTCCTGTTCAGAAGTCAAGAGCACATCTGGCTGGCGGTGAAGGGAGAAGTGACGGCATCTGGGCAGAAAGGCTCTCTTCAAATCTGTCCTTTAAGGAAGGCAAGAAAGGGGAGCTCAGAAGATGGCTAGCGAAGAAAACGGCAAGGAGTGAAGGGAAGTTAAAGGGAAAGAGAAAAAAGGAAGGAAAAAGGGTTCTAAGTCTTGTAATGTTTTAGGAGGGCTTATTAGAGCGAAAATTAAGTGTCATACAGAGCTCTGCTCCAGTATTGATGGCTTTTATTCAAAGAGCCATCACCCCGTAAACTCACTTTAACAACTCCCTTCAGATGAAATATAAAAATTAAAGACATTTACAACACAGCTTAGTAGCAGATGTAGCCGTCCTGTTGGGGCTCAGATCAAATAGTGATATAAACCCCAGAAGTATAATGGGCCTTATGAAAGACTCCTTTACCACAGCTCCCCAAAATCCTGGAGATCTCACAAACATGTTTCCTATTCTCTCCCAAGCCAGAGTCCCCCAGGCCTTTGCTCAGCTCCTGCCCCGATAGATCGATGTGTTCTTTTCTGTTGTCATCCTTGCCTGACGTTCTCATGAGTCACTCTACGCCTAGCAACTGGGCCTTGAAGTACAAATGGTTGAGCTGGGTATCCTCTTCTTCTAGGCATCTTCCCTATTAACCTGGGAGAGCCCGGTAGAGGTGGGCACAGCAGGGAGAGAAAATGACAGAAACTGACCTTGAGCTCAAAGGGAATGATGTCTGAGCATCACTTCCCTTGCAGCCCCTCCTCCACAGCCAGCCTTCATTCACCTACCTAGAGAAGCCTGGGAGGGCTTTTCAACTGGATCTGAAGACTAGGTCTCTCAGAGAAGCTGGTGACTTTATGGCTTTTATTATATAACAAATGCAAATGCAGGGATGCTTTTCCTCCCCTCAAGATTATTTTGAGGATTTACTTTAGGAATCATCTTCCTCCACCAGGACACTCAAGCACTCATTTAAAACAAAAAACAGGGTGGTGACACCTGCCTTTAATCCCAGCACCCACTGAGAGACAGAGGCCAGCCTGGTCCACAAAGCTACTCCAGAACAGCCAAAGCTACACAGAGAAACTCTGTCTTGAAAAACCAAAAGAAAAAAATAAAAGCCGTGCTTATATGCCTATGACAGTCCAGTTAGCCAGCGAAGAATAGGGGCCAGATAGCCAGTGACGACAGAGTAGGGGCGTGGCATGAAGACCTTGCTCATTATTGTTAGGATTTCCTTTGCTCTTGAATTGGCACATTCATGGCTGGCTTTGAAAAAAGGGAAAGATGGTAAGCCTAGGCTCTCTGTTACTCTTGTCTCTTAAACAACAACAACAACAAAAGCCAGCGATTTCTCTTGCCTCAACTGTGTCTTAAAAGAATCATGTGAGAAATAGTCCCAAGTGTTTCTGTTTTGTTTTTATGAATTATATTTTATATGTATTGGGTGTTTTATCTCCCTGTGTGTCTATGCATCACATGCAAGCCTGATGTCCCTAGAGATCAGAAGATCATCAGGTCCCCTGTAACTGGAGCTGGAGATGGTTGAGAGGCACCATGTGCATGCTGGAGACTGACGTAGGGTCTTCTGCAAGAGCAGCCAGTGCTCTTAACCACTGAGCCACTGCTCCAGCCCCAGGCCCAAGTTTTTGTCACTGTGTTCCTCTCTCCTGAAAGACAGTGATTTCTGTCCAGCAATGGTGGCAATAGATGCTTGGATACAGTTTGTCCCCGGGAGCAGACAGAAATGAAGAGGCTGAACATATATAAAAAAGAGTCCAAAGAAAGTTTGAGAGCAAGGTTACAAGCCTTAACCTTGTAACAAGCTCTAATCTGAGAATGCCAGGGATGCCGATGCGTTAGACCTGACCGGAAATAGTCACCTGAACTGCCCAGCAAAGGCATCAGATTGACGTCATAGTAGTTCTGACAACAGGAAGGGAGGTCAGCTTGCATGATATGGGCACATTAGAGGGTTGGAGCTTTTCCGGTCTATGTGGGAGCAGTCTAAAGTCTTCTACTCCACAAGTTCCCATCACCCAGGCCAATGTTCCCAGCTGGAGATCATGCCCACTCTGCCTTCTCCCTTGCTGTAACCAAGAGGTCTGCCACATGGCAGGGTTGTGAGTACTGCACTGTTGTCCATCCTTCTGCCTCCCGGAGGCTTGGCTGAAGTCTGTTTCAAATGTGCTGTAATCTGAAAAACAACACAGTACTGAAAGTCAGCTGTTAAAGTGAGAGGCCTGCTGACAGGCTCGGTGATTAAGGAACGGTCTCTCTGTGGAGGTTTTCAAGGAATGACTTCAGCAGTCACAACTGACCGTGCTTGCGCATAGCTCAGTGGTAGAGCATTTGTTTATCGTTCATGATGTTCTGGATTCAATCCTCAGCACTGCAAAAATAAAAAGTTCCACCCACTCACATATATAGCTTCCTACTTACATACACACCCTAGCATGCGTTCATGTATGTGAAGTTACAAAAGACCATAACCTCTCTGGGTCAGGAGACACTACTTTGGACCATTGTAAAGAAGGAGACACCCGTGGCCTGAACAAACACAGGTCTGATCTTTGGGGGAAAAAAAATGTGTGCTTATGTAAAGAATCAAAGAAGATAATAGTTGCAGCCTATGTCACAGGCGTGGACTAATCTTTGATTAAATAATGATATTCAGATGACATTTCTTGGCAACTGGCAGACCAGCTGGAAAAATAAGTCATAATTTCCACAGAGGATAAACTGTTTTGCCATCCAAATCTGGACAAGTACAAACAGCAAAGGTTCTAAATACATAGGAATAAAAGGTCCCCAAACTCTGCTTCCAAAAGAGCTCCCTTTTCTCTACTCACAGAGAAAGCACATACTGGCTTCCAGATGTGTCTTGGTATAGATGGAAACGGTGCATCTCCTGGCATTCCACTTGTCTGTCCTTTCCCCTTGGGTACATGACTTTGACAACTTCCAGTCTAGTTCCTTGTTGTTGTTTTTTGTTTTTTGTTTTTTTTTTGGATGAAGAGACTAAGTTGAGAAGAACTGAGGCCGTGCAGCAGAGCATGGGTTGAGTCTCATCTCAGTGCTCTTCAAAGGACACTCTCACTGGAATTGGTCGGGGCAAGCTATGCATGTGTGTGCCATCAGGCTTATGGGGAAATGTGCATGTTGGTTCTAGGCAGACTCACTCTATTGTAAAGACACCAGTAGAGAAGAGATGGGAAGAGTGGCATGGAGAAGGAGTCATGGATAAGCCATGGAAATTGGTGCTTTGTGGAGCCTTCTTAGACTTGAAGAAGGCAAATGGAAGGAGAAACTCTTCAACGCCGGTGAAAATAGACTAAGCAAAGT
The DNA here is from genome assembly GCF_903995435.1 of Acomys russatus. Classification (NCBI taxonomy): domain Eukaryota; kingdom Metazoa; phylum Chordata; class Mammalia; order Rodentia; family Muridae; genus Acomys; species Acomys russatus. The sequence continues at coordinate 90,405,024 of NC_067138.1, read as the reverse complement.
CGCCTTCCAGGGTGAAGGATGGGAAATCAATACTGTGTCGTCACGCAATACTGTGTTGTCACCTTTTTCTCCTAAGTCTTGCTGATGTGCTCCCTTGGATTAGCTCAGTAGGAGACAGTGACGTGGCCCATCACCAGCCTGGAGGGGAAAGACTGGAGTGATCATGCTGGGAGGGACAGAGGAGCAGAGCATCCAGTTAGATCTTAAGTGGCTTTGCAATTTCTCAGTGCTGTCACTGGGGACAAGAGCGCCGCTTGCTGATCTGTCCTTGAGGGGGGCAGTGACCCTGGAAACTGATGTATGTAAAAGCTCCGAACTACACAGCCAGCACTCGATTCTAGGTCCTCCTCACAGCCACACAGAAGCTTAGGCTCCCTGGAGCTACGCCCCACACTTGTGAAGGCTATGATCAGGAATTCCGCTTCTTACGACTAGTGACAAGGACCTAATCAGGCAGGGCACACAAGCGTACCATTGCTCCCCAAACCACACTCTTAAATGGAGACAGCTGGGAACATCTGGATTGGCTGTGTCCACCAGGACTTTTTGTTGCAAGCGACAGAAACTCAATCTCGACTGTCTGAGCAGAAAGAGAAGTGTTTCAACTAGGACTAGTGCCTGTGAGATGTTAGGAGAGGCCAGAAAGTCTGCGCAGCACAAGGCTGTAGCAATAGTAGTTTGGCCAAACAAACGTCCTTTCCCCATCATGACCTGCATTTATGTTCAAGATGTAATAACATAAAAATGTCAACTAATGTGGGCGTGGTGCTATGTTTTATCACTATAGTGAGAAGTCTGAAAAATGAGCATGGGTTGATGATACAGACCTGCAGCTTCAGTCCTCAGAAGGCCTGAGACAGAGAATTGCAAGTTCAAGGCCAGCTTGGGCAACTCAGTGATGACCATCTTCACCCTGCCCAGAGAAAAGAGGACTGGTCATATAGCTCAGTGGTAGAGAGTTTACCCAGAATGCCTGAGGTATGGGATTCAATTCCCAGGATAAGGGGAGAACAAATAATAAGGATTCTCTCTGGATTGTTTAAAATGTGACTATTTTGTCTTTGTAGCCCAAATCACATTCAAACAGCGTGTATGACTTTTAAAATAAGAGCAAATGTTAGAAACAGCACATTCAGAACACATGGGAGTCTTTAGTGTGGGCTGGAGTTCCCTTGTTCCTGTTCTTCTTTCAATGTCCAGTGGTTGCCTCTCCTTCCAAGTCTCCAGAGCCCCAGCGTGGGCTGGAAGCCTGGTGGGGGACCAGGGGTGACACTGCCCAGAATGTTCCAGAACCCACCTGCACTCAGAGTAGAAAGTGTGAAAGCAAAAGGAACTGGGCACAGATGGAGAGCTATTGTTTTCTGACATATTACTCCAGAAAGCCCGTGGAGTTAATGAACAAAACCAACCTCCCCCCAAATGGATTGGAACCCTGACATTGCAGTGGGGGTGGGGTGGGTAGGATGGAAGACTTTTAGCGCAGTTTTGAAGCTCCGTATCGAACCTTACTAAAAGCAAATTCTTTCAAATTAGCAAGTATTGCTTTTCCCTAAAGTGACTCTGAACTGCAAAGAAAAGGCACTGAACAGAAAATGCGTGTATGTATATACACATGTATATATATATATATATATATATATGCATACACATATGCATAAATATACTTGTACATACACACGAACATACAAACTGGTTACACAGGAAAGAGTGGAAACTCCCCCCGAATTCTTCAATCTCTAACACTCAGGGAAATAAGTCTGCATCCCACCAGTGTACCAGTTTTCCTTTCAGAGAATGCCTGATGGGAGACAAAAAGTAGCCCACATGGCGCTCTTGACTTGTGGCTGACAACTGGTACCTGGTACTGCAAAAACCATGCTCCCAGGTATATGAGATGCTCGTATAAAATTGTTTTGCAAACCAGCTTGATTCTGCCACCTGGAATTGTGACCTGTGAACACATACAAACAGGAAGTCACAACTCAGTAGCTCTATATGTGGAAAAGGCATAGAAAGATTGGCTATCCGTGGGTACCACACCATGAACCAGCAGGCTCCGAACCCCTTTTAGCCATGCATCTGAGATGGTAGACTGAGGATCTTTAAGGAGCCCCATCAACTCACCTCCTGTTCTTCAGTGTATCCTTGACCAAATCATAAATAGGTCAAACAGGCCTCGAGAAAAGTGCACTTGCTGCTGGCTCCTTTTTGTTTGCCTGCACCTGCCCAGGTGTCCCTGAAGAGCCCATCGCACCCACTCCAGCAGATGAGACTGGCTGCTGGTGCTCAGATGACTGAGGGAAATACCTTACTAAGGTACGCAGTGTGGCTGTATCCTGGGGCTTGACATAACCATTGCTGAGCAGGGAGCTGAGGAGCTTGCGACTTTGGCTATCAGGTGGCCATGAGGTAAGCACAACAGCACTGTCTGTGGTAAACAATGTGGTTGGTCTTCTCTTCTAGTAGGAGGGGGTGTCACCATCCCCTCCTGCTCCAGCTACACATGGTTGTAGGGGTGCTGTAGCAGAGGCCTGGCTGGGGTGGGGCTTCTAGGAGTTGCCCATATGGGACTGGGACTTTTCAACGATGCAGCTTCCAGGGGATAGCCAGATAGCCATGCTCCTGTAAGTAGCTCCAACAAGTTCCTTTGTTCAGCAAGCTGTGCTGCAGTATTTTTTTCTATTGGCACATCAAAGGACAACGTTGAATAGTGGGGAATGCCCAATCTGTAGCTTGGGCCCCCGAGTCTAGGGAGTCAACCCAAGTCACCTCCTGACTGAGACTTGTGCCTGATTCTCAGGTTTTTTTTGTTTTTGCTTTTGTTTTTTCATGTGTAAGCTCCTCAGGTCTGTTGACTCTAAAGCAAGCCCCAGCTGGGGTAGGTGCACTGGGCCTGAGGGTGCCAACACCCTGCTGACTTCTGTTGTCACACGTACTTTAATCTGTCACAACCTCTTGGACTCCTCCCTGACAGGCTAGTGCTCCAGAGCCAGCCGGGACTTGGGTCTACTCAAACTCCACGCAGTGCCTGAACTCCGGAGACATCAGCGATCCACGTGCTGCTGCGGTCACACAGACGGTCTTGGTCAAACGCATGGCAGCATCTTCAGAAGTGGCTTTTCCTCAGGCACAGAGGCTCTGGAGAGGGTAGATTTTCCTGAGAGTCAGGTTCCGTTGGCAGAATAATCCAGAGATGAGCTTAGACTTCGAGACGAATGAGGCCAGGTTCCCATTACCTCGAAGTCAGTAAGCCATGATTTGGGAAAAGGGAGTGGGGAAGGGAAGGCCATTTGTAAATGGGAATGACATATGTATTCATCAGATGCCATGCAGGCCCCCTGGGCCTCCTCTAATGAACCACATCTGTTATGGCCTCTCTAGTCCGTACCCTGTACCTTCTCTGTGCTAGTCAACACAAAGGCACTTCCTGTAGTAGCCCTGTCTCTAAGAACCTCACTATTTCTTTGAGAAGGGAGACGACGGACATGTAACTGTCATGATGCACACACTCCCCACCCCCGCTGTCTCGATTTATGGAATGCTCACCATGCATCAGGCATGTTTGTGGAGAGCTCATGCACATCCATTCACCTCACTGCAACGCTCTGAGACAGGCAGGTATACGCATGTGCAGTGGAGGCTCCAGAAACTCATCCACTTGCCCGCAGCTGCAAAGCAGGAAGAACTCAGAATCGAAGCCATGACATTTCAACTCCAGAGCCCCTCAGCTCTCCACAGAGGAGGACGTTGTACAAAGAGCTGTGATTTAAATGCCACAAGTACCCCGCTGTACTTGTTAAATACTTTTCATTGATATCCCGTTAAAACAGAAACCCAAAGTAGAAGGCACACTTAATTTGCCTCTATTTTCTTCTCTTCCTCCTCCTTCTGTCTTACCTTGCTTCTATAAAAGTACTGCCAGCCTGTTCCTCCAAAGTAGGAACCTTAGGGTTGTTCTTCCTCCCTCTCCTTTCTCCTCTGGAGCATCTGTACAGTGGCTAAGTTGACTAAGCTCCTATGTAAGTACACTGTGCAGGCTCTCTTCACATCTGCTTTGACCCCTGACCTCTTGCAAGGCCTACTTCCCAGATGCTCTCCCATTCCTTCCCCACTTCGATACATCCCTTCGCATTGCTGATGTTCCTTACCTGGTCTGCCCTGGTCCAGCAGTGAGCCTTCAAGAAGGGCCGTGGCTCCGGACAAATCTGTCGTGATGGGCTTGGTTGTGCTTTTGACAGAATCATCCTGACTGGGATTAGGAAGTGACAAGGCAGAGTCAGAGGTCAGTTGTGTGCACCAGGGGTTGTGGTGTGTCTCAAACATTAATGCCCATGTGGCTCACAGGGACTCACTGTTGAAGGGCTGTCCCAGATTCTGTGGCTCTGGAGCAAGGACAGAGTCTGCTTTACTAATAAGTTCCCAGGTGGCTCTGATCCTTCAGGACTAGAGGTGGAGTAAGAGAGTGTTAGCGGAATTCAGAACAAAGGCAGGGGTTTCTCTAGTCTATAGCAAGATAGAAGGAACTGGAAACAACAACAAAGCCACTTTTTTGACACCAGTAATAGGCTAGACTGTGCTAAGACTTGTTTTGCAGTCTCGGCTTAATCTTTGCAGCCTGCCACTATGAGTGCTGCATGAAAACAGACTGAGAACTCTGGAGAAGAATTTACCACCCCTGCCAGGGGCTATGGGGGTGGGGCTGGGGGCGGGGCTGGGCAGCTTACCATCTAGTCCACCCATCTAGTCCAGTACAGGGAAGTGTGAGGGGCAGTGAGCGACTGGGGGGAGAAGGAAAGACGAGAATCAGTTGCTCTTTTCCAGCGTTAGCTGTTGACTGAAAACCTAGCACAGGCTAGGTCGCTGCCATGTGTGTTCCTAGCCCTTGGGCTATTGCTAAAAGCATATGCTATGATAAGAGCTATCAGAGAGCTTCTGGAGTACTACAGGGAGAGTCCAACGTGATGGCTTGAATTCTCCATGCTAGCAGCCATTGCCCAGTCTGGGCTTCTAGCAACAGAGCTTGAGTCACAAGGGTCTGGAAGGCAGGGCCAAAAGGTCTTGCCCAAAACAGAGACTAACAGGAGAGGGAAGCTCTGTATGGTGGGAAGCTATGAAGGAGTCCTCCCACCTGCAGTCCTGTGTGACAGTACAGATTACACAGCCACGAAGCTGGCCCTGCCGATGGGCTTATACAATATTCATCCCTTATTGGAAATGCTTGGGACCAAATGTGTAACAAACTTCATTTCGTTTATGGATTATGGGATATATTCATATATATAATGAGGTATGGTAGCAACAAGACCCAAGTCTAAACAGGAAATTCAAATGTTTTCATATATACTTTAGACACATCGTATAAGGGTAACTTTTAATAGTATGTTTTTTACTATTGTGTGCTTGTCTTTAACTATAGTCCAATGAGATCACATGTAGAATTTTCCATTGTGTCACTCTGGTACTCCTCCATAGCATCTCTCCTCCTCCTCCTCTTCCTCCTCCTTATTTTTGAAAATGCACACCATCAGTTGCCATCTTTGGAAGTGGGGGAGGGCAACACGGACAGCAGAGTAGAACATGTGTCTGTCCTGGGGCTCATCCTGAGTCAGTGCCTTCATACCCCAGTTTTCTCCAATGCCTTGAAAATCAGAACAGGGAGGCTGTGAGACTGAGTGAGTCAGCAGCTTGTGTCCTGTCCTTGCCTCTCCCCTCCACCCCAGGGAGTGAATACCTCAGTTCCCAAACTCTCTGAGTCAGGAAGGTCGCCCCGAGGACATCTGCCTGTTTGTCCAAAGCATGCCAAGCAAGAAACAGCTGCTGAGACTAGCCCAGGAGGCATCACTTCCTGTCTGCTTGTGAGACCAGACCAGTCCAGGTGCGCTCCTGCCCTCCTTCCCAATTCCCGCCACAAGGCACAGGGGGCTTTAGCAAACACAGGAGGCATTGGCCACCTGATTCCATTTCAGAGGTCCAGACCAGGACCCTGGAGAAACCGTGCCAGCATCTTCTCCCAGGATGTTAAGCATCAGAGTCATCAGAAAGGAGGCAGGGCATGGAGCATCCCAAACCTTGGAGGGACAGAGAATTGGCCCAGCATCCAAGTCGGTTTGGACTGTGCCACTGACCTCAGGCAAACCTTTCCACCTTGTTACCCTTCGAGCCCCAGTTTTCTCATTTTGAATGTGCCCCCACTTCCCTGACAGAATAAATGTATCTCTTCCAGGGAGCCGGAAGCATATGATGCATAATTTAATCTGGGCACTTCAACTGTACTATGGTTGGCTAATTATGTATCTGTCTCTACCTACAGGCCATCAACGTCTTAAGGCAGGAGGCACCTTTCAGTCTCCCCTGGTACCCTTTTAGCTCTGAGCCTCCATGATTCTAGCACATCAGCAACAGCTACACTTCACACATGTATTAAGATGCCCACGTTGCATATCCACCTGCTGCAATGCCTGTGAATAGGGAATCCCTGCCCGCCCCCCACCTCCCATGTAGGACCAGAGTGCAGTAATTGGAAATGTGCTCTCGTGCCACAGATCTCTGTTCCATACCTACCACCTATTGCTGCTGAATTATTTTTTGACAATGGCCTAATAGTACCCCGTTGATCTATGAACCCTGCAGTGCCCAGAATACACAGCATCTCTCAGCAGAGAGAGGAAGGATTTTTGTCCAGATTGAGGAGATGATACCAGTGGTGGACACTGGAAAGAGATGTGAGCTGCAGACCAGATCCAAGGGAAGCGTGTGGGGGTGAAAGGTGGAGGTGAAGAAATTGCTAGAAGCAGCACTTGCTTCCCCAGATTCCGTGAGAATTGAGGAAGGAGGTGGAAGCCCTCTTTCAAGCTGGACTTTTGATGGCATTCACTGCTGCCATGGCCTCCCACTGTGAGCAGATGAGGGACACTTTGGGGACTGTGTAAGCTGAAGTTGAATATCCCAATGTGACTGTCCTCAGCCACAGAACCGTTACAGAGGCAATGTTAAGTGAGGTCATAAGGCTGACCACAGAGATTTCTCACGACATGTGCGCAGAGGAAAGGCATCACGAGGGCCCAGTGAGCAGGCAGCCACCTGCAAGTCAGGCGGGAGTCACCAGAAACCTACCCTACTGCCACCTTGATTAGGCATCCAGCCCCAGACTATGAGAAAACAAACTTCTGTTATTTGAGCCGCCAGTCTGTGGTAGCCTGCTGTGACAACCAGGCTGACTAATACCACTGGCCTCTTTGTGAACACTGCCTGCCATGCCCCTGCTCCAGGGGAGGGATAGAAGTCACAAAGCCTGGGTTGAGGAGCAGGATCTTTGGAAGGAGGGTGCTGGTGGTTATAAGCAGCCTGTGAGTGAAGGCAACACCAACTTGTTCTCTCATCGTGCAGTGGGACAGACAGTGAGTTTTAATTCCCACAGAGGAAATTTGTCCTATCTGCCCACCCTGTTATAAAGAAGCAAGAAAGATACCTACTCAGGGGGCAGGAATCAGATGACCTAGTATATGGTAGGACAGCCTTAGGGACCAGCATTAGCCTGCAAGGACTGTGTTGGACACTTAATGCCCACTTATCCCCTGGTCTTGGGTATTTATAGCCTCTAGTGCTATGAGGCCCGTTGCCTTCGATACTGGACAGCTGCCTTCCTCCTCTATACCCCTCTTCAGCACTGTGAACCTACCATTACTCAAAACCCCACTCTTGCTTCCCAATTTTTATAGTAAGTAGAGCCAAACTTCTGGCACCAAGTTGAATGGCCCACGTGAACTGTGGCTGTCTACACATGTGTTTCTGTCCCCCGATAATGTTTGGGGTTCCTGCATTATCAGATCAGGGACACCAGAAGAAACATTCTGTGGTCTGTCCAGAGACTGGTCTCCTTGCTGTTGATCAATGTGTATGAGATTTTGGTGTCCTGTCCCTGCCTCTGCATGCCGTTATTCCCTCGAATGCTGCTTGTCATGTCCTGTTCTTTTGCCCTCCATCATCACACAGGGGTATTGCTTCTTTTGGTGCCTTCTTTGGAGCTCCCATGGCTGCTGTCTGTATCTGGCCCTATCAGAAGCAAAAGAAATAACTAACAGGAGAGCTGACTTTGCAGAGCTTCACCATCCGTCACGTGGCTTTCCTCAAGCTCGGACAATGGCTCTCGGCTTTGGAGAGTTCTGCCTCTGTTTTGGTTCCTCTGAGTCACAAAGAAATATCGTAAACTGAGTAGCTTATTAGTCATAGAAATACATTTCTCGCTGGTAGAGTGGGTTGGGAAGGCTAAGATCAATTTGCTGGCCGGCTCAGATTGGTGGGAGGGCCACTTCTTGCTTCACAGGAGCCATTTTCTACCTGTTCTTGGTGGAAGCTCCCCAATGGCACTCTCCATCTGAAAGGGCATTAAGACACTCTCATGAGCTTGTCAATACCTCCAAATACTACCACTTTATGAGTCAGGATTCACCATCTCAACTATGGGCAACTCAAACAGTTCCAATTGCCACTTTCCTGAGTTATTCCATGTTAAACTGTTTAAAAAACAAAAACAAAAACAAACAAACAAACAAAAAACCCTGCTGATCCAGTCTAGTAGTAAAGCTCTGCACTGACCCACAGGTCCCAGCAGAGCTTTAAGCAGTAGGTGGGCTTGCCAGGGACTTCCTCACTATTTCTCCTTCTTCCTCCTGTTCTGCTAACTGTATCCTGGCTCCTTGGAGTGGGAGTGGGGGAAGAACAGGCATCCTCTCTGTCTAATTGGTTATGGCATGGCCATGGGAACCACAGTCCCCAGGTAGAAATGTTGGCTCTATCTTTTGGAGTACACCTTTTAAAAAATTAAATACTTTTTAATTTTTTTACATATACATTTATATTATTACACATATATACAATAAACTACCTATAGCAAGAAGAACCAGGAAGCAGTCAGGAATTATATAAATGTTGCATTCTTAGTGTTTTGGCTATTTGTATTTGGCAACCCTGAAAAATACGTCTTTCCTATCTTGCTTGGTGCATCTGAAATTCTGAATGTAAATTGGTATCTATCATATCTATCAACTTAAAACATCTATCTAGACTTAAAAACATCTTAACCCCTAAACAACCAAACTTAATTATAAAACTAAACTATCTGGTCTTTGACCCCATCAGAGACTTGAGAAGGAATAAAATTAATTACCTGAGTATATGGAATATACTCTTTTTTTTTTAGATCCTTCAGGGTACCCTGCTATGCCTTTCCTTGGCCTGTGAGACACAGTCTCATTGACATACTCTAACCTGTCCTTCTCACTGGGCCACCACCATTCTTGTTGCTGGAGTTGCCTTGCCTCTTAGCTGGAGACCTTGTCAAGACCAGATCAACACTACTGAAGCTTTACCCATGTCCTCTCTCTATTGTCATGCTCCCTCTTTCCCCTCCTGGCACTGCTCTTCTCCAGCCTCTCACCTTCAGATCTCTCCAGGTAGAGGCCAGCACAGCAGAAAGTTCCCAAATCAAGGAGTCACTGCAGCTTCTGTTGTGGACTCATTCAACTGCATTGCTCATGGCATGAAGACTAGAATTTCTACAGGACTCGGCCAGAACTGAAGTCAGTTTCTTCCTGTGGGAAACCCCCACATCTGGCTGGAACTGGGGAGCCCCTCTCTCTGCTGTGGAGCCTGGAACTCGGTGCTCCTCCTCTTAGGAATCACTTCCATCAGTGTCACCAGCTCCCATCTATGCCTTGCAGAAAGTGGGTGGCTTAAGGGACCGCTGTACTTCAAGCTTGCTGCCTGAGGAGTGTAAACAATACGTAGCCTCCCAAGCGGTTTTAAGTGGCTATCTAAAGGATTTATTTTGTTCTCATCACAGCCTTAAATATTTACAAAGTATGTAATTTCTGGTATGTTGAACTTATGTTTTAGAAATTTTTCATCAAAATCTTTTTAAAAAAATTGGGGGGGAGAAGGCCTCAAAAAAATTAGCTAACTTGCTAAACCAGGACTTTTACTTTTTAAAACAATGAAAATTGAGCTTTCTCATTTCAGTTTGATAATCCATATTTGTAATGTACAGAAGACATCTCCATTCTAGCCTGAGGATAGGCAGGTGGGCAAATGGGCTGATGGGAAAGTGGGCAAGCAGGGATGTGGGTAATAGAGCCAGCAGGGAGGTGGGCAGACAGCAAGAAGGACAGGTTCGGGAAGGTGGACAAACTGGCTGATGGGAAGGTAAGCCTGTGGAGACGTGAGCAGGCAGGGTGGTGGGAGGTGGGCAGGAGGGCTGATGGGAAGTTGAGCATGTGGGGACATGGGCAGGCAGGGAGGTTGGAGGTGGGCAGTTGGAGAGGAACAGGGTTTGCAAGGATGCGCTATTTGTATTAAATAGTCCTTCCTTTGATTCTCGCCAGACTCTTTCTTGGAATCCTGTGCTTGGTGCCCTGGGAAATGCAGTTTCAAGATGGTCAGGACCTTTATTTTGTGGGAAACTAGAAACCACCAGTATATGCCCAGACAGATTGGCTGTGAGGGAGAGTGGCTAGAAAATAGTGTCCTCCAAGTTATGTCTGGGCAGCAGTTTTGGGAAAGTATGTCTAGAGGTGTCCACTGGAAGTCTACTGGCCTAGTGGTGGCTGGACCATCTCTGGTCCTTTGGCAGGTGCTGCACAGGTAGTCGAACACTGCTAGGCAGAATCTGGTGCCATAGAACCCTCGGCCTCAGAATAGAGCTAGCTCTCTTTTGAGACTGGAATGACAGAAAAGTCCCCTCTGACCATCGAGGTTGGCTCACAAGAGGCTGAGTAAAGCCTGTGGACCACAATTCCACACAGTGGAGAGTGAGCCATCAGAGTCTCTGCTGCCATTGTCCCTGCTCCTGCTCCTCCCTGTGTGGGAAGGGGTGTGATGGGGAATTCTGGGCTGAGCAACCATTTCCGTGTGGTCAGGGCTTTGGCGTGGGCGGCAGTGGGAGACACAGCTGGCCAGCAGGGGCTGGGGGATGTCTCTGGGGGACAAGGCCTGGGCCAGGGCAGAGTGTGTCAGCCAAGTGGAATCCCGGAGGCCTCATTTTCAAAGCCATTTTCAGGACTGAGCTATTTCTTTGTCTGCACTTGAGGACCCCCCACTTGCCGCCTCAGCCTGGGAAAATGTGTGCAGCTAGGGCCACCACCGTGGCCTCTAGAAGCAGTGGGAGTGGAACAGGCAGCTGCTCCTTACTGAGCCTCCAAGGAATTGGCTCTCTGGCCCATCACCAGCCTCATGCTGGAGTTGGCTTCTGCCTGGGTGGTAAGAGTGGACAACACAACCATGTACTTGGTCCAACTGGCCTGTCATACTTCCCTGGTCGCTCACCATGCAGGAGGGGGTGCATGCCCTGGGCACCACTCTCCTCACTTATCCTTCAAATGCTTACTTAGGATTGTAGGATCTTGGTGAGCTCCTCAGCTGCTCCAAGCCTCAATCTCCTCTCCAGAAGTGGATCTGGCATTTGGGATTAAGTGAATAAAATGAGATCAAGAGTACTGAGGTATCTGGCTCACCACATGGGCCCAGTGACATGGAGATGTCTGTTGAGTCTTCCCTGGCCCAGTATGTTAACATTCCTGCCCCTTCCCCCATAGCCCCCCTCACCCCAATACCCTAAGCAGAAGTGCCCATGGCAGCACTTACCCTGGAGAACCAATGGTCAGGCCACCAGAACATGTAGGGTCTATGGGCTTTGGGGGGGGGGGGTTGGGATGAAAACAGAGGAAGAAGAAGCTAAATTGTGGCCTAGCAGAGGGCTGTCTGGTCTGAGACTGAGATTTTTGTGGCTTCAAGACCCTCTGCCAGGCTCCACCACACCTCACACTGTGCCAGGCAGTAACAGTCAAGCTTTAGGGGAGGACTTTTAACACTTCTGATTCTATGACTGCCTCAGGATGCAGACTCAGTAGGCCTAGAGGATAGCCTGGGCCATTGTCTCCCTGGGCGAGTCCTCATGGAGGCTAGGGTAGGGATGGGTTCAATCCATGAGGTCATCCTCCAATACTGCTGTACTAGATGAAAGCCTCTACAGCACTGAAGGTGTGCTGGGCTCTGTAATAGGGATGGGTGGGGGGATTGTGGGTAAACAGTGGGAAGAGGGGGCAGGAGATAAGAGTTCCACCTAGTCCACTGTCATGGGAACACCAGGACTTAGTCCAAGCTTGGGTTGAATACCTAAGAAGTGCTGGGCTGACTCATGGTTATTAGGTGAGGTAGAATCCTTTTTACTTCTGCCTGTAGCTCTGCCCAGGCTCTACCTTGAACCACAAAGCTCCTGGATCATTGTCTATCACCTGAAGGACCAGTCATCGCTCATGCAACCTCCAGACTCCCAACTCCTGGAAACATAAGGCTGGCAGTGTTGCTTATGGGTGGACACTAGCCCAGTCAAAGGCCCTATTTGTTTATTTCTTTCCCTTCAGGTACATATAAAAGCCTTCCTTCAGGAAACCTGTCTCTAATGGCCCCTCAGGCCTCAGTTTACCATCTACTTGTAATAGGTTTTCTCTTCTCTCTCTCTCTCTCTCTCTCTCTCTCTCTCTCTCCCCTCCCTCCCTCCCTCCCTCTTCCTCTCTTTTCTTTCCCCACCTCAGCATCTATGGTCCCCAGCCTCCTTGTCTTGGGTGCAGGTGAGGTAATCTGTCTGGATGATGGTGTAACAGTTAATAGCTTGGCTTTGCGGTCTGAGAAACCTGGACTAGAATCTAATGCTACCAATGTGAAACTCTCCAGGCAACATCTCTCTTCACCTAGCCCCAGTCTCCTCATGCAAACAGAAGTGTTAATCTTCTCCCATATGACCTGTCGTAAGGACTGAAAACGATAAAGAGATGGTACTTACAAAGTACTAGATTTTTGTTTATTTATTTTCAATTATATTTATTTGGTTTTTTGTTTGTTCATTTGGTTGGTTGGTTTGGGTTTTTGAGAGTGGATCTTTCTTGCTGCATGAGTCAGGCTGGCTTTGGAATGGGCATCCTTCTGCCCCTACCTCCTGAGCTCTAGATTTCAACACCATCTGGGTTCACCATGCCTAAACTAGCATTGGGACTTTATTCCTAAGAGGCAGTCTGAACCCAGAGCTCTGCACATGCTAGTCACTGTGATTGTTAGTAATGTGTTCCATCTACGCATTCACATGTCTCCCATGTGTCACTTGCTAAGCCAGCTTCTGGAGACCCCTGAAGAGGAGACCCCTCCATGCTATGGGACCACTCACAGGACAAGTATGCTCATGAAGGTTCTGCTAGGAGGATGGTACTCTCTATGGTCTGAACTGAGACTGGGGGCAGGGGTGGCTTCCATTAGAGAAGATTGGTGAACACTTGAGTAACTCCTGTCCTGGAAGGGAGGGTCCCATCCCACCCAGGGTTGATTATGGATGATTGGGAAGGGGCTGAAAATTCTGCTTAGTGATAAGAACTCTTCCTTGTCCATTCATGGGAACATGGCACTCAGTCCTTCAAATGGTGTTAAAAGCCATGTGTCTGTCCTTGGGAAGGCTTGCATAGGGACCTCAACACATGTCAGATAGGGTGCTTACAGGATTCTTAACACAGTAACCTGGCTGTGGACTGCCAGGCAATCAGACTACCTATGGATCTCAGAAGACTGGTGATGGCGTACCAGTGTCAGGTGACATGTGGAGCCGGAGATTTGCTCCCTTCTTGCTCTCATAGTCCTGTGACGATCCAAAGCAAGCTTGCAGCAGCCACAGAGCAAGCACATTGGAGAGACCTGTGCCATGTTCCCCAAAGCTACTCTTGTTGTTAAAAATGCATACATGACACGCTGAAGCAAATACTAGGCACGGAGGAATTGGAATCCTCAGTGTGGACTAGATCCATCACCTTCCAAACCAGGTACCCCAGCCTGCAGATCAAGCACATCATCTTCTCAGCTGGATTAGCAGCAGCACTGATGGCATCAAATGCAACTTGAATTGAATCAAAAACTGCACCACACCCAGTAAATCACTTAAATCAATCCTGCGTTATGAGTTTGCAATGGCAGTCTCCGTGATATGCTTAACAGAGGATTCGTCAGAGCCGCTGGAACATTTAAACAACTGCCTATGGCAACAAACTCAGTACACCTGTCACTAGAACTGGGCCTACCACCAAGACACACACCCTTCCCTTTGCACCACCCCACAGCCAGCCTCACCCACCTGCCCACTAGGAGTCCTTTCTCCTCCTGAAACATGCTGAGGTGATCAAGGGGGCCCAGGTCACAGCTCAGGAGACACTGGTGGGAAATCTCTGACAAAGGTCCAGATGTGGTGCAGCCGGCAGACAGCAAACAGGTTTTTGTTGTTGTTTTGTTTGTGTTTTTGCTTTGCTTAACCTGCACAGTTCTTCCAAAAACAGTGAATGTTTCAAGATTAGAAAAGTTGTAGCAAACACACACACACACACACACACACACACACACACACACACACACACACAAAATAAAAAATAAAAACACTAAATTTTTAGCTTCTTGTAACAAAATAAAACTTGGTAGTTACAAGCTGCATCTCCACTCTCAGTTAAGCCTAACACTAGTAACCACCACGGCCAGGCATGGCTTCATACACTGTTTTTTGCTACATTCATTATTAATGGCTCAAGACAACCTTTTCGTGATACATAGCAACAGACTATTACTTCTACTTGGGGACTCAGAGGACAGAGAGGGGGCAGGTGACACATGTAAATCACTCAGGTAGCAGTGAGGGAGACAGATATGTGGCAGCTACCCCACCAAAGATGGTACAGAAGAGCGCCTGCTCTAAGGTTCTCAGAATTGGGCTTGTAACCTCAGGCATGGCAGGCTCTGGGAAGGGGCGTGCCTACAGGATGACCCAGTCAGTCCTGCCACCATCACAAGTTTGAGGGCAACATGAGCTCCATAGCAAGACCATCTTAAACAAGTCTGGATAGGGCTGAGGATTTAACTCAGTAATGGAGCATGAGGCAGGCCTGGGTTTGGTCCTTGGTATTAGAAGAAAAAAAAAACCCTTTGGTATATTAGGATAAAAAAGTCTATCAGGGCACTGATCAGTCATAGACCTATTTCCTTCATTTGTAGCCAATTCGTCCTCAGGGTCAGAATTGCTTAAAATCAACCGTCAGTTACGAAACAGGAAGACAGCCTGGATGAACTGAGGCAGTCCAGCAAGCACAGAGAGAGCCTCGGGGCAGGTGTTTCTAGAGTGCAGACAGGAATGATGACCCCGAGATGGTGATGAGAGGAAAGCTGGACCCTTAGCTCATATCCAAGCACAAGACAACAAAGCCCAGAGGGGAGAAACCATCCCTGGTAAGTGGGTAGTGTCGTGGGCATGGGGATGCGGAGAGGGAGAGGCTAGAGAGCCTGCTGAGAGTACGGGGAGAGGCCTTGTTAAAGACACTCAGCTGTGGCTTAGAGTGGCCCAGTGTAGAGGAGGTGGAATAAGATTAGCCAATTGCAGGGCTATGGGGAAATAAGAAGTCCAGACATGGGGTGGCCTGGAGGTCCTGGACATAAACAGTTGGCAAAGGGCACAATGAAATGGAAAGGTTTTACCTTTCATGTCCTCATTTCAGATGTTACCCATTACTTCTGCCACTTTCTAGTCTATAATGTAGGCTTTGTCTTTGTCTGAACAAGACAATGTTAAAACCCAAGAAGATTTCTGAGTTTGTGTGTGTGTGTGTGTGTGTGTGTGTGTGTGTGTGTGTACACACGTGTGCACTACCACTATGTTGATTCAATGATGGGGGACACTGGGGGTTTCATAGCTGGGACTGACACAGTGCTTGGCATTGCTTGGAAACTCACTGGGCCGTGTGGAGAAGTGGCCGAAGTGATGCGAAGTGAGAGTCAGGGGCCATTCTGAGGGGTGAAAGGGGAGATAGGCCTTACAATGTCACACTTTCTGCAACAAATCCCATGTCACTGTGCTCCCAGCCCTCCCCACCAGTAGGAACTGTCAGAGAGGAGGTCCAGGCCGGACTGTATTCCTTACGGGATGGTCTGTGGAGTTATAGGGCTGTCCTGGCAGACACGGAAGACATGTTCATCACACTCTATCCAAGTTATGTGCTTAATACCCTGAAACCGGAATCCTACCAAGGCTGTACACGCCCCATCATTGCACTTGTACCTGGGTGGAAGTGTTAGTTTCTTCAAAGTAAATACTAAGTAAAGCGCAGCTTATGACCCCGTGCTCTGATTTTGCTTTTAAATGTAGCAGAGACTCCAAAAAGGACGTGTTCTGGCCATTTACCCTAGAAGTCCTGCCCTGGGCAATGTAACAGTCAAGGCTGTCACACAAGGCTCACCAAGGCAGTGGCTTCTTGGGTCTATCTCCTTCTGTGTACTGGCCCTGTCTCCGGAAGCCTTGAGACTATAAACAAACCAAAGAAAATAAAGCTGACAGCATTTGCATGCATTGGCAGTGCATGTCACTGAGCTTTGGGCAAGTTGAGTCAAGATGACAAGTGAGTTTTCAGAGAGCCAGGAGGAAGCCAGGCTCTCCATGAACTCTGCCTTTTGGGTCTCATGGGCTTTTAGATAACTTGGACAGCACTGGCAAGGCTGCAAATAAGGATGTGTGTCACTCCTCATCACCACCGTTGCTGCTGGGTGGGAAACAGGTGAAGAAAGGAGCGAAGAAAGGGGTGACTCACCTAGTGGAGGCCGAGCCAGGCAACAAGGAGGGTCTGGCCTGACTTGGGCAGACTGGTGCCTGGTAGTGGAGGAGGCTCTCAGAGTTCCAAAACCAAGAGAGGCAGATGCGCCAACCTTGTTTTGTCCTGGCAGACAAAATGTTCTTTAGGGGACCCCGGGTTCCCCAGATCAGGTGAAGAGGGAACCCTGCTGAGAAAGGGAGTCTGTCATTTTATACCTAGCTCAGTGGCTATCCAGAAGTGACAGACTTCTACCTTAGTAGCAAGATTTCACAGATAGAATCAGAATATAGCATCCAAGGGCCAAAGACCCAGCCTAATCCCACCTCTGCCTGAGCAAAAATCAAAAACGTCATCGTCTGGACTCTGCAAATGAGGGCACGCCTGGCCAGCCTGGACCACCACAGCCAGCAGCTAGAGCGCCAAGATCCCTGCATCTTCCTGCCAGGAGGATCTGACCAGGTACTCCCCTGGGACATAGACCCATCCATATGCATTCAGAAAACAACTCTTCCCCAGATCACCATCATCACATGCCCCCCCCCATTGTGTTAGTCATTTTTTGTCACTGTGACAAAAGTTCTGAAAGAAATGATTTAAAAGAAAGAGGGATAAAGTATGGTTTGAAGTTTCAGGGTTTTCAATCTGTGGTGGACTGGCCTTGCAGCTGTTGGGCCAGTGGCAAGACAGGAAAGCCAACATCTCAGTACAGCTGGAAAGGGGAGAGGGAAGGAAGACAAAGCAGAGGAGGAGGAGGAAGAAGAGGAAGAGGAAGAGGAGGAGGAAGAGAGAAGAGAGGAGGAGGAAGAAGAGAAAGAGAGGAGGAGGAAGGAGAAAAGGAGGAGGAGATGATGGAAGAGAAGGAGGAGGAGGAGGAGGAGGAGGAGGAGGCCCGGTCAGTGGCCAGGCACAACACATACCCTTGTAGTCACGTTTACTGCCTCCAACCAGCCCATGTGTTAATGGCTCATTCATTAATAAACCTAACACGGATCAAGTTAGTGTCCTTATGATCCAGATGACCTCACTAGCCCCTCCAGCTGGGATAAAGCCTTCAGCACATGCACATTTGGGGTGGTAGGGGAAGTGGAGAATGTGGAGGACCACACCCTGCCCCATCACACACATAGATTGTGAGAGGAAGAAGTGGTACCTTAAATTCTTACAAAAAGAAGAGGGAAACTGATCCCAAATCTTCCATGAGGGGAAAATGTGCACTTTCCACGCAGCAGCCTTGGTCCCTGGCAAAGGCAGTGAGTGCTGCACAGATGGATAGAATGCATGGCATCACGTCTGGATGCTGCTAGGAGTGTGGTGTGTAGCAGCCCTTTGGTGGCCAGTTAGATACCAGACTAGAAACATTCTTGGGTGTTAGTGCTGGTCATTGCAATGTCTGTTTCCCTTTTTTTTCCCAAGTAGCCTTCTACATGGCTAGAAGAAGTGAGTAGAAATGCTCTAATTCAGGCTAGCTCTTCCAAAAGAGAATACCCCCACTTCCCAGCCTCCTCCTAGGCCCCTGTGCCTCGCACAATCAGAGGCTTGGTGTTCTAGAGCTCTGGTTGTTCCTAGACATGGCTTGGCTCATGCCCAGAAGTCAGCCAGACTTCATGCTGGTTCTGAGCTGAGTCTGATCCTCACCCCATTAATCCTGTGCTCCCCAGGAAGGGCCTTGTAGCAGGCTGCTCCCAGTATTCATGAGTGCACATAAGGGGGAATCTAAGACTAGGTACTGGTGGACCCCCCCCACATACACACAGCAGAGGAAAGGAAAGGGGGGGAGGACTGAGAACCAGAACAGCAAGGCCAGGACCTAGTGTTGGCTAAAGGTGGGAAGCTGGCAGAAGGAAATGACATTGCCACATTGGCCACCTGAGTGAAAGGGAAACTGTCATCTTTCTTTCAGTTCCTGACATCCTAGGATCTTGATTTAGTTCCATGTCTACCTTTTGCTATGAAACAGCTAAAAACTCTTTTTAATTTACAGGCTGCAAATACCTGAAGCTTAGACGCACTTCACTTGCCTAACCAAGATCCCAGAGTTAACAGAGATGGAGGAGTTGGGCTTGCACACAGACTTGACTGTGCCCTCTAGGACCTAGAAGTGAGTGAGAGGTCCTGGGGGCTGGTTCCGGGTGTGCTACAGAGGAGGTGTAGACAGGAGGTAACTAACACCCCAGGAGACAAACAGTTCCATCACATAAGGAGGCTGCTTCCCACTGTACCTACGCAACTCTGAGCATATCCAATCTCTACCTGGAAAAAGATGCTCACATCCTTGAGTGCTTGGTGGTGGGCTGTCTTGGTTCTGGGGAAATTGGGTACATCTGGTATGCTCTGGGGCTATGGAGGTTGCAAGTGCTCTCTGATCAGCCCCCCCCCCTTGGGCTGTGAGAAGAAGCAGCTGGAGGCAGGTGGGGTTTGCCTGGTCCCCTCACTGCCACAGGGCCCCAGCCCTCCTCCTCCCTTCCCTGCCTGTCCTCTGCAATTAGCAGTCTACCACCCAGATGTAGCAGACAGCCTGAACTTTTCTGCCTTGAGCAGCCTTCCACGCCTGAAGCCCCCGGAGATTCTCAAAGGTCACAAGAAAAGGGCTGCTTCTCTGGGTTTCAACTTACTTGTCTGCCGGACTGCTGCATTCAAGGTACCCTGTTAGCGTAGAAGTGTTGAAGGATTCTAATACATTGAGGCTACAAATGTGCATTAAAAGGACTTTGGCCCTGTCTGCCATGTCCCCAGCTGGCACTGCTGTAGGTTCAGGACTTCTCAACTGTTGTTTAGTTATATAGTCTTATTCAAGTAATATTGCATATAGAAGTCTAGTTGGTAAAAATAAACAAGAGTGAGCCATCTCTGCCTAGAGATGAGTAGATGCTGGGAGGCTTGGAGTTCAGAGCTGTTGTCTCCAGGGCCCTTCCTTCCTTGGCCTAACAGCAGAACCAAAGGCTCCGACCCAGTTTCCCAGCCATCTGGAAACCACGGTGCCACCCCAGACCTTTCGATCCACCAGGAAGGGAACTACATTCCAAAAATAATGGCACCTTTCTGCCTTCTCAACAGCAACAAACAAAAACCCAAACAACAACAACAACGAAGAGTTGGCTTGAGTTTACTGAACTTGGAAACCCAAGTTTCTCTTGCACAGTCTAGTTGGAAGTCTTCCTTTATCATACTAACTTACCAGTTGCTAAAAACATAGACTCAGATAGGCTATCAAATTAAGTTTACTAAGAAAATACTAAGTGCCTCACGCTCATGTTCAAGATACCGTGCACAGGGCACCATGAAAGGCCCCGTCAGTGGCCACCCCGAAGGAATAGAAAAAAAGAGACCCCTCCCCCAAGTATAGCTGGGTGCTAGGACAGCTTGTAGAGAGTGTTATTGTGTGGTGGTTTAAAAGAGTATATAGCCCCCGTAGACTCATGTGTTTGAGTGCTTGGCCCATGGGGAGCGGTGCTTTCAGGAGGTGTGGCCTTGTGGCTTTGAGCTCTCAGACACTCAAGCTAGGCATAGTGTGGCATTCACTTCTGCTGCCTGTGGATCAAGATGTAGAGCTTTCAGCTCCTTCTCCAGCACCATGTCTGCCTGTGTTTCCTGCCATGAAGATAACGGACTAAACCAAACCCCTAAACTATAAGCCAGCCCCAATTAAATGTTGCCTTTTATAAGAGTTGCTGTTGCCTGGGCCGGAGAGATGTCTCAGCGGTTAAGAGCACTGGTTGTTTTTGCAGAGGACCTGGGTTCAATTCCCAGCACCCACATGGTGGCTCACAACCATCTGTGACTCCAGTCCCAGGGGAACCAACACTTTCTGATTCCTGTGGGCACATGGTACAGATATATTTATGCACAGGAGACAGAGGCAGTGCGTGATTATGGTGTCGCTTCACAGCAATAGAAACCTTAGCTAAGATATATGGTAATGCAAAATTCCCCTTCTTGGTCCAGCCTGGGCAATGAGGATGAGCTTGTGGCTCAAGTGGTATAGCAGAGGAAGGTAGGATAGCCTGTGAAGGCCTGAGACAAAGGGCTTGCTTTCTTTCCAGGAAGTACTAAGGTCCAGATGGGAGCCTGAGAGCAGTGTGATGCGAATGAACCAAATGCACTGCATGGCGGGAAAGAAGCATGCAAGGTCAAGAACGGCTAGAAAGGATGCTGAGGCCTTGGAGGCCAGATTGAGAAACGTAAACTTCATTCCTAGGCAATATAGGAAGCAGGTTTCTAAAAGTAGGGCTATGCAGTTTAGGATGGGCCTTCTGGTGGCTGTGTGATGGTGGATCTGAGGCCTCAAGGTGCAACTGGAAGGTAGGTTAGAATAGTGTTAGCAAGGCCCTGGGGAGTTCTGATAAGGGAGGGTCCAGGATGGGCGTGGCTTCCCAGGTAGAAAAGACCAGAGGTACTGAGAAGACACTTTGGAGAAGTGAGACTGGGTTTAGGGAAGGGATGAGGTGCAGAAGAAGACAAGGAAGCCTACAGACACTACCTGGCAGGTACGACATGAAGGCTTGAGTAGCCAGTACTGTGTAAAATCTGGAACATGGCCAAACTAAGGAGGCGTGTGGCTAGGGCAGGGAGCCCTGGCTTAGGCTTTCTATTCATCAGGTCACAGAAGCACACCACTGTCCCGCCCCTGACAACTCACAGAACACCTGCAGAAACCTTTCCAATGGCGGAGAATCTGTCTTTTCTCCACATGGCAAACAATGGAAAAGTTCAGGCACTGGGGGCAAGCTGGAGTGGACGCCTGTGCGCGGTGACCAGCTCAGGGTCTCCTAAGTGGTCCCATTGGTGGTTCTCAGAGAGTACCCGCAGATGTATTTGTCACAGTGGCTCAGTATATCCAGAACACAGCAACTGTCGTGAACTTGGGGGTTTATACGTGGCTACATGGTTTTTGTTTGTCTATTTTTGTTTTTTTTCAGAGACTGGGAAGTCTAAGGTCAAGGTGTTGGCCTCTCCAAGGTCTGGTGAGGCCCCCTCTCTGGCGGTGAGACATCGACTGTGCCCTCATATAGTAGAAGGGTCTGTTTTGTGAAGCCCATAACACCAGTTTGAAGAGCTCTGCTCCTGTAATAAATTACCCCCCAAATGCCCACCTTCTAAAAGAGTAGCATCGCGCTGGAGATTAGGTTTCAGCATAGGAATTTGAGGGGACCCGCTCATTCAGACCACAGAACGGAGCCAAGAGAGAAAATGCAGACTGAAGTCCCGACCCTGAGAGCACGCTTCTGACCAGTTCCGGAAGCCCAGCAAAGTAACTGCTAAAGTCAGGTCGCCCCCGGTTGCCCTCTCAAAGTAAGGGGTTAAAGATTTCTTTAAAAACCCTACAGTGCCTTGGAAATCAGCTGAATGGCCTTTCCGTACAGCTCCTAATGTCCCGGGTGCACTACCTGGCATTCTGATGAGATATAAATGGTGGGTTTTATAGGCGGCGGCATGGGCCAGTGGGCTAAGGACAGGCCGGGGAGTCTGCAAGGACGCAGCCTGGGCGCCTGGTGACCGCTTGACTCGAGGTGTGACCTTGGGCTGGTTGCTTAACCTGTTTACACCTTAGTTTCCTTGGCTGAAAAATGGGAGTCCTGACACCACCAAGCCTCACAGGGGGGCCATGAGCAGATCTAATTGATGGCTGAAGTGTACCCTGGATGTCTGGAGCTAGTAAACAGCTAAGTAATTACGCGGCGCCTTGAAGCTGGCAGCCCACACGCAGGGCGCTCTTCCCAGGCTGAGGGGCCTCGGAGTGAGGCCCAGAAAGCCTGGCTCAGCTAAACGTCAGACGCTCACCTCGCCAGCACCTCCCGGGTGAGCCTCTCTCAAGGTCATTCTTCATGTCCAGGAGAGCTGTCTCCTCAGGCACTGATGTCTCTTCTCTCAGACCCGTTTTTAACCTTCTTTTCTTGCAAGGTGTGGCTTTTCCCCCACCTCTTCTGTAAATTGGCAGTATGATAAACAGTACCATTCATAGAGTGGCCACTTTATGTGAGAAGCTGAGCTAGGTGCTCCCCACAGCTTCTTTGACTGACTCTTCCCTGCAGCCACCTGTGTGGAAGGCTCTGCTGTTCCCAGCCAACAGATGAGGGCACAGTCAGGGAAGCAGGCGATCTGTGTAGTGTTCCCAAGAGCC
This sequence comes from Acomys russatus, assembly GCF_903995435.1. NCBI lineage: Eukaryota > Metazoa > Chordata > Mammalia > Rodentia > Muridae > Acomys > Acomys russatus. The sequence continues at coordinate 90,382,251 of NC_067138.1, read as the reverse complement.
TCTCCACCACCGGGGCTTGCGTTGAACTTACACGACGGTGAACAGTCAAGGATTTGCCCCCAAAGTTCTCTGGCTTCTAGGACCTTAAACCTTCTCTTTCTGCCTTCCTTGTTGGCCTTTCATTTTATGTGGCATGTATGGTAGAGATAACCAGAAACAAACATAGTTGTTCTGAGGTACAAGGAATCATGCAATCTCTTCTTATTTCTACCCGAACTTACTATGAGGCTTGGAGCAAGCCACCTAGCCTTTCTAAATGCATTTGTTTCCACTGATATCTTTTTTAAATTTTTAATTAATTAATTTATTTATTTATTCACTTTACAATGCAAGCATAACCCCTTCCCTCCTTTTCTCCTGGTCCCACCCTCCGTCCCTCTGCCCCCTTCCCATACCCCTCAGAAAAAGGGAGCCTTCCCCCACAAAGTCACCACAGCACATCAAGTCACATCAGGACTGAGCATATCCCCACCCCCTGTGGCCTGTTGAGGTCGCCCTGTCAGAAGGAAGTGACAGAAGAGCAGGCAACAAAGTCTGTGTCAGAGACAGCCCCTGCTCCTCTTACTAGGGGAAGCCCTAGCTGCCCATCGGCTACATCTGTGTAAGGGGTCCTAGGTCCAGTCCATGCATGGTCCTTGGTTGGTGCTTCTGCCTCCCTAAGCTCCTCTGGACTCTGGCTAGTTGGCTCTGTTGGTCTTCTTGTGGAGCTCCTGTCTCCTCCAGGTCTTTCTATCTTTGTCCCCACTTACCTACAAGACTCCCTACTCTTGACCCAATGTTTGGCTGTGAGTCTCAGCAACTGTTTTGATCAGCTGCTGGGTGAAGCCTCTCAGAGGACAGCTATGCTAGACTCCTGTCTGCAAGCATAGCAGAGTATCATTAATAGTGTCAGGGGTTGGCTCTCTCCCATGGCGTGGGTCTCAGGTTGGGCCAGCCATCGGTTGGGCATTCCCTCTATGTCTGCTCTATCTTTATCCCTGTCTATCTTGTAGGCAGGGTAAACTTTGGGTCAAAGTTTCTGTAGATGGGTTAGTGTTCCATCCCTCTACTAGGAGTCCTGTCCAGTTAGAGGGTGTCCTCTTCAGTCTCCATGACCCTGGCTACTAGGAGCCTTAACTAGAGTCACCGCCATGTTCTTTCAGAAGCCTACCCTGTCATAGTTCTCATAAATGCCTCTGCTCATGGTTTCTCTTCTCTCTGCAGGCCCTCTGTCTTCTCACCTCCACTCTCCCCAGGTCTGATCTCCACCCTCATTTCTTTCTGAGCTCCCTCTCCTACCTTGTTCCTGCTCTTCAACATCTTCTGCTGTCTATTCTACTTCCCCTTCTGAGTGACATTTCAGCATTCTCCCTTGGGTCCTCCTTGTTACTTATCAAACAATCCAATTTAAAAATGGGGTACAGATTTAAACAGAGAATTCTCAACAGAGGAATCTCAACTGGCCGAGAAGCACTTAAAGAAATGCTGAGCATCCTTAGTCATCAGGGAAATGTCAATCAAAATGACTATGAGTTTCCATCCTACACCCATCAGAATGGCTAAGATAAAAAACTCAAGTGACAGCACATGCTAGTGAGGATATGGAGAAAAGAGAACACTATTGGGAGTACAAACTTGTACAACCACTTTGGAAATCAATCTGGCGCTTTCTCAGAAAATTGGGAATAATTATACCTCAAGATCCAGCCATACAACTCCTGGGAATATACTCAAAAGATGCTCCACTACACAACAAGGACATTTGCTTAACTATGTTCATAGCAGTTTTATTCATAATAGCCAGAATCTAAAAACAACGTAGATGTCCCTCAACTGAAGAATGTATAAAGAAACTGAGTTAACATTTACACAATGGAATACTATATTCAGCTAATAGAAACAAGGAAATCATGCAATTTGCAGGCAACTAGATGGAGTTAGACAATATCATCCTGAGTGAGGTAACACAGACCCAGAAAGACACACATGGTGTGTACTCACTTATAAGCAGATTTTAGCCATATAATACAGGATAAACACACTACAGTTCTCTGATGTCTCTTCGGTTCTGTGTAATTCTGACTGCAGCAGGGCTATGAATTGTAGCCAGGATACCTACTTCCTGTGTATTCTGATCTAAAATAAAAATATTAGATATCTGTTGTCCCTGGCTGGAGTAAATGATCTCACAGATAGAGAATATTTCATATGTAATGCTCTGTTATATCACACATGGGTATACAAACACTCCCCCACACATACACACATGCTCAAACACACACACACACAGACATACATGCACATATGTTCAAACACACACACACACACACATATACACACACACACACACACACACACACACACACACACGAAACATGCTCATGCATGCACACAATGGGCCAGGCCTCATGCTAGGAAGAGAAGCACATCTCTGTCCCCAGGAGCATAGCAGAGTCCTGGGGACACATGAGCAGCCAATTCTTGAGTGATGCAAATCATAAACTGACAGATGTGGTCTCTTGTCATTTGAGGTCTGCTTGATGGCATTGTCAGTAGGCAAGAGTTTCCAAACTGTGCTCCAAGGACTGCTGCCTGAGACATCAGGTGACCCATCAGTCTCTCTAAGGAGGGACAAAAAGAGAGATGGGTACAGGCATGTGTTTTTCAAATCATGTCGGGAGATTTACCTTAGCTGTAGGCAGAGACCCATCTACTACGTATATACAGAGTCCTAGGGAAGCCACTGGCCAGCCCCTCCTGGAGCTAAGACATGACGTTAGACTTCCCAGCTGTCCTAGGAATACATGGAGAATCTGAACAGACAATAGACACCACATTCCCACTGTAAGCTGGCAGACTGATGACAATACTGTTTAGTTCTATGTTCCACAAGCTGTTGATGATATTGTGGCATTTAAATGCTTAACTACCCAAATTCAGGACAGGCTAGGCATCCTTATCCTTGTTTGAGTGTTGCCAGGATATTGACACTAGTGCATGCGTGCTACTACACCCCATCCCTGACCCTCGTGAAGGCCATGCTCTTAGATGACATTTTTCATGCTTCCCAAATAACCCCTTCTCACTTCTCCTAACACTTCGAATGAAAGGCTAGTCAATAGTATAGTCCTCAGTGAACCCAAGGGTAAGGCCGGAGAGCACCCTCCGTTCTTCTCTTCCCAAATCCTGTGGCTCTGTGCAGCACAAACCACGTGTTATGCCCCTGCCTCTGAGCCCCTAAGAGAGGAAATGCAAGAACGCGGGCCTCTGTTAAAGCCTGCCTTCCTGGACCTTTCCAGGTAAATGGGATCAACCATCACTTCCTATTAGCACAACTTGGCCTTTCCACCACTGATGGGCAGCCACAGGCTGCTTCCTGGATCACTTAGAGTCATAAAAAAACAAAACAAAACAAAAAAAAAAAACAAAAAACAAAAAATAACCAACTGTGCTGTGGGTTCCTTCTGCATCACGGAGGGCTCCAGGGAACAGTCAGAGAAGGCTGGAGGAATGCTCTGTGTCTTCCACTAAATCGCATCTCTACTCAGTGGCCCTCCTCCAGGCTCAGCCTTCCATGCTAGCTCAGATCTCACTCCTTAAGGTGGTACCTGGAGGCTTTCAGGGACAGGGATAGTGAGTCACAGCAGATAAAGGGAATAGCAGCTGCCAACCTCCAGAGCCAAGAAGTGCTCTCAGCTTCTGTGTAATCCTGCGCTGACCTACACTAAGTTTAAAGACAGAATTAACTAATGTGTTCAAGGTCATAAGAGGGACAAAACTGGGATTCCTTGGGCCATGTGCTTCTTGCTTCCCCAGGAGCCTGTCAGCATGCCTACGAGGAGGACCCTGTAAGGTGGCTTAGGCTGCTGGGAGTAATTCCTTCTAGAGAGCAACATCAGGGCAGAGTTACTAGTGTGTGCTGTGTGGCAGTCACAGGGACCCACCCAGGCCCTCAGTGGTCAATGGCAAACACACAGAGTGTATTCCTCTTCACCAAAAAGGACCTGTATAGACACTCTTTTCTCTTCTCTTCTCCAGGCATAGGCTGTAGAGGCTTCAGCTGTGTGTCTGCCTCCGTCGTACCAGGATGTAACACAGAGAACAGGGTGGATGTCGGACCATAACTGAAGGAATGCTATGCCAGAGCTCTGATGTAGAGCCATTGTTAGCTGGTCTGAAAGCAAACATAGGAGGGGACCATCTGCAGACCAGCCCCTCCCTTCCCACCATGGATGCTGCACACTATAGGCATGTTGTACACTGAGGCTGGTGGCCAGGCCACTCTGACAGAAGCACATCACTGTTGCAGAAGGTTCCAGAGTTGGCCTGAGTGCTGGAATCCTTCCTAGAATGAACCCTTTCTTCCTTCATTCTTTGGGTACAAGTTTCCACCAAAGGAGAGTGGATGGAGAAATGAAAAAAAAAATCAGGGTTGGGTTTAGACAGAGAGAAAAAAGTGCTCAGAATGTCAATATGTTCATCTTGGCAAAGCTTAGCAAAATATTGGATTATGATACGTTTTTCCTTGTTTGTTTGTGGTAGAAACACACACACAGAGTGGCCTTTAGGCACGTGCTTCTGTACCTGTGGGCTATTCCTCGAGTGTAAGTGCCCTTAGGGAACATTACAGTTATGTGGCATGGCCCTTTAGTCTCTCTGACCCTCCAAGTCCTGAAGGCTTCTGGACCACTTATGATTTGTGTTTCTTTTCGTGCAAACACCGCCTCTTCCTTTCTTCTCATCCTCCACATCCCATGACTGGCACGTGCTGACACTTGTTGGCCTTACAGGCATTGGATTCTGTGTTTTGATAAACTGATGTGGAGTACAGTTGAGGCAAAGGGGCATCTTGGCAGTGGACACCACAAGCAGATAAAGGCTCCTGATTCCACTTACCTTAAAGGTCTACTTTGAACTTAAGGTCTTGTCAGCTTCTCCTCCCTCTTTGGCATCACCCTCACAAGGCTGCGCAGGTGCAGGTGTTAGAAGTCCTTGATACTGCTTCCTTCGCATCCCAAAAATTCCCGCACCCACAAGAGGTATGTTGAGAATGGGTGTGGATCTGGCAGCAGCTGTGTTTGTGAGGAACAGGCCTGTTGACCTCAGAGGGATGTCCGGTACTGTCCCAAGGGTACCCAGAGCCCAGATTAGAGGGCTGCACCTGATAAACGGCACTGGCAGCAGAGAAAGGTCAGAGGAAGGGAGAGAGGAGACGCTGAGGGGAATGGACAGCAGGTTCTTGTCTTTGCCCTTTCTTCTCCTGGGCTTGGAATTTGAAGGCCCTAGAGTGTGACATGGCCTGACATTTGGCATCTGAGTTTATGGGAACCGATGAAATGACAAGAGAAACTACTGTGCCTGAGGCTAACCCTAAAGTGGACAGAGGTTCCTCACGTCAGTTCATTGGGAGATCACGGACGAAGTGGAGAAAATCTCTCTGTCCAGAGCATCAGACTTTTCTTCTAGAGGTTTAAGACAGAGTCAGTGAATATCACCAGGCGTATAAGTGACAGAGGCAGGGCTAGAACCCGGGCTTTGAAACTTCTAAAGCCTTATTTCACTGATTATTTTCTAGAACTGTGGTAATAAAACCCCAAAGGTCAGGACTGAGCTCAGTAACAAATACTATGCAGACAGCAGGTGTAGAATTTGGTCTACTTCATCCACCTCCGAGGTAACAGAGATGCCTTTCAAAGGTGTATTTGCTGAAACCCGTGATGCCTTTCTCCATCACCCTGCTTCTGAGTCGTCCCTCCCCGTACATGCAACCTTCGCTAGAATATTCCTCCCTTGTATGCGCCACAGCTCTCTCCGGTGAATTATACTTAGGCTCTAACGGCACAGAATCTTTGTTCCGTGCCTGTCTCACATCCTCTTTGTCATGCTGGAAGCCTTATTGAAATGAAGCAACTTAATAAAATGTTCTGAGAATTTGATGTAGGGAAAAGGCGGGGGGGAGTCTTCATGAAGTGGCCCTGGGTTGCTAGAAAGCATTGCAGGTGAGTGGAGTGGGAGTGAAATAGGATTAAAGATTGGGGGCGTGATTGGACACACCTAGAAGGATTCTTCATCTTTCTTACTCGGAAAGCCTGAAGTTTTGCACCACGTCAAGGAAATGGAAACTGGAAATGCTAAGTGATGCATTACTGGGTGTGGTTAACGCAGGAAGACAGCTGGGCACGCCCATCCATGGCCCCATACTCAAAGGAAAAGCATTGGACCTACATCAAAGGACAGCGAGTGGATGCACACTTCTGTGTTTTAAGTTAAAATGAAATGTTGAAGGTGGATAGCATAATTTTCTCTGATTTCTCTCTTTAACCAACTTTTTCCATTAACTGACCAACACCAGTCCATACCGTGTCAGATAAAAGGGATCCTGATCTAATAGCTAACAGTTATTGAGCAATTATTTGGTGCCAGACACTATGCTAAGTGCCTTTCATGTAGCATCTCTTTTAATCCTTACAATCTGCCCACGAGTTAGATACTAATAGCATCCTCGGGTGGCACATGGGCCAGTTTTTACAGGTCCTGGGCTCCCCTGCCTCCCACTTCTTTTCCTGACTTTTGCCAGCCAGGATCCCATTTCTGAACTGCACCTCTGCTATCCAGCACCTTGACTCTTACAGCTATTTGTTAGAAGATTCTGGAGTTCCCAGGCTTCTTGGGAAGACCCGTGATGGAACCACAGGAGAGGGGCATGGTGACTTTAAACTGCTTCAACACAGGCTCCAGATCTCATGTATGGAGCTGAGGAAGTTAACAAGAAACAACAACAACACCCTAAAAGTGGCAGCTGTGACACAGAGGAGCTGTGAAAAGCTCAGAATTTGGCCCGTTGCTGTGTTGTGGGAAGGAGGGCGGGAGTGGGACTCTGGGAGTGCCCACCATAGGCACTCAGGAGAAGGATAGCCTGGAAACCTGGGCAGGACGTGACTGTTCCTTATAGCATGTGGGTTCCTGGTTCATCCTGGGATTTATAAACAGAGATGACAATGACAGTAAAAGGAAGAAAGAACAAAGCCTCCTTTAGCTAGGGCCCTGTAGAGCTCCTGACCTCTGTGGCTCACATCTCTACAATAGAGATGGATTGACTGGATGGCAGGAGTCATGGTAGAAATCTAAAGTCCATTAAGGTCGCCATGATGAGAATCAATAGGATGGGAGAGGACAGCAAGTGTGAGGAGCCACATGCTAGGGTGAGGGCAAGACACTTAAGTCTAGGATGCACAAAGAACTCTTAAAGGGTGATTTATACACAGCCCAGTTAAAAATAGACAACATTTCTTTTTGAATAGACACCCCACAATGACCTTAATTTTATTGACGTTCTGGAAAAGGAAAATTCAGACTACAGTATGATGGCACATTTCTACACTAAAGAAGCTAGCATTCTGATCTGATCCATGTTGGTTAGCAGCAGTGTACAAAAGGTGCATAAGTGAGGAGGCACATTGTCTGTAGAGAATTTAAATACAACAATGAAAATCACTGGGAGAAATATGCTTTAGCTATCACCGTGTGTCCACCCTTCAAAACAGTGTCAGTGATAAGCCATTCCTCCCCAGTAGGACAGGTGCCCCTACCCCCACTGTGACCCTTACATGGCCGTCTTGACCAGGAGGTGATTCCATATATTGTGAGGATGCCATTGAGGCCTAATTCCCTTTAGAGACTTGTTTAGCAGTTTTCTCTACAATTAAAAAGTCACACTTCTTTATCAGTTAATTTTTTGGACCTGTGATGGAGAACCTTGGCCAAAAGCAACTTATAGGGGAAAGAATTTATACTGCCCAATGGTTCCAGAGGGTGAGTCCATGATGGCTGGCAGCAGGTGGCTAGAGCAGGAAGCCGAGAGATCACATCTGAACTGAGCACAGACTCAGAGAGGAAGAACAGGAAGTAGGATAAAGCTATGAGCCACCCAGATCCACTCCCATGACATACTCCCTCCAGCACTAAAAATTCCATAACCCAGACAGCACCACCAGTCGGGGACCAAGTCGTCAAATACATGAGCCTATGGGGGACTTTTCTCATCAAACTACGATAACTTCTATATATTTACCTAAGAGAAATGAAAACACGTGAAATAAATGTTTGTAGCATCTTTGTGGTAACTCCCAAAATGGAAAGAGTCCAAACACTGATGGAAGAAAGTATCAGCATCTGGTATACTTGTGCAACCTAGTACCACTTCGTGAAGAAGGAAGAAAGCATCCAGATTCACAAGGTAATGACCAGTGAAAGGCCATTCGGAAAGGAGAATGGCTCAGAAGAACCGCTGGCATTGCTTCCTCTCACTTGAAGACCACGAGCAGAGGAAATGAACCTATGACAAGAGGAAGCAGAACAACTGCTACCTGCAGCCCAGGTGTGTGTTGACTGGGAAGGGAACTTCCTGGTGCAGGAGTGACTGACGCTTGCTCCTGTAATTGTCCCATAGACTGCCTGGGAGCACTTTTTGCCCAAGTTGTCAGAATCATGTACCTAAAATGGGTGCCCTTCGTTGTGTGTGTAAGCTGCATTTTCATGAAGATGATGTACAGCAAAAGTTTGAAACAAAGGGGGGAAGCTCTCCTGTTAGAATCAGCATGGAAACTGATTAATTCAACTTATGTTCTCTCTCTCTCTCTCTCTCTCTCTCTCTCTCTCTCTCTCTGTGTGTGTGTGTGTGTGTGTGTGTGTGTGTGTGTGTGTGTGTGTGTGTGTGTGTATTTACTCTTTATGGTATGCCATCAATATTCTAGAGGCCTGCCTGCAATCCATCCTTGCAAGGCTGTTTCTGGATATGTATTGCCTGTAAGCTTTGTGAAGAACTGTGTATGTTTTAACCCTCTTATGTGTTCTTTCTTTCCTCTAAGTAGCTTTATGTTAAGTTCTAATATTTTTAATTGTTTCAAGTACTGTTATTTGTGAGCTAGAGAGATAGCTTAGTGGTTAAGAGCATTGGCTGTTCTTCCAAATGACTTTGGTTCAATTCCAAGCACCTACATGGTAGCCCACAAATGTCTATAACTCCAGTCCAGGTGATCTGATATGCTTGTTTGGTAACCTTGCATCAGACATAGTGTACAGACCAAACACCATAGTGTATAGGCCAAACGCTCAAACACCTAAATTTTTTAAAGAACCAGTGATAATTTTAAGTGTTAAAAAACTGTTATGATGATAATAATCATCATTATCATAGCTAACATTCATAGACTACATGGGGTGGGGCAGTTACTATGCTAAGTGACCTAACTGTGCTGTTACACAATTGTCACACAGTCTTGACCCTGTAAGATATTACCCCCCTGTTTTAAATGAGGCAGGAGTTCAGAGGTGGTCCTCAATAGGTCCAAGACAACTGCAATTCTATTGAATTTATAGCCTGTAATATCTTTACAACTTAAAACATGCCTTGATTACCATATAGCATGTATACAGATTTATGAGATATAATGGGAGGTTTTGGTTAACTATGTACATTGGGTAGGTGTCTTAGTTAGGGTTTTATTGCTGTGAAGAGACACTATAATCATGGCAACTCTTATAAAAGAAAACCATTTAATTGGGGTTGGCTCACAGTTCAGAGGTTTAGTCCATTATCATCACGGTGGGAAGCAGGGCAGTGTGCAGTCAGACATGGTGCTGGAGAAGGAGCTGAGGGTTCTACATCTTGATTTGCAGGCAGCAGAAGAAGACTGTGTCTCACACTAGGCATAGTTTGAGCATAGAAGACTTCAAAGCCCACCACCACAGTGACACACTTCCTCCAACAAGGCCACACCCCCTAATAGTGCCACTCCCTAGGGGCCAAGCATTCAAACACATGAGTGAATGGAAGTCATGCTATTCAAACTAACACAGTAGGGACTAGCACACCCATCACTTTAAGTGTTTATTATTTCCTTATGGCGAGAGCACACAGACTCTTCTTCCTGTTCTATTGCGAGATACAGAATGTGTTATTGTTAATTCCACCCAAGCTTCTGTGCCACAGAGCACTGGAATCATCCCTCCTAGCCGACTATAGAACTGCACTCACTAACCAGCCTCCCTAGTCTGGTCATAGCCACTCTGTATGTAACCCTCCATGAGGGCAACGTTTTTTAGATTCCACACAAGTGAGATCATGTGAGTTTGGCTTTGTGTCCCTACCTTGTTTCACGAAACATAGGATCCTCCAGGGATAGCCACACTGTTAGTATTGGCTGGATTTGGGGGTTTATAAAGTCTACATAGTATTCGGCTGTGTATATGCACGCATTCTTTGCCCACTGGCCTGCTGGTGATCACTAAGGTGGATGAATATCTATGCTAGAGTATTCGTTAATGTTCTATCACTGTGATAAAAGACCATGAGCAAAATCAACTTAGAGGAGAAAAGGGTTTATTTCAGATTATGATTCCAGAGAGATAGAGGCATTCATGGCAGAGGAAGTCACGGTAACAGGCAAGGACAGCATGGCGGCAGGGGTCGGAAGTTGACTGGTCACATTTTCATCCACACACAGGAAGCAGAGAGAGGAAACAAGAAGTGGGGCAAGTCTATAAACCCTCAAAACCCATCTTCAGTGGTGCCCTTTCTTCAGCAAGGTTCCATGCCTTTCCTAAACAGTGTCACTAATAGGAGCTGCAGAAGACATTGGGTGTGTTAACAGGCTGATGATATAATTTCTGCTGATGATGTCATTTCCTCAGCATTGGCATTATGGGACCGTGTGGTAGACTGTTTCTCGCTTTTGAAGAGCAGCTATATTGCACTTTCTCGTGACTATTCTAATTATATCCCACTGTGGATAAGGTTCTCTCTCTCTCTCTCTCTCTCTCTCTCTCTCTCTCTCTTTTTTAACATAACCTCTTCAGTATCATCCTTTTGATAATCTGGTGTTGTGTTCAGGATACAAAGCCCATCCCTGGAGAAGCCAGACCGCAAGGTCTCCAGAATCTGGTGCTAAACACGCTTGTTACTGAGGTGCACATACAGTTCTTGCCATTCCCTTTTCCACATGTAGACACAGGCTCCTGTTTCTCAGGCTGGCTTTCATTTTGAAATGATGCCTAGGATGGTATTGAATGTCTGATCCTCCTGCCTCTACTCATCATTGTTAGGGTTACACACATGTGCCTCCACGTCTGGTTCGTGTGGTCCTGGGCATTGAACCGCTGGGGCTTTATGCATCTTACCATATTTTTCAGACCATAATATTCATTTTTCCTCCCAAAGAGGGGGGATTAGGATGCACTTTGTGGTCCGATGGCTGTTTTTACTGTTTTTCTTGTTTTACTGCTCTAAACACTGGGTGCTGTCTTATAGTCTAAAATATATGGTAAGCAAGTACTCTACCAACTGAGCCACTCTCCCACACCCTGAACAGTAGTTTTGTAGATGATGTGGGTAGCCCCATTCCTTCAGCATTCTACCAACTGAGCTACACTCTCAGGCCCTGACATGAGCCTTCTTTCGTTTGGCTCTCCCGCTGTCTCCATGCTTGGTGCTTGACAGGTAGGCAGACTCCCGTGTGAGGGGAACTTCTTAGGTCCGTTTATGAACTGTAACCAACTGTGCAGTCAGACTGCTTCTCATCATGGGCACTGGAGGCAGAAGGCATTCCTCCGTGACCTCCTGCTTCTAGTCCTTTCTACCATTCCTCCCCTAGGATTCAGCGAGATTTAGTCTTTCAAACATGACTGTGACCATACACAACCCCTGGTATATTCTAACAGGAGCCTTGCTCCTTCCACTTCTGTATTAGCTAGGGAGGTTTTCCAGGACTCGGGGGGTGTCCTGGAGGAATTTTCTCAGATCCACTGGGGTTTGCCTTCTGACTCTCAAGCACCAAAGTGGGGACTAGACCTGTTTGACAATCAAAGCTAGACACAAATAAAGGCCAGCGGGCTGGTTGGACTTTAAGTAGGGCCAGCCTAGGATGTGAGACCTGTCTAGAGGTCTGGGAGAGGACATAACAGGAGCCCCCTTGCTGGGGAAGAGTCATATCGGTAGAAGAAGAGAGGGGAGAGATAATGGAATCCAATAGTGCTCCTGAAAACGTGTCATCTTGCTACCGCCGAAACCCTTTGAATGTGCTAAGTCCTTAATCAGAGTAGCCTAAAACTGCAATGACTACATGGAGACACGTTAGTCCAGATAAATCCTTGAAGGTTTCAAAGATCTGAAGGGCCCACGCACTTCTCTCTGCTGCGGCTGCCCTATGCCCTTCCTCCGTGATGTCATTATTGAAGTTTCGCTCTCACCGTGCATGGTGTAAGTTGACATTGACAGTTGTAGCACTCGCACACCGACTCTGGAGGGTTATTAGCTTTGAAGCTATTTGGCCTTGAGCACTGAATTCTTTTTTGAGCTCACACTGGCTTATAATATCTGAGAAAGCTTGCTCCATTCTGGCCCCAGCTTGAATTAGGAGAGGAGGCCGCTTTCCAACTTGGAATTGACACCGGCAGGGACAGAATAGGGGAGTGTTATCCATTTCTGATGGGCAACAAAGTTAGTGTTCTTGGGTCCCACGAGGCCTTCGCACTGAGTTCCCACTTTAACATCACAGTTCTCTCTGCAGCCCGGGCTGGCCTTTGACTGTAATCACTGCGCAGCCTCACAGCTGGACACAGAGGAGGACTCCAGGAATAAGTGGTCCTCTGGCCTCTAATCTGTTTGTTATTAGGCAGTTGGAAACCCCTCGGTGGGGCTGGGAGCTGATGTCAGGAGAGTATAATTCAAGTGTATGTTTTTTAAAAAGGAGAAGGGGGAAAGGGTCCCGTCTGTGATAATTTGCATGTGGTGAACGTGACTGTCTGGAGGGACTAATTAGCTGAACAAAGCTGAGGAAGGGACGGCAGTGAATTGGCAAAGCCAGTGACCCTCAAGCTTCTGACTTGCTCTTCATTTTTCTCTCGGGATTTATGCAAATGTCCCGGGAAAAGCTGAACCTCCTGAAGAGGCTTCCACCATCTGCACGGTGGCCCTCATCACCTGGCTCAGGCTAGGATGGTTTTCCAGAACCAGAAATGGCACTCTTATCACCGTCCATAAAGTGTGTCTGTTCTCCCCAAAGCAGCTAGGGAAAATGCGGCAGAGCTGCCTCAGTTTCCCCCGGGGATCACTGCCCATGATAAATAAAGGACGAGTCTTTCGGAGATTTCTAGAACGCTTTCTTATAGAAGAGATGAATAACTTCCAACTTTGCAGGATGCTGATTTAGGGAAAAGAAAAGTTTTCTTTGGATTATCACTTATTTATCTACATGTTCTTATTTGTCTCATGCTTATCACTTATTTATCTGTCTGTGTGAAGGTCAATCTTCCCCAATACTATTGACGTCCATAATTCATAGGCTGCATCTCCCCTGATAAAATTGGTTTGGAGAATGTACCAGCCTCGGAGCTTAAAGAAATCCAAATTAGACAACTTCAGATTAGAGGCGGCCTGCGTGTTTCAGCTGGCCGAAATCAAGCCTTCGCCAGAGCTGAGCTTCAAAGCAAGGAAAGTAAACATGCCCAGGAGGACTGAATGGCTGGAGGGAGGCATGTGTCCCCCTGGATGCTGGGATCGTGGGGAGCACCCTGGGGGAATGGGTTAAGTTCAGATCTCACACACAGCAAAGGACTCCTCCTGTAGCTTCTGTAGGACTGTTCTGCCTCCCCAGTAGCTGTCAGTGGGGAGAAAAAAAAAACCCTCACATGTTACTTATTTGATACTCAAGAAAATAAAGAAAATGTTTCCTTAATCCTAACGAATGTCCTGCCTGTCATTTCTGAAATTGGAACAGACATTAATTATGTCAGTGACCATCAAGGGCATGCTGCTGAGTCCTATGGTCAGTGTGATTGCAAGAAGGAAATGCATTAGAGAAGAAATAAGCGGATCTTTTAAAAATGCTGATGATACCCATGGTGTGTTCCTTAGTACAGAATTGGAGAAAGTCTGTACACAACCAGATGTATGTATCCACATGACTTGCATGCAGACCAAGGTAAGTCTGTGACCTGGCTGGGTGTGTCTACAAGACATCCAGACTATGACTGAGTGGCATAGATGCTGACAGTTCCAGATTCACTTATTTAAGCATCTGATGGGTGTGCCTCATCACGGTTTACTCAGTTTGGCAAAATGATAAATTGCATTCATAGTTTTTCTACCTCAAGGCAAACTGGTGAGCCTTAAAAGCAAATCTCTTCTGGATCTGTTAATAATTTCTAAAGGAAAGAACAGCCAATGGTTGAGTAAGCAAACCACTCTGGATGACAACTGAAAATCTGAGTAGCACTGTGTGTGCACATGTGTGCTTGTGTCTATGAACACGTGATTGTTTCCTAATTAATCCTATGACTTAGGAACTACCACACTTGAAGGTGATTTTGTAATTTGCTGTGATATACATACGCAAGATAATGACTTAAAAAAATCAACTAGTCTCTAGTGGTAGAGGTATGATAGCTAACAGCAACAAATGAAGGATATGAAGTTTCCGAGAGTAACTTAGTCGCTGACAGCCACAGATAAAGCAGTAAAATGGGCTGCTGTAGAAGGCGGGGGTATGTGACCAGCAAGTGTTGGAGGGCCACCCAATGAAAATGTTTTGATTGGAGTCCTTTATCAAATAGGGGAGCTGGGGAGGATTTAGTGGATTTTGAGTCTCTTCCAGGCAGGGAGTATATTATTTTCTGAAACAGAATCTGCACTATTATCTTAAGTGGGAACACACCAAAGCCAGGGATTAGCTCGCATTTTAGCACAGTCAATGTATGTAGAAGCACGAACGGATGGATTGGATGATGTCAGCGCCAAGTCCAGCATAGCGATGAGAGCTGAGTTGAGGGTCTGACGTCAGCTTGGAGGACAGTAATGTGTGTGGACCACATGAGCCCATTCTCACGTACTTTATCTAATAAGCTGGTTGTTTCTCCCATTTCACGGCCTGTGCTTCTTGAGCCTGTGAATTTGGGGGGGGTTGCCTTCGAATAGATTAGTTGGCTGCTTCAATCACACCTTGTTACACATTTGTCGAAGTTCCACACCCCAGCATACCACTCTTCCCAGGGCCCTGGACCTCGCTCTTCTGTCTTTTAAGTAGCTAGACTCTGCTCTGCATTGTGTACAGCTGAACACCTCAACAGAATGAGTGTTGGTTTTATCGAAAATAAAATGTAGATGCTCGCTGAAATATGATGGCGTGTGGGGAAAGACTCAAGAGCCACCATTCTAAATGTGCTGTGCTGCAGAATGCCTGACCTACAGACAGGGAATGGGGCTGCTTACGCTTTCATCTTCACTGTGCAGGTCTTCAGAGAACCTGCAGCAGAAACTTCCTGAGGCTCCATGTCTTCTCTTGACAAGCCAGGCTTCTCCTTGCGCCGGGCATGATTTTTCAAAAACTTTGCTACAGAGCAGTGAGGCTGGCAGAGGCCGAATGGGCTGCTTTGGAATGTGGATGGCTTAATCAATGCCATCTATGACGTTAAATGGTGGTCAATAACATTTTAGAGCTGACCTGCCATGCATCTCTGTGCTCTTTGAGTCACAGGTATGTCTAATCTCATAAACAGTGACCAGCAAGACCTCCAGAGTCAGGCACAGATGGGGCTTGAATCTTGCCAGCTCTGTGTAGCGACTTCTTTGACAAAACTCTGTCTTCCTAGTTTGCCATTACAGGAGGTCAGCTGAGGCTATCTTAGGGCCAAGGGGTGTCCTGATTGTTTCCTTCCATATCTCCTACTCCCTCCTGACAACTGGTAGCACTCTCCTCCCAAAAGAACACTCTCCTCCACGTCCACTTTTGCAGGGAGTATGAGGGGCTCAGCGAGTCTTTGCAGCGTCTTTGATTTTAATTCAAGGGATGCAAGCCTTGAGGACTTCTCAAGAGGATATCTTGAGACTTCAAATTGCTCTTGCCTTTTTTGGGACATTAAAGCAAGTTTCTTGTGCCCCTAGGCTTCCCTGAGGACACTTCCAAACACCAAATTTGCTTTGACTTAAAGGGAGTTGACGTGTATGTACTGAATAGAATGGTATGGAGCGGTGGGAATTAAGAGTAGTGGGTCACAGGCTCACCCTCCACCCACATGCACAAATGCCTTGTATTTCTAGGCACTGATCTCAGCTTCCTTCATGTACCCCACTGTCAATTAGCTCCATATATGTCTCTCCTAATTTAAACTTCTTCATTTTATCATTTTTTTTTTAATTGAAAGTTTCATTCCTTTTCAGTGCTGGTTTACATGGTCCCTTTTGGAAATCTCTGTCCTCTTAAGGCAAATGCTTGTCCTCCATTTCAAGGTGGAGTGGAATGATTAAGGACGCTTTGGAATCACTTTGTGGGGAGCACCCGCATGGGGTGCTTTGCTGATCTTCACCACAGAGTGGCCTGATTCTCTGTACCAGGCAATCTCTGGATATCTTGGGCTTCTGAGGTAAAATGCTGGCACTCAGATCTGGCCTGTGCTTCCTGATCTCAGGGCCCCTGAGATCCCCTCTATTCTGACTACAGTATTCATCGACTCCTTCAGTCTTTCTAATATATTCACAGCCCTAGAACCCCAATTTCCTCTCCCTTGGGAAGCCAGGATCTAGAGGCACTGGCAGACAACCATGCGACCTTCTGTTTTTCACAACTGCCCACTGCTTTGTACTGTCAGCAGTGACCATACAGGAGCCTTCCTAAGCCTTGTTGTCTTCCCCTGAATCGTCAGGGAGGTGTGACCCTATGACGTTTGTCTCCTCATACTGTCAGCCGTCCTCAGAAGATCTAACCCTACTTCTGGCTGTCAGGCCCAATATGTGACAGGGAAAGTGGGGGACATGGGGACTCATTTCTCCTTGCCTCTTCCCAATCCATGATCTAATCTCTTAGGCTAGGTCTACAGTCCTTTCTACCCTCTCAGGACGGCAGATAGCAAATTTCTAGGATCTATTCCACCAGGTATTGCTCTTGATAGAACTAATGGGAGCTAAAGGAATTTAGAAAATCCCTTTCTTTCTCAACAATGCTTGGCTTTGAAGACTATTTTCTTGCTTAGGAGGTCAGAGAGTCAGCTTTGAGATTCAAGCTGATCAATGGCCTCTTTGTTCTAGGCAGTGCCCCTGGGGCCATGAGCCTCATGCCTCAGCCTTGGAGGTGGAAGACAGCAGGGGAAGGTGATTTAAGATGAAACTAAGAAGTCAGGAGTGTAGTATTTGCAAAAATATGGTTCTTAGCTTTCATGAAGCACAGTTAAATACTCCCCTTTTAGGAAATGTCCATTTACACAATTTTCCTGTTTGAAACGGTCCATAATTTTTAACTTCCGTCCTAAAAATGCTTTCCCCAGAGTCCTATGGACTTTGAAAGACTGTCTTTCAAGGATTTCATTGCACATTCTTTCACTGTTTTTCTGGTTAGCAAGCAACACTGAATCAGCAATACACATGAGTTCTATTTATTTGTGATATCCCTATGACCCAAGACTCTCCTGTTGCTGAGCACCTCTTCCACCCCGGGATCCTATGCTATGAGTGCACTGTGCAGAAAGGAATTCCAGTCTTATGCCTGACAGGAAGTGTGACGTCTTGGTGGCAGCATGCTGGGTGGTAACTGTGATTACTGCTAAGAAAAAGCAGCCAGCTTAGTTTTCAGCAGGGGAACCAGCTCTCTCATTCTTTGCATGCTATCTCCATGGTAATAGCCATGACCCCAAAGAAAGGGGCCCAGCATTGAGAGGAGCAGGTTTTCCTCATGCTTGTCAAAGCATGTCAGTGTTCTCTGGTGGAATGTGGTACAATTCTCCTAATGCAATTAAGCAGAGCCTTCATTTCTTCCATGGAAGTGCACACTTACAAATGTCAGGCTGACTTGTGGTCACCAGACAGGGAAGGACTTTTGTTACAGGACCCGAAACCTGGCCTAACGGGGCGTTTTGTAGTCAAACCCCAAAGTTCTCATGCTGGCGAGTCTGACTGGGAATGCTGCGGACTCACTTGCGCTCTTTCACAGAAGAGTTCGAGGGCCTTACTGTACGCAGACTCCGGTGGTTTCACTTTCCACCAAGGTTCCTAACAGGGAAAACTCATCTTTAAACCAATTTCCCCAAAAAAACCACTCACTCTCCAGGAGGGCTTCAAGTAGAGAGAGCATCTGGCTTCTGTGCATCCTCACATCACCAGTTCTGCCTGTTGTCTCTCCCTTGAGCTAGGGCAGCTTGGCATACAGAGGTCAGGCATACTCTCAGAAGAGCACAAACATTTGCATGCCCTTACACGAATTTAGGTATATAGAGATTGTGCATCATGACCCATGAGTTTTGACTTAAAAGCATGCAATAAATGATCACCTTGTGTGTCCCTTGTTCCCCCAAACCGACTGACCCTGAAGTATCTTAAACCATGCCATTTCACCATGGGATGAAGGAGGGTTTTTATTTTATTATTGACCAGAGATGACAGAGATTTCTAAAAGGGATGAAACTGCGGCTTGAGGTAGAAGATCAAATTACAACCAGAAAAGTTGGTGGCATAACGGTAGCCCACAAAGCCTTCCCATCACTGGATGGGCAATATCTATGAGAACAGAACTTGCCCTATAGGTGTGACATGTTCTAGCACCTGATAGCATCAGCTCTGGGTTAGCAACATGTGTAGGGCGCAGTGCAAATGAAAATGAATGGGTCCTTCATTAGAAACAGAGAAATACACCATTGGCTATATGGGAAATACAATGCTGCCCCCTCTTCCTTGTGACACATCTTGATTTGTTTGTTTCTGTTGGCTGACTGACCTCACCTTGTAGCTAGCCTAGCTGGCTTCAACCTTGAGTCAGTTTTCCTTTCTCAGCTTCCTAAGTGCTGGGTTACAGGCATACGCTACCACCCCTGATCCAGGAAGTACTGTATTTGCTATGCAGTGTCAATCTACACAAAAACAAACAAACAAACAAACAAACAAACAAAAACCAAAGCGAAACATCAAAACCTTAACTTTGGAGCACACCTTTTTTCAATTCTGTTTTGTGTTAGAAACATTAAGAACATGCAACTCCTATACTTGTCAAAATGACACAATTCATATTTCAAAGCTCGCGCATGTACCTTGTTGCTAGCGTAGTGGAAACATGATAAAGAACCATGTCAATGGCTCTGCTTCCCTGCTGGATCTGTGCACATTCTACTGACACACTGCTCAGGCCTAACAGCTGAAGGAAGAGAGGGAAGAGAGAAAGAGGAACTGGGGCTCTCCTATTCCCGCCTTTACTTCAGTTACCGTTTTTACTGGAAGAGGTTGCTTAATAAAGTAGGGTGACAAGGGTAAGAAAGGATACGATAGGGTTCACTGGTTATTTTTGTTTCTAAGAATGTCATTGACTTCTTTCTGTGTTTGAAACAAGTTCTGGTTCAAATGAAAGTGACATCGCCTCTCAGGGCTGTCAGCATCCCCCATTAATCTTAGTTGGGGATGTAACACACCTTACGCTCACCTGGGGTCTTGCTGAACTCTCAGATATCATGAGTCTGCTGAAATCTGTGCCCCAGAGCACCCCAAATGTCTTATGTCAATGGTGGCAGGGAGCTACTGCCTCTGTTCCCATACATTTATGTCCTATCAGGCTTTATTTTCAAACTTCATACTTAAGAAAAATAATCAAGACTCTCCAACTGATGACCAGAAAGCAGGCAGCCATGTGCCCACATACTCCATGCTATGGAGCTTCTTCCTCACATGGCTTCAAGGCATAGTTTTACCAGACATTGACTATAAACTTGAAGATATTAGTTAATTTCTCATTGGTAAAGTAGGAACACATACCATCTTTCCTTTCTTGGCATTTCTATGTGTCATTCGTTCATTTTCTGGAATAGTACTACCTAGTGGATATAATGGAGACTCACAAAGGAAAGTCTCACATTTTTATTTAAAAAAAATGTTTTTCTGGTTGGCAAAATTGTACACACTTACAGAGTAGTGCAGGGTGAAATCATATGTGCTACTTTTTCAACATTGTCTGCCATGATGATTAAGCCTCTGAAACCGTAAGCCAGCCCCATAGTAAATGCTTTCTTTCATAAGAGTTGCCTTGGTCATGGTGCCTCTTCCCAGTGACAGAACAGCGATGAAGACAGCAGAGAAGTCAAATCGACAGGAACCTCAAGGAGCTGGTCACATTATGACTGCTGTCAGAAGAAAGAGGTGCACACATACATGCTTAGTGCTCATTTTTTCTACCCCTAGCCACTCCAGAATCCCCAGCCCGTGCAATGGCTCTGCCCACAATCAAGATGAGCCTTCCTCAATCAATCAGTGTAACCAAGATAAGCCCCCATAGACACGGCAATAGTCCCATCTCTCAGGTAACCTTAGAATCCATCAGGATGTCAATTAACACCAACTACTAGGCCCATAAAGGACAAGAACGCTATTTTGTAAACTTCATAGTCTAGTGCCTTTCCCAAGGCCTAACAGACAGGTAGTGTAGAGCAGTTGGTTCAGCCTTGATGGAGCAACCTGTCTGTGTAAGTGCAGTGGCCTGAATGCTTGTCTCTGTCCAAACTCATAGTTGAAAGATAATCTTCAAGGTAATGGTGGCCTTGCAAGATAGGACGTCATAGGACATGATTAGATGACAAGGCCCCACTCTTGTGAGTGGAATTACTACCTGTGGGACAGAGGCCTAAGGGAACTCATTCTCCTCCCCTTCCATATGAGAACACGTTGCAGTACAGTAACTGACGATCAAACCCCACAAAATACCAACATCTACGGCAACTTGATCTTGCATTTCTACCGACTAGAACTGTGGGCAGTAAATCTATGTTGTTCAGAAATCGCCTAGCCTAAGACAGCTTGTTTCTTCTTCACAGACTATTGTTTATGAGGGGAACACAAAACTTGAAGGGGTAGCAATGAAGTACGTATGAGTCCTACCATGACACCACAGGAAGCCGTGGGGACACAGGAGCACAGAGACAGTCTGAAAAGCTCACGAAAGTTTCTCAAGCAGCTCTAGTCTTGGAAGAGTGATAAGAGGTCATTGGGAAAAATACCCAAGGTCTTTTCTAGGGCTTATATTCTGTGAGAATATAAATCAGAAGGAAATTTCTCTGTAAGTGGGAGATAGTTAGAACTGATTTGCTCATTCTTGGGGTACAGTTGTCCTGACCTGTTTCCTGACAAATGAGAAGGGCTTTGTACTGGTGACTGACCCTTGGTAATGCAGTCCTGGGCACTGTCACATCACCTGGGTGAGAAACAGTCACTTCTTACTTCTTCTCTGTCTGATTGTAACTGGGATGCCTGCAGAGTGGACCGAGAAAGCCAGACCTCCGCTCAGCCACTTCCTGGAGACTGTTTCTGACACTCCCTCAGGCTGTGTCAAGTAGGTGCCAAGAGTACTGAAAAGGATCTCCTACCTCAGCGAGTTCAAAGTGAATAATTTTATACCAGCTGAGAAGAGCTGTGAAACCCTCTCTTCCTGACTCTGCCTTCCAGAGGCAAGGCCTCTTCGTTGTCACAGTCTGTTCAGTCTGTGACAACAAAATGACATAACTTGGATGGTTTGCTTCCAGCACAAATATGTTTTCCTCCATTCTGGAGTGCAGTCGTCAGACCTCACAGGGCATGTGTAGCTGTTTTCTGCCCACCTCAAGAGTGCAGTCTTCTTTGCTGCCTGTGTTTTACCGGATGGAGAGCAGAGAGCTCTCCGGGGCTGCTTTTGCACAGGTACCAACGCATCTATGAGGGCTACACTCTCATGATTCAGTCACATACACCCCAAAGCTCTTGTCTCTTAACACTATCAATTTGGAGGTTTCAATTTCAGCAATGGAGTTTGGAGGATACAGACTGTGAGTCTGTGATGTTCCATTTCCTGGTGCCTCGTGTGTGCTGGGAGCTCTGGTGGGCATCCCATTCTATTCTGGAAGACGGCTTGAGAGCCCTATGTATTTTTCATATGGGCAAACATGATCATAGAGGTCTGGTTAATTATTTAAGGTCTCACAGCTAGTTAGTGGCAACTCTGGGGCACAAACCCCAGCCTATCTATAAGGTTCCCCCAACTTTTCTTTCATATCATGCATGTAATGTCTCATCTGGGTCTAATATTCGATTACAAGAAGAGCTGACAGCATGGCATCCATTCTTTCCCCAGTGTTTCTTATTTTTTCTCATAGCCCAGTCCAATTCTTCATCAATATATTCAAACAACAACAACAACCCAGCAATGATGCACCTACTTCTAAATGTCACTCACCTGCCTGTTACTGTTGCAGCTCACCTTCCTGAAGACAGCACTAATGTGCAGAGAAGCTACATAATCTTCTAGAGCTCATATGGCTAGTAGATGGCAGAGAACGGATTTGAATTGGAGAGGTTCGGGTCCATAGTCTATGCTCTTAAACCACAGCTCTTGAGGTATGTCCAATCCCCCCTCCCTCCAAAGCCTGCCTGGAATTTATTTTCACCGTTCAGTAGCTACACCTTGTTCAAACTAACTTCCTCTTGTGCCTAGACCTTGGCAGCTCTTTTAAATTACTCTCTTTGCTTCCATTTTACAATTACCCTGTGACTTTTTTTTTCCTTCACAAGTAAATAATATAGGGCTTTTAAATTATAAATCGATTTCCACCACTCCCTGCCACAGCCTTGCACATCGCTTCCACAGTTCCCAATGGTCAGCTCTTCCAATGATTTTTACATCGTGCACTGTTCCTTTTCACTCACTAGCCTCTAACTCCACTAGCATTTCAGGAGTCTTTGACTACACCCGTTCCTACCACAGGGCTTTTGCATCTGCGCTACACATTCCTGCCATATCATCATTCCATATATCAGTACCAAGTTACTTTCAGGTCTTTGTTCAACTGTTATCTTTAGGAGAAAGCAGTGTGGCTATGGTAGACCAGTTTATATGTGTGTCTATAATCTACATCTGCTGATATAATTCCTTGTACAAGAAGAATCAAAAGTCAGCAGACCACAGCCCTCATAGTTAAGTTATGAGTGACTTGACTTTTGGTTGAACAAAAGGAACATTGTCTTGATGGCTCTGACCTAACCAGGACGAGACCTCATGTGAGAGGGAAGAACCAATATTTATATATTGGTGATAAGGACTGTCACCTTATATATCATTGGTGGCACAGCCTCCTTGAGTGCCACTAAGAGATCAGTTCTACCCAGGAACTTGGAAGAGGACACTTAGACTTGAGGGAAAGACCAGCTCTTGTGGACCTTTTGACAATATCTTGTAAACCTAGCCAGAGGATACAGCTAACCCACAGCTTGATTCCTGAACCATGGGAAGTAGAGTAGCAAGTTCCTCTTGTGGCCAGTCACAGGTTGTGCTAATTTGCTTTGCGGCAACAGAAGCTAAGTAGCAAGGGTCTGCACCAGGCACCTTCACCACTACCTGTACCTCACCCTGTGCTTTTCCTGACAGTGTTCACTATTAGCTGGGGTTATGCTATGCAATCATTTAGCGTGTCTGCCTGGCCCACTGCAATTTCATTCTCTGGAGGGCAGGGACATTGACTTGTTTGCTGTTGAAGTCCTGGGTCCTCAGAGTGACAATGATTTGCATGCAGAAGATATTCAATAAATAGTGTAGAATAAACTCATAAATTAGTGTGTGTGCTTTCTGTGTTTACCTAATTTATAAAATAGTTCTTAAAGGTATATTTCAATCTACGCAAATGTGGCATGTGGAATCTCAATTCATGTATAAAAAGAGGTTAGTATTGATTTTTATTTTCTAAAAGATCATAAAATATGAAACAATTTACCCAAAATTCCACTTCAGTGCAACTTCTTTTGGAGACCTGAATGGCATAAAATAAGGCAAGCCTGGCTGTCCAGAGTCTTGTTGCGGTTTCCTTTGACAAATGTTAGTGTATTTGAATGTCAAACACACAGAAGCAGGACAGAAGACAGGCAGCCTCGACAGCCCACGCTGGTGGGAAGACGTTGCTGCTGGAAAAGCAGGTTGAGTGCAGGAACAAGGGCTGAAAGACCATCAACTCAACCCAACTGTCACTGATAATAAATCTACTTTAAAATTTATATAGTGATGGCAATATTCACAGCAATGTAATGAATTCTTTTAAAATGTTATGCTGAATTGTCTTATGAATTAAAAACTCATGGCCCCATGAGACTGGTAAGACTAAACTTGTTAATGCCTAGTGCTGTCCACTGTTGACTCTTTTCTAGTGATAGCTGGCCTACTGGTGTGTTTTCAATACTTTTAAAGGGTATTTTAGGATTTGAAACTGTGAGTACCAGAAAGAAGGGCTCCCCAAGGCTCTTAGAGCAACACACTTTCCATGTAAGTAATCCACTGGACACCTTTGGTTCATTCCTGTGGCCCCTTAGAGAAGAGGACTCACAAGTAACAGTCTCCAGACTAGACACCAGGATGTCTCTTTGCCTCCAGCAGCAGGTATTTGTAGCATTCTCCCTCCCCAACCCCCGCCCCCCAAATCCCAAGTCACTCTTTTTTTTTTTTTTTTAAAGATTTACTTATTATTACGAATACAGTGCTCTGTCTGCATGTACACCTGCAGGCCAGAAGAGGGCATCAGATTACATTGAAGATGGTTTTGAGCCACCATGTGGTTGCTGGGAGTTGAACTCAGGACCTCTGGAGGATCAGACAGTGCTCTTGACCTCTGAGCCATCTCTCCAGCCCTCTTCTAACTTCACGGGCTGCATGGTCTTTGCTTCAGTCATACGTCAAGCATGGGGAAACCTATCTCTGGAGCTACAGAGAATCACAGGAGCCCTGTGAACATTTATTCCTGGATTCTGTACACTCACCCTTTTATAATGTTACAATAAAAGTACAAAGAATCCTATAAAATGACCAGTAGGACAGGCTAATGGTCCTAATGGTCGACCTTATAGAGATCTGTAATCTGCATATCCCCCGAGGCTCTATGATGTCAGGACAGGTTTCCATGGGAGCTTGCACCCCAGCATGCTGTTAGGATTGTCCTTTGCTATGTTTTGTGGGTTCCAAGGGGTCCACAGGCTGGAAGTTTGATCTCCAACAGAGTGGAGTTGTAATCTGTTGGAACTTTCAAGAAGGGAGGCTCTCATAGGGGTGCATGCTAGGTTTGTGGAGCAAGGTAGTTATTCTTGCAGGTGTGAGTTGCTTGAATGGCAAACCTGACTTGTGAATCTCGGGCATCTTGTCTGATCATGTGATCTCTCCTACACCTATGCTCTATCATCTGTAGGATAGAAACTAATGATCTAGATTATGGAGATCTGGTTTAGCCTCACTTGCCAAAACCATGCAGGGGAGCCTCATGAGAGCCAAGCATAACTAGTGTCATGCTCTTGGACCTCCAAAAAGGTAGACTAAATGGATCTCTTTTCTTTACAAGTTACTCAACCTCAGACATTGTGTTATAGAGATGGAAAGCATACTAATATGGTACTAGTCACTTTTTATAGCAGTAATAAAATATGTCCAAAGCAACTTATAAAGGAAGCCTGTCGTTGGCCTTATCGTTTCAGAGGGTTGCTCCATGACAGTGGAGCAAATACGTGGCACTAGAAGTGGCTAGGAGCTCACTCCTTGATTCACAAGCAAGAAGTAGACAGAGCACACTAGGAATGGTGCAAGCCTTCTGAAACCTCAAAGCCTCTGTCCCAATAAGGCTACACCTCATAATCTTTTTCAAATGCTTCTTCCAACTGACAACCAAGTATTTAAACGTATGAGCCTTGAGGCGGGGCATGCTCATTCAAACCACCTCTAATGTCCTTCCCTAATGGTGCTGCTAGTCCTTCTCAGTGGCTTGCCTTGGCTTACCTCTGAGTGGTGCTTATCTGGCAACTCACAGCCATCTTAAAAGGATGCATCATTATAATCTGCCTCAGTTTCTTTTCTGTGACTGTGCTGAGATACCCTGACCAAAGCAGCTTAAGGGAGAAAGGTTTATCAGACTCACAATTTCAGGCTAAGGTCCATTACTGTGGGTAGTCAAGGCATCAGGAACTTGAAGCAGCTGCTCACACTGCAGTCACAGCCGAGAGCAAGAAGCAACAAATTAACACATGCACGCCTGTGCTCCCCTTGCTGGCTCCTTTTTGTGTAGTCCTGGGTCCAACTCATGAAACGGTGCTGCCCACATTCTGCATGGACCCTCCCATCTCAAATACCCCAACTAAGAAAATTCCTCACAGGCAGGCCCACAAGCCATCCAGACAACTCCTCACAGGTATGCCTAGAGCTCGCACTCCCAGGTGTTAAGCTCACCACGCTAACAATCACGTCTGCATTTTAGGTGAAGACCCTGAGATGAGAGAACTTCAGTAACATGCCCAAGTTATATTGTTGGCAGACATGTAGCCTTGGAGTTTGGGGGTCAGTGATGCTAGAGAGAGAAAGCTAGCAAGACAGGATGGAGCCAGGATATGTGCCAACTTCAAGCTCCATTTTCCCTTCATAGCTGATGCTGAGGGAGGTGTCAGGTGCTAGGAGGCCTATCCAAGGCAAGAGAAGAGACACTTATATACAGGACAGAATGGCTATCCTTGTAGAGATTACTACTGTCCCCGCAAAGAATTTAGGTCCCTTGTGAACACTTGCTCTCTACTGCCAGCTAGGGAAACAGTGTTAGAGTCCTTTATAGGAGCTGGTGAACATCCAAGAAGCCTTAGAGCTAGTTTCCAGAACAGCATGGGAGGGGGGGGCGAGGAAGTGGTACCTTCACACTGGGGCTTGCCAAGAAAGCAGAGGAACAAGGTGGCCCTTGTTGGTCCCTGAAGCTCCAACTGGAGGTGAAAATGCATGTTTGGGGCAAAAGCAGCTCTGGCCCTCATGGGAGTGGAGCTGCGTCAGGAAAGCTCTAACCACAGAGGGTTGAAACGGTGGTAAAGCAGTAAATGAAACAGATTTCAGCTTGGCGGTGGACCGGGAGGCAGGAAAAAAAAATGGGCCAGGAGGGTGTAAGAGGTCAATTCACCCATGAAATACAGATGCCCCATAAACATTGAAAATACATCCAGCTTTACAAAAGGAATACAAACAGAAAAAAAAAAGCAAAACAGAGTTTTAAAGCAAGATGCTGGGATGAAGAGTCACTGTGATTTCTAGAAGGGGCGGCTGGTGTAAGGGGAATAGTTGCACAGTATTCGTTTTCTTTCATTCTTTTTTCTTTTTTCTTTTTCCCATTGCAGGAGATTTCAAACCCAGCCAGGGCCTTGATCATGCTAGGCAAGCACTCCGTTACTGAGCCACATCCCGAGCCCAGGTGTTAAATCTTTTGAAAGTGCCTACCTTAGACAGCTATCCTACAGGAATAATGGCATACAGCGGCTCAGGTGCGTGTGTAACAATGTCCAATCAGAGCAGTCTTTACAACAGTATAAAATCTACAATGGTCAGCACAAAGGCATGGGCAGGTAAAGGTGGGTAGGAAGACCTTTAATGGATCAGATCTCTATGTTCTGAGTATGGAAAAAATGTCATTTAGTAAAGTATACAAGAATCTTTTTTATTTATTTAAAAAGCAGTAGCCTACAATTCTGTGTAGAATAAAGTCTTGGGAGACTACTGACATTGGGATTCACCCAAAGTTCCATGACTGTATTTGTGTGTGTGTGTGTGTGTGTGTGTGTGTATGTGTGTGTGTGTGTGTGTGTGTGTGTGTGTGTGTGAATGTATGTGCTTGGCAGTCACTGTTAACTCCCTACAACAGCCTGCTGTCTGGTTCTTCTTATCAGTACTTACTATCTAGCTCTCAAATGTGCAAAAAATCTTAGTCAAGTTCTAAGATGCACCCCTGACTACCGTACACCAAGTCTAATAGTTTCCATGTATGGTGATCGGTCACCAGAAGTCATGTGACTTGATCTCAACCAGCGAGAGGAACTCATTGATTTCTAGGAAAGATTTATTGTTCTTACCATGCGGAATCGTGTCATCTGCTAAAATTGACTTGTCTTGAGTGTGCCACCAAGAAGGACTAGGGACATTTTGTAACCACTAAAGCAGCTAACCTGGAGACCAAGTCACACACAGAGAGAGAACAGCAGAGAGAAAAACATCCTGGGCTCTCGTTGGTGTCAGCTGCAAGTTGGCCATATGTTGAGCTGATGGCTTAAGGACTTTAAGCCTCATAACCAGTGCCTGTACCTCCATTCATCACTGGAAGGCAGCACGCTCTCCTCCAAACTGTTAACTCATGCTTGAGCTGTAGGAACAGAAGGACTTTTACCTTCTAAACTATTTGCAGAGACTGAGAATAGAGACCATGGGATTATTATGTAGAGTTACTTCTGCTTTTGATACTTCCACATCTTACAAGCAAGGTGCAAATTGTAAAACTGGGTATGGATCTATCTTCCCCACACACAACAAGGCAGTGAGGTTGGCCCTGACTCTGGGGTCAGGAAATCTTTGCCTTTTTCCAAGTACAACATTTTGTCTGAAGCTGAGGAGATGGCCAGTGGTTGAAGCACCTGCTATGCCACCCTGAAGATCAGCCTTTGGGTGTCCAGCACTCACATAATACTCACATGGGCAGGCCAGAGGACCAACTTGTAACCCTGGTGCTTAGAGGCAGAGAGAGGGATCCCCCGGAAAAGGTGACTGGATTTTCTGAATGGCAAGCTCCATCTTGAGTAAATCAAGTAGAGAGAGAGATGGTAGATACTAGACATAATTCTTTTCCTTCACTGACACACATGTGCCACATACATATGTGTGTTCTCTTCCTCTACCTCCACATACATCACACACACACACACACACACACACACACACACACACACACACACACACAGTGTGTTAACTTCTGAGCTTTGGCCCCAAGCATGAGAATCATCCTGGCCAGTGTGCTGTATATTACAGTAGACACCAAGTTGTTCAAGGATGAAACATGTCTGGCAACTCAGCGATTCTTTCTGCTCCAGTTCTGATTGTTCTGAGGACTTTAGTGGCCCTAGAAAACTAGAGATCAAGAGTAAAAGGTAGAAAATCAAGTCTGATCAAGAATGGGGTTCTAGCTGGGCACGGTGGTGCACACCTGTAGTCCCAGCACTCAGGGAGGCAGAGGCAGACAGATCTCTGTGAGTTCAGGGCAGCCTAGTCTACAAAATGAGTCCAGGACAGCCACAGCTACACAGAGAATCCCTGTCTTGAAAAATACCAAACACCAAAAACAAAGAAAGAAAGAAAGGAAGAAAGAAAAGAAAAAGAAAGAAAAGTAATTAAAAGAATAGGCTCCATCTGGCAGATCTGAACCAGGGGGGTCTGCACAAACTGCTGTACCAACCAAGGATCATGCATGCAGTAAACATAGACCTCCCTATTCAGATCTAGCCAATGGACAGCACATTCTCCACAGTTGTGTGGAGAGCAGGGACTGACTCTGACATGAATTCTAGTGCCCCTAATTGACCACTTCCCTTTGGTGGAGAGGCCTGGTGGCACTCAGAGGAAGGAAAGGAGGCTACCCAGATAAGACCTGATGGGCTGTGGTCATATGGAGGAGGAGGTCTCCTTCTGTCACAGGACTAGGGGAGGGGAATAGGGTGAAAGAGGGAGGGAGGGGGGAATGGGAAGATACAAGTGAAGGGGTAACAATTGGAATGCAATCTGAATAATAAAATTTAATAAATAAAAAAAGAAAATATAAGAAAGAAAAATTTAAAAACAACAACAAAATCACCAAACAAAAACAAAAACAAACAAACAAAAAAAGAGTGGGGCCCTTAAGGACTGGTGGAGTAGTTCAGTGCTAGAGTATTTGCCTAGTATTCAGGAAAGTCCTGTCTTTGACCTCAAAGGCAGAGCACTGAGGGAAAAAAGAAAGGAAGAAAAGAAAAGAAAGAGTAACCAAATAGCTGCCAAAAACAATTTTAACGAGGAAGAATTTATTTGGGGCTATGGTTCAGGGGCTATGGCCCATTGTGGCTGGAAAGGTGTTCCTGGAGAGGCAGCTCCTACCCAGAGAGTCTCAGTCTGCAAGAAGAGCCCAGTCTATAAACTCCAGTGACCACCTGCTGCTGCCCCAGGTGCCCTCTTTCCTTAGATGCTCTATCTCCTAAGCGTTTCCATAGCAACACCACCAGCTGAGGACCAAGCTGGACCCCTGAGCCTATGGCAGACATTTCAGGTCTTGTTTTGAGCACAATGGCCCAGGTGATGAACTCAAATTACATCTCATAAGACAAGTTTGTAATCCCAGATACTAGGAAGGCCGAGGCAGGAGGATTGTAGATTTCAAGTCAACCTAGGCTACAGAGTGAATTCAAAGCCAGCGTGGACAATTTAGCTTTTGTTTTGTTTTGTTTTGTTTTATTAAGAGTTAAAAATAAAATAAGAAAGAGAAAGAAAACGATTGATTTGGCCTTGGGACACTTGGTAATGTCCCCCGACTACCCTACCCCCAAATACACGGCATCTGAAACGTAGCTTCTTGTAGCGGTTTGGCAGTTGTGAGTGTGGCCAGCCTTGCCTGGTTCACTGTTCCAGCTACAGCTGCTACAGGGGAGGCATAGTCGCTGAAAGTCGGCTCTGGGCAACCTCCACATGATTCAGCTAAGTACAGGGCCTCCGCCCACTTCATGATTGGTGCCTCGCACGGGTTCAGAGGCAGCAAATCCCCCATAGCTCCTGGGGTCCTCTGCTCAGTGGGCTATAAAACACTATTACTCTCAGCAAGCCCGGTCATCAGTAATAATGAGACGGCTTTGAAACTGCCACTATGAAACCCTAAACCAGGCACAGACCTGCGTGTTGGGCCAAGCACTTGGGAAAGGTTGGCCAAGGTTCGCGCACACTACCCTGGGTTTGAAGACGGCTTTCTCAGCCTGGGTTTCTTTAGGGCCCGGGTCTGTTTCATCAGATGCTGAGCTGGGTGGTTGTGAATGGACTGATTTACTGGGCTTGGGCAGAAAACAAGCAATGCCTGGGGCTGGGAGTACTTTTCGCTTTGAGGTTTGGGACGCGGGGTGGGGTGGGGGGAAGCGATTGAAGCTGGGGTTTCACGTTTGGGGGGAATTCTGGCTCTCCCTTTCCAACCGCATTCCCCTAAGTCTTATATATTTCTCTCACCCATACCCCAACCTTCCAGGATGCAAGGCGTGAGTGAAGGGAGCTATCTTGAATCAATTGGCTTTTCAATAAATTGTTAACATATTTTTTTATATATGATTTGGATGTGGAACCTCAGAAGGGGCACCGTTTCTCTTAATAAGCTTGTTAAAGTCAGGCTCACCATGGTCCAGCACAGTACTCCTTACTTTGAACAAAATGTGACAAATAACATCTGGGTTGCCACAGCTAGTTGGCATCAAGAAAAACTTGCCCGTGCCTAGGGTATATGCCCAAGCAGTAGGGTGGTCCCACAGGCAAACTGTGTAGAAAGGGAATATGGTATTCCCCGTATATCACATCCTGTGGATGTTTAAAACCCCAATTTCATAGATGAAGTGCCAGTCAGAGACTTAGCAGGAAAGAGACATCACATTCAAATGAGTCAAGAGAGGAGCAATTCCTGAATAGGGAAAGGAAGGTGACAGTAGCCAAGAGAGGGCCATCTGAGAAGCCACAGCTATGGTGGCCCTGAAGTGTGGTAGAAAGAGAGCTAGGCCATCAAAACCCCACTTTCTTCACTAATATCCTGATTTTCCACTGATGCCTCTCTGGAGCTAAGCCCAGTCAGAGTCAGAAGGCAGGGAGCACTCAGGGGGTGTGGCCTACAAAGGCTCCCATTCCCTGGCACAAGAGAAAACAAAGGTACAACCAAATGTAAATCTGTATCAGGGCCACCGGGAGACACCCAACATCAAGTCCAGACTTCTAGCCTGTCCCGAAGAGCTTTACAATTCAGGTCCTGGCAGAGCCCATTACAGCAATTTCCAATGGCTTCTGGGTAGGTCCCAGGGCTTGGCCAGAGCCTGTAACTCCTTCCATCTCAGTGTGTCTCTGTTGATGCTGACCGCCGGCCCCATCCCGGTGCCATGCTTCATGCTGGTAGTGACTGAATCATCAGTCTATGTCCCAGCACTGGCCAGTGTTGACTGACCTCCAGGCACTTTGCTGAAGTCTGGTGAAGAATCAGAAAAGGCAACCCTTCTCTGAATAGACTTCTCCATGTCCCTTGCTTCTGGTGCGGTGGTGGTGGTGGTGGTGGTAGTGGGGGGATCTCTATTCATTTGTACCAAATGGTAAGACTTCTCCAGGACACTCTCTGCTGTTATCAGAGCCCTTTGTGTACACTATATAATCTCCCTGTGTTTTAGTTCCTTCACTTGCAAATGGTCATTATCAGGCTCATCTTCCACCTGGGCTTTAATAAGGAAGGAATGAGCTGATATGTGGATATATGTTCAAAGACTTTCACATCGTAAGAATATAATATTGTCATACATTTTGCCTTTATTATATTTAACGGGCCTTTATCAATCATTACTTCCATTCACTGCCTTCCAAAATAGCAAATAACTGAGAAATTGCCAGATCTGCAGCTCCTCACTCACTAATTTTGAACATTTCTTTCACAAGAAATCCTTGCTGAGTCTACGCATAACAGGCATATTGACACCTATATGGCTACCTCTTTCATGTTTTTGCTCCATATACTTTAATGTAATTTTTAAGATACAAAAGATGTTCATCTGGATGCTAGAAATTTGGAAATGGTTCAAGAGTAATGATTTAGATGCAGGAACACAGGACAACTGGGGAGAAATTGAAAGGGCTACAGACATTAACGCAGAGAGTGACAGTGAGGGGGCTTCCTCTGAGAAGGAAGGACTAGGAGAGAGACAGTGGCAGAGACACTTCTTCAGAAAAGAGGGACAAATGGGGAGTGGAGAAGGTGGCGAGAGGGATTTCCCTTCCGCTGTGGGAGAGCGTTTCTGACAGAGATGTCTGTGCACTGAACAACACACTGGGGAGCCCTTTGCTGGCTCAGAAGTACCCAGGATTCTCAGGATGGCTGTGACATCTTTCCCTGTGGGACCACACTTGAATAGGCCAAGAGTCAATCTGAGGCCAGAGCAGTAGACAGGCAGGCAGGCCTGAGTAAAAAGCTGTGCAGCCTGAGGCCTCTGGTCTCACTTAGCAGTGAGGGATTTGGGGCCATACTGCAGGCCGTGTGCAAATCCTTAGGCCCACCTGAAGCTCCTATCCCATGAGAGTGTTAGCCCATGTGGTGCACACCTTGCCAGCTGGCTCACCTCCTAAAACTCTGAAGTCCACTTTGAAGATGAGTCTTTGTTGACTGGTCAATTGAAAAAAAAATCACCAGACACACATGGAAATTGGGCATGGCTCTAGACACGTTTTTGGCTCAAATCTGATCCATATTGCAATGTCTTTGAAAGGCCTTCTACTCTCTAGAGTGAATGCAGAAGTGCATGATTAAAAATATTGAGATTAAGAGTAGCTGGGAGATGTAACACATCTTAGGCAACTTAGGTGCAATCACTGGTGTCCAGGATGGTCAGGATGCTGAGACAGCAAGATGCTTCTCTGCCTTTGGTGTTCTGAGGTCTGGACATACTGATAGAAGGCCTGAGGAGAAATCAGTGCTCTTAGGAAAGTGCAGCTAAAGAGAAGCACACTGGGTGTAGTCCAGCTGTGGGATCCATCTCTCATCTTGCCCAAGTCAAGGAGTAAAAAACCTGAGTCAAGCTGAAAGTCTCAAACATAGGACGAGAAAAGAAGAAAAATGATGGGGAATGGATTTAAATGGAAGAAAAGGCCTGAACGGTGGGAGGCTGCGAGATGGTCAGATGCTCACTGTGAAAGATCCTCAGCTGGTTACCTCCATGGTTTTGAAAAAACTCACCACTGTTAAAAAAAAAAAATATGTGAAGAGGAGGAAGAGGAGGAAACTGGGCAGGTGTAGAAATTCCAAATGCCCATTTCTTTACCACTGTAGCTGCAGTATTAGGAGTGTCCCGTTGAACCTATCATAAAACGTGTCTTAAAGCCTTCTTGCAGACCAGTGTTGGAAAACTCGTTCTATAGAGAGTCAGATAGCAGGTATTTCAGTCCTAGAAGGCATATCAACCACTTGGTTCTGCCTTTCTGAACAAAGGCAGCCATAAGTGATAAAGAAAAAAATAATGGCTCAGGCTGTGCTCCAGGACAACTTATTCCCAAAAGCAGGCAGCTGGCTGAATTTGGTCGTAGACCACCACCTCGTCCAGGATCTGAGCACTGTTGTGTAGGCATATTGATCATGTGAAGAGCTTGCAGAAATGTGAAGTCTGACATTGGTAGGTCTGATCAGGGGCCTGAGAATGTACACTGGAACACAGGCCTGGGTGCTGGGCTCCAGGCACAATACTTTTAGGAGTGAAGGCTTAAAAGATGCTACAGTCAGTGCTGCTAACACAAAGGCCAAAGGGAAGCATAGCATTCATGGAGTGGAAAGGGCTCCTGCTGGCCAATAGTTGGGAACAGTGAGCCTGCCCATGTGGAGGAAGCAGCCCCTCTGCCTTTCTGAGGTCCTGCTGACTACTGCCTGTGTGACTACTGCTGTGCATGCCCAGCTGGTCTCATTCAGAAGGAGAACTGGAGACCCACATGTCTATGAGGCAGTCTACTGGTTTTCTAGAAGTGGGCTGTAGGGCTTTAAATCTGTACAAGTCAAGTAAACATGTATTTGGGATGGTTGTCACTTAGGCTGCCATCTCGCATGTCTGGTTCCAGGCCCTTGACCAGCTACCCTAAACAGTGCTGTGCTTCTGATCCATGACAGGAATATGATGCACCCTCAAGCCAAGGCCAGGAAAGGAGGGGATAATTTTAATTTTATGAATGATGTTGGTAAGTTTCAAAAAAAAAAAAAAAGTCAGGCAAAGAGTGCTGCAACACATGCTTATTATGATATTGGAAATACCCAGTGTACAATGCCTTGTACAAACCTGCAAATATTCTGGACAGACTAACTATTCAAAATCATTTTTGTAGGGATCTACACCTGTAGACAGCGTGCTGACAAGCAAATTCCAATATTCTTGCGCTAGTAACCCAAATACTGGGACTTGAACGCAGCCCTTTAAGATTCCAAAGTCAATGCATTTTCATGCATCCTCTTTAGTTTGGATGGATATTTGAACTAGAAAAGGTACACCGTGCCATTTCCTCCCAAATTTGGATGTAAGCCACGTGTGTAAGACATAGGCACAGCCAGTGTGATATTATTATCTGAAATATTTACAGGTGGGAAGGATTAGAGCAAGTGATGGACTAGGGAAGGTTAATATCACCTTCTAATATGGAAAAACTACTCTCTCCACAAGAAATATGCTTGAGGGATAATCTTGAGATATGTGTGTGCGTGCTCAAAATGTCAGCCAGAGCTTCATTAATTTCAGCCTCCCCCTAGAACACTACGTTATGGTTCTGAGGCCGCGTGTTGGCATGCTGACACAGGCAAGACCCACGGCGCCTGGCCCTTGGTGAATTTATGGTATGATGTGTGAGGAATCCATCATGCAGTTTGGCCTGTGCCCCCTGTTCAAGCCAGGAGATAGGAGATGCAAGACAAATGCTGCCTCCGTGCCTTTGGGTGGTGAGTCTCGGCTTCAGGCTTTGAGCCATCAGGACAGATACTCCCACCAAGCAGGCCAATTACTGAGATGACTTAGCACCCAGACTTTGGGAGCATAGAGGAGGGGAGTGCTTCATCCTCCACTCCTCCTGGTCTGCTCATTAACTGTTGTTTAGGCTGAAGTTTTGCATGGTAGCATTTTTCTGCAGAGCACAGGCTTTGTGAAGGTGTCCAAGGCACAGCCGTATTTATTCTGCCCACTCGCGAATGCCGTGCACACCCATGCAAACCACAGCTAACTTCTGAAGGTTATGTGCCCAGCAGTTCCAT
Organism: Acomys russatus; assembly: GCF_903995435.1. Taxonomy (NCBI): domain Eukaryota; kingdom Metazoa; phylum Chordata; class Mammalia; order Rodentia; family Muridae; genus Acomys; species Acomys russatus. Next base: position 90,346,443 of record NC_067138.1, on the reverse strand, counting down.
CAGGGACACTGGTTTTACAAGCTCACATTGAAGGCTCTTCTTCCTCCGAGTGGGGCACCAAGATTGAGGCAGCCTCTTGAGCAATGTTTCTTAGCCTGTGGGTTATGACCCCTTTGGCAAACCTCTATCTCCAAAAACATTTACGTTAATGATTCAAAACAGTAGCAAAATTACAGTTATCAAATATCAAGAAAAATAATTTTATGGTTGGGGTCGCCACAACATGAACTGTATTAAAGGGTCACAGCATTAGGAAGGCTGAGAGCCACTGCTGTAGAAGGAGCTGATTCAGAAAACCATCGCTAGATTATAATAGCATTTGCAGATGTCCCTTGTGTGGTTTTGTTTCTATTTAGTGTCCTGGCTATGGGGACCAACTTTGGGGAAGCTGGAGCCAGGTTTGAACGTCTGGTCTTCCCCTCACCAGCTGTGCACCTCAGGCAAATTGCCCTAGTGAATAATCTTGTCTTCTCGGTGGCAAGGTGAATGTGAACTCGCTTGGGAGAGCTGTGGCTGAGATTGACTGGGTGGTTGTCTTTAACGCGCTTATACCAGAGTCCCTGGCAGGCACTGAGCATGTAGTTAAGGACTGTTAGAAATATCAGATGACATGTGCCCTCATAATCTGTGAGGGCTGTGCCAATGTGTGGAAGAGACTATTCTGTCCCTTCTCTCCAACATAGCGAAGAAACCTGGACAGTTGAATTGACTTTAGGAATTTGTGTCTATAAACTCAGTAAAGTACATAGTTATTTACATTTATTGGAAAAAATAACTTCCCAGAGTGTAAAGGGCATCAAAAGTCCAAAACTACAGGTCAGATTTTCTTTCTCAAGCATATCATGAAAGTCACTATACACTGAGCACAGAGCCAGCCAACTGGGTGAACGCTCAATCCAAGATGCCCAGAAGGCTGCTTGTATTGCCCAAAACTGACCAGCAAGAGTACAAAGGAGTACGCAGGCTCCAAGGTGCAGAAGTGACAGAGCTGAGACTGAAGTAGTGTGACCCAGAGTTCTGTGCTAATCCCTTTCCCAGCTTTCTGCAAACATCCAGCAAAAAGTATTCACGTCTATTTGTAGAGGAGGCAGGTGGCATTGAGACAGATTGAGCCGTGAGCAGGTGCTCACACAGTCTGGGACAAGGCTGGGACCTTCACCTCTAAGGACACCAGTTTTGTTCCTCACTCAGAAGCAGGACTCAATACTCACAGGTCTGTGTAGGGTAGCAGAGAACAGAGGTATCTACCTAAGGGTCCCTAAAGAGAAGGTGTCTTTTCTGTTACTGGCAGCCTGGGTCATCTAGAACAGACTTAAGCAGTCGGGAGATCTTGTGCTGTTGCTGGTGTCAGCCAGGGAGAGCAGAGTTCTCCATGATGGGAGCTGAGGAGGGGGGTGGGGACACATACTTCTTCTCACCATAAAGCAAACAAGCCGACTGGCAGAGCACTGTAGGGAAAATGACATCACTGCAGAATTTTAGGGCTAATCATTTAGCTGGATTAGCCCCAAAGTGCTGTGTCTAAAATCAGCATCCCTGCCTCTTTATGTACTCCAGATGAAACACATTAGCAGAAATATGGCAAGGGACATTCACAATACACGGTTCTCCACTCTCAGCAGTTTTCGCAAATCTGCAATTAGTCTAAAGGGCCCGGGTAAATTAGGCCTCTTGATAAATGAAGCGCCTAGACAGGCCTCGGATTTATTGGATCCTGCTGTCCCGCTGTCCAGCTCCCTTGTCAGCTCCGCTGCAGAGTGGGGACGGTACAGGGGGAAAGAGAACCGAGCCAAATCTAGGTCCAGAAGTGCCCCCCAAACACTTCAAAGAGCTGAGCTTCAGGTCACAACTTCCTTAGCCTCTTAGGTTTATGCCAGGATCATGGTGGGTGAAGTAGGCAGCCTTTGCCAGGAAGTTGGCAGGGGAGGCAAGAGACTCTCAAAACAGAAGAGGAGGTGGGGAAGGCAGGCCTGTGTAGACCTCCTTTCTGTTATAACGGGAAGGCGTCTGCGGGTTCCTACTCTTTGCCCATCCCGCGCGGGCCTCCCCAGGCGCCTGGTGATTGATGCCAGGGCTGAGTGGTGAGTATCAATGAGTACCACTCTCCTCCCAGCGTGCCAAGTCCGCCTTCTGCATCTCAAAGCATCACTTTCTCAACCCAATTGTCCGCATGCCCCCATGCAATCGGATGCATGTATGTTATGACTGTACAGAGGAGCTATGTGGATTCCAGAAAAGCAACTGCTTCCTCCCCCCCCCCCCGCCCCAAAGTTAAGGGGTAGTTCGCCATGCTCTAAGGCAAACAGCCAGGAGCCAGAAGGCTGCCAGTGCTGTGACTTCGATGAAGGGGACCTATGGGGCAGGAATGGCACGCACCTATTATTCTGATTTATGCCTCCAGATCACGAGAAGCAGCTCACAGCCATATTGGGGTGACACCTGCTAACTGCTGCCTTTGCTGCTGTGGGGGTGCTGAAGTCAGCTGAACTAAGCGGCAGAAAGGCCAGCAGATGCACAGATGTTTTTGGGGTGTTGAGAGTTATTTTTTATTTTTTATTTTTTATTTTTTTGTTAAGCCTCCTGCTTTGTTTATGCCGGAGAATTCTTTTTGCATGAGTGTCTTGGAGTAGTGGTACGTAGCCTGAATTTTTTTAAGTTAAAAAGTAGGAAGTAATAAGGTAAATGATGTGAAACAGGAGCCTGTGTACGCACCAGTCTGTCCTTTCCTATCCTCTGTGTACAGTCCAGGGTTCTCCTATCTGCCTCCTCTCTCCCTGCAGGAGTCCCTGCCTTGCTCTAGACTCCCATCTCTCCTTAGCTGCTCAGCCCTTGGCTGCTCAGTCAGTCCTTGGGTTCTCTGGGAGTCAGAAGCACGCTGGAGTGTAAGCTGTGCAGAGCCACCCTCTCCCAGAGGCAGCAGAGATCCCCTGGCTGCCACCTGCCTTCGGCCTGCTGTGATTCAGTGTCCCTGGTTTGCAGAGCAGCTGGGTGAGCCTCCTGTCAGCCCACATTGATTTTCCTGTAGATTACATTACTTCCAATCACAAAAGAAATTGTGCTCCGCTCTTGGAGTGTCAGGGCAGAATGGATAGCAAACATTTTCCCACAGGCAACTCTGCTCTCCTGTCCAAGGCTGAGCCCTCATCCCTTGCCACCAGCCCTGTTCTCTCTGCTCAGGGGACCAGTCACCTGGCTAAGGTGGGCATCATATCCAACTTGAATTGGGCAGGATACTCAATTATACCTCAGTGAGATCTTTCTGTGTCTTCAGACCTGCTAAATTATGGAATTAAGAGGGTCTGCGCTGGGGGGCTGGAGGGGGGAGCTGGTGACACCAGATGTGTTAGGAATTTAGAATGTGCTATCTCAGATGTAAAAAGGAGCCTTTGAATAGCATCAAAGAGATTGAGTGATTTTTATCCCTTTTAAAAGTTTCTTTGAGTACTGATTGGAGTTTCCAGGGTGTGTGTGTGTGTGTGTGTGTGTGTGTGTGTGTGTGTGTATGTGTGTGTGTGTGTGCACGCATGCACGTGGTGTGTATGTGTGTTGAGTGTATGTGGTATACATGTGTGTTGTATGGTGTGTGTGTGTGCGTATGTGATGTGTGTGTATATGGTGTGGTGTGTGTGTGTGTGTGTTGAGAGTATGTGGTATGTATGTGTGGTGTGTGGCATGTGGTGTGGTGTGTGGTGTGTGTGGTGTGGTGTGTGTATGTCTGTGGTTTGTGTGTGCGTATGTGATGTGTGTGTATGTTGAGCATATGTGGTATGTATGTGTGTTGTGTGGTATGTGGTGTAGTGTGTGTGGTGTGATGTGTGTGGTGTGATGTGTGTGGTGCGGTGTGTATGTCTGTGGTTTGTGTGTGCATGTGTGGTGTGTGTTGAGCGTATGTGGTATGCAGGTGTGTTATGTGGTAATGTAGTGTGGTGTATGGTGCGGTGTGTGTGTGTGTGTGTGGTTTGTGTGTGCGTATGTGGGGTGTGTATGTGTGTGTGTGCACGCACACATGTGTTTTGTGAAGGTTGAAGCCCAGGGCTTCACTTCCTGTGTTGGGTTGGCTCTAGGTCCATCTGCAGCAGCCCTGCCATGTACGGAGAGCCTTGCTCAAGTAAGCAGCTTTGGCAACAGCTCCTGGCACTGCCGATGAGGAGCTACGTCAGCACTTTCCAAACAACACACTTGCAGCAGAAAGCAGGCGCCAACCTCCAAAGTGGGCTTCGCGGGAGAGAGAAGTTGGTGTCGTGGCAAACAACTGCCCTGTAGCAGCCAAACAAGGAAAAGGAGCAGTACCCTTAACAAATAAGAGCTGATCTATTCCACATTGCGGCACTGGGCTAGCCATGAACAGGGAGGTCACTGGGCTAGTTCATGAACAGGGAGGGCACTAGGCTAGCCAATGAACAGGGAGGGCAGTGGGCTAGCCCATGTACAGGGAAGGCACTGGGCTAGCACACGAACATGACTGCCAGCTGAGCTCAGGTTCCTGCCTCTCCTACAGGAGTGCAAGGAAAAGTCATAACAAACATTCCCGTTGATAATTAGCCATTATTTTTGAGCAAATACCTAGTGCCAGGCACTGAGAAAGTGCCCTGCCACTGGCCTGTCCTTCCATTTGGTGCCTGGATGTAGCCTAACAATGGAAGGGATAGTGTTGTCCCTGTTTAACTGATCTGGAGACAGATCTGTGACTTGCCAAGGTGTTATGGGTTGAAATTTGTTTCCCCTTAATATTACTGAAGTCCTAACCTTTGTATTCAGTGGATTTGCCTTCACTTGGGAAAGGCAGACAGCGAGTTCCTTATGGTTTGAATGTGAAACATCCCAACAGGCTCAGCCTTGGGACCCTACATCTCCAGCTGGTGATGCGCTGTTTGAGGGGTTGAGGAACCTTTAGGAGGTGGCGCCCTTTTGGGGAAAGTGGTTCACTGCAGCTGGCCCTTCAGACTTCATGGCTTGACTGCACTTCCTGTTCTCACTCTGCTTCCTGAGTGTGAATACCATGTGACAAGCCAGCTCCCATTCCTGTCGTCATACCTTCCTGACCCGCTCCCTACATCTTCTCTACCACAGAGAACTGTGTCCCTCAGGAGCTGTGAACCAAACAAACCTCTTCTCCCTGAAGCTGCCTTTATCACAGCAGAAAAAAGTTTAATTTAATTTTACTGGTTTCATTAAAACAAACAAACAAGAAGTAGTGTGGTTTGGAGAGGAGAGACCATATGAAGACAGAGAGAAAAGGCTTTCTATAAAACAAGGAATTCCAGTCTTTGTTAATAAACCACCAGAAGATGGGAGAAGGGTAGAGACAGACCCTATCTTCTCAGCCCATGGAAAGACCCACCACAGCCATGCCTTGGTAACAGAATTTTAGCTTCTAGAGTTATGAGAAGACACAGATATGGTTTTGAACTCACTTAGCTTCAGTGGCTTCAGTGGCCTCAGTTGCTTCAGTGGCTTTGGGAAATAAGTGTTCAGGGTTGCAAAATGAGGCCATGGTGAAGGCCTGCCTACCCTCTGTCACGCAGTGAGGATCACATCTGCTTCTGTCCTTGGGGAGCACAGCCAGCTCCTAGGTATGCTCAAGAGGGTGGTCTCTTGGAGTTGATCTATGGGGATGGTTTGGGGGAGCTGATTTATGCACAATTTATTGTGAATTTGATGCCTTATAAATATCTTACATAAAGATTTCGAAACATGCCTATTTACTCCTTCATATATGTAAGAACATAAAATCATTTTACTGTCTTTTTAAAGAACTACTTATAGAACATTTCAAATAAGACAAAAGCAAGCAAGGGTAAATGTTTACACAGGGTCATCTATCACGGTACTGCTATGGCACAGAGAAGGGTATGCAATGTTATACTTCTTCATTTGTCAAAGTGAAAGGAAGGCTGGATGAAGCCAACACTAGCCAACGGCACTGAGACAAACCCTCAGATCTTCTTCAAGAGGGGCTTGAAAACTTGGCAATGGTTCCTAACCATGGCACATGGTGCCAGCCATGTGGACAGCTAGCCAAGCGGGAAGCAAAGCCTGTGTGAGGTCATTCAGACTACAAGGCCTATAGGGGTCAAATTTCCACTAAGGATCAAAGTTTAACTCTTAACTCTCTTCCCAGTTTGTAGAGGCACCAGGCAGAGAGTAGCCATTTTCTCTCTGACTTCTGTGGCCCACCTGTCAGCTCCTTCTGTGGGCCATGCAGCCAACATGTGCTAAGGATGCTGTCTGAAACACAATGTCCTCTGAACCAAGCTTTTCTCTAGGAAAACAGTTTTTAGATACACACTAATCTCTCCACATCTGTATATCAGAGCAAATATTAGGAAAGACTTCCTCTTTCTCACATGGGACCCACAGAAGCAAAAACAAGCAGGCAACAAGGCAAGAAAGCAATGTTTAATTTGAAGGATGTCTAATCTGCAAAGTCTTACAATGTCAATTTGTAAATGAACAATGTGCCAACAGATAACATGTATACACACACACACACACACACACACACACACACACACTAGATGTAGACCCTTTGTCATGGTTGTGGTTTTTATTGCTGTGAAGAGACACTATGGCCACAACAACTCTTATAAAGAAAAACATTTCATTGAGATTGGCTACAGTTCAGAGGTTTAGCTCATCGCCATCCTAGAGGGAAGCATGGCAGCACACAGGCAAACATGGTCCTGGAGAGGTAGCTGAGAGCTCTACAACTGGATCGGCAGGCGACAAGAAGAGAGTGAGCCACTAGGACTGGCTTGAGCTTCTGTGCCCAGGGACACACCTTCACTAACCAGACTACACCCACTCCATCCAGACCACACCTAGTAGTGCCACTCCCTAGGAGCTTATGGGGGTCATTTTTATTCAAACCCCCACACCCTTACATTTATAGTTTGCCACAAAGAAAAAGTGGAAGTTGCCACATGTCAGGAAAAAGTAGACCACGGTATTTATTTTTATTGCAGATAATACATTTTTTTTTCCAAAGCTTAGCCACTTAAGACAATACACATTGTTTTTTTGTTGTTGTTTTGTTTTGGTTTTTTTTGTTTTTTTCTGCTTCGAGTCTCATAAGGCAAGTGTGAGCCAGGCTGCCCAGGCAATCTTTTTTTTTTTTTTAAGCTAACTAAGATTTTTGGCAGTCATTTCTTTGTGGTGGTAAGAACTTGCTTCAAGTCTTCTGGGGTTAAATTTAGCTCTTAGAGGCTTCCAATACCCTTTCCCACATACACCTCCCTACCTTCAAGGCCACCAATAAAGAAGTTTCCTCATTTCTATTACCTTCTGTGCTGTCTATCTCTGTCCTCAGGACCAGGCAGCCTGTCCCTTCAGAGACACCACTAGTTCCTATGGACCTACCTAGGAATGTCTCCATTCCTTTAAGTCAACTGTGTCATACAGTATCGCAAGTCACAGGAGCAATGCCCCGTGCTCACATTCTAGGACCTCTTTCAGAGTCCTAATACAGATATCGGCAGCGTGTGTGGCCAGAGTACAGCTGTGTCACACGTATGAGATCCTAAGACCACCAATGAGCCATTTCCCTTGGCATAAAGGCTTTTTTTTTGTGGGCTAGGAGTAGGAAATTTTGATGTATCTACTTACATAAAAAAGCATTTTATGATGATCTCATATTACTTTTATAATAAAAAAGAATCCCAATATATGTTAGATACAAGCTTGGCTTTCAAGCTGGGATAGTAATACATGACTAATAGGTACCATCCTGTGGCATGAGATGCTGATAGCTGAAGTTTGCTTATTCATCGATTTTTAAATTCATCTCTCCATCCATCCATCCACCCATGCATCTCTTCATCCACCCACCCATCCACCCAACTATCCGTCCACCTATCCATCCGTTCATCCATTCATCCATCATTCATCCATCCATCTCTCCATCCATCCATCCATCCATCCATTCACCTATCCTTCTTTCCCCTCATCATTTGAAGTTATGAAGTGATATTTTTCCTAGAAACTGTATGGCATTGGACCACTTCTATGGAATCTCACTGGAATTGCTTCAGACATTTTGATGATAAAGATTCCAGAATGCAAAGTGGCATTTTTTATTTGTTATTATTCCTGGGGGAAAATACTGAAAGCAATTTATTAAAACCACTTGAGAAATACTTTGTGATACTTTCCCACTGATACCCAGACAACTTGATAATGTTGAGGGTTTTGAAATTTCCCATTTTCTCCATGATTAGAAAATAGCAGCTTCTCAGAAATCGCCAACATGAAGCAGAACTCTTGGCTCACATTTTCTTTGCAGCCTGACATGTCAGAAGATGCCTGAGGCCAAAACTCTCTCCCCAGACAGAAGTGTGGTCCTGGGAAACCCAGCAACACAAATGATGCCGAAACCCTTGTGGTGGGAAGCCCCTCCACTTCTGTTAGAAAGAAGAATTTGTTGCTCAAGGAGGGAAATGGCAACATGAGGCTAAGTGCTGCTGGGTACACTGACTACACTGACTGCTTCTCTCATGGAGCCCTGCGCTGCCTTCAGTCTGAGCCTCATGTGAGAAATGAAGAACATGCAAGGCAGTAGAAGTTCAGAAATGCCAGCCAAGGCTGCCCTGGACCAGGAGGCAACACTGGCATAATGTGCCTGTGAGTTGCTGCTGCTGTTCCTCCCTGTTCTCCTCCCCCTCCTCCCCTTCCTCCTCCTTACCTCCTCCTCCCCCTCCTCCTCTTCCACCCTCTTCCTTTCCCTCTTTCTCCTCCTCCACTCTCCTTCTCCTCCCTCCCTCCCCCTCCTTCTCTCTGTTCTCCTCCTTCCCCCCTCCTCCTTCCCCTCCTTCTCCTCTTCCTCTTCCCCCTTCCTCCTCCCCCCTCCTCCCCCTCCTCCTCCTCCTTCTCCTTCTTCTTCCTCATCCTTTTAGCCCCTTTCCTTCTTTAGTTTCCTTTCATGTCCAGGGCCCACTCTGGGTCCCACCCACCTCCATCTAAGGCAGAGACGGTTATGAATTGGTTTTTGATCATTTTAGGAATGATGTTATATTTTAATATGTGGTGGTAAAATGTAAGAAAATCCTGATAATCACCAGAAATATTTTTCCTGATAGTGGAAGGATCAGTAAGGAGGTTAGCTGTGCTCACGGACCCTGCGCCATTCCCGTTCCAGATTGTTTATCCTGTCCAGCATATCCACCATGACTGCTGGATATATTTTTGCATACTGTTGCTCCGGCTCAGGCGTGGGCCACAGTGACTCTAATGTGTGGAAGCCTTAAATGCTGTTGATAGTGGGAAGCGACGTCAAGAGATTCAGGAAGTCCACTCTGAAACGACCGTGAAAATGTCACATATCTTCCACACTGTCAACAGGAGCCTCAGAAGAGATAATGGATGTGTCGAGCCTCGTAAAAGACTCAGCAGTGAACACATGTAGCCGAGTGTTCAGCCATGGTGTGAATAGTTGTGCCTAGCAGAAATAGAGAAAACACCGGGACACGAGTGTGTTCAGGCTCTCAGGCTGCTGCCCACTTCCAAGCTCGCAGTATTTTACAAATCCTTCTTCTGAGTGTGACTTTCACTTTGAATGCCATGGGATAATTGACTGCATTTCTACTGTGCCTCAGTTTCTCCTTTGGTAGACTGGGGGTGAGACTGGCACTGAAATGCTGAGCTTCCTTCAATGGAAGTGGGGACAGTGAAGGAAAGGAAAAGAATGGATGTTGGTGAAATTGTGACTGAGTAAAGACGAAGAATGTTGTCACCTCAACTGATGCCCACCAGTCTCAGGTATAATTACTCTCAATATGTTTTTTTATTTTTAAAACTATTTTGTTTTTAAAATTATTTTTTAAAAAATAATGTTTTGCATTGCAATTTTTACCATGGTTTTAGAATACTATTACTTACTACTTTAAAATATATATGATCTTTCTATGAAGACCAGGCTGGCCTAGAAATTTCTATGTAGATAAAGGTGATCTCTAATTCATGGTAATCCCCCTGCCTTTGCCCTCCAGGTGCTGGGACTATACGTATACACCACCCCACCAGAAAAATTTACTCTCTTCTGACTTCTATATGAATGAAGCAACCATGTATGTATGTTTTTATGGTTGGCTAGCTTTGCTCAATTCAAGCTAGTTCAGTACGGTTACAAATTTGGGTGCTGATGAGGGCTGTGGTGGTTCAAAAAGGATGTCCTACTAGGTTGTGGCACTGTTTGAGGAGGCCTAGGAAGTGTGGCTCTGCTGTAGGAACTGTGTCATAGAGGACAGGCTTTGTGGCTTTGAAAGTCACACCATTTCTACTTTGTTCTCTTGGTTTCCTGTTTGATGCCTGAGCTGTGAGAGATCTCTACTCTTCTCCACCCCATACCTGCCTGCTGCCATGTTTTCCTGTTATGATGGTGATGGACTCTTAATCCACGCTGCCATGTGTTTTATCACAACAGTAGAAAAGTATCTACGGCAGGGTTGGTACCAGGGAATGGGCTTTTGCTGTGACAGACTTGACCATGTTGTTCTTAGCGTAACTAGAATAGCACTTAAACTCTGGATGCAGAGTTTAATGGGTCCTTCTAGTAGGAACTTGGAAAACAGTGCTGGAGCAACATAGACCGTAAGGCCAAGTTCAAAAAGTCTTAGAGGGAGATAATATTAGTATCAGGGATAGAGAGCATTCTTGTGATATTTTGGCAAAAAAAAAAAAAAAATGTGACTATCTGCTATTCATTGCTTAAGAACTTGCCTGAAGCTAGATTTAAAAGTGATGGACTAGTTTCTCTGGCAAATGAGATTTTTAAGGTGGCACAACATTGACTCTATCATGTGGTTCTTGGTAATCAATCTTATTCAGGGTTACAGTGAAGAAGAATTGAAGAAATAAACAGTTGGACCAGAAAACTTAATGTTGCAGCCATGGCTTGTGCTGAGGAAAAGAAGATAAGGAGAGGCCTGACCTGCAGTGGAATAAAGGAGGACTTCCCTCAGGGCAAGGACCCACCCTCATAAGCCTCCATCTTGCAAAAGGAAATCTATGGCCCAAGTGTTTTGCTTCTAGAATGAAACAGCAAACAAGTTGCAGGAAACAGGATTCAAGGGGACCAAGCTTCATTCTAAGCTGCACCATGTGATGCTGGCTTAAGAGTCATGAAGGATATCCAAGTAATGGGGTCATAGAACTTCCCTCCATTGACTCAGAGAGCCACTGAGCCCAGGTTTGTGGCAGTGGAATCCCTGGATGGAGGCTTTGAGAGGACCCCGGGTGGAGCTCTGAGCTGGGACAGTAAAATCTCCATTGTACTGGAGACCCCAAGATGTTGGAAATACAAGAGCCTTGGTACATCTGCCAAGGGGAGCTGAATGGAACAAGCTGAGAGAAAGAGTGGGGAAGGTGGGGGGAGGGGCTGGATTTTGCAGACAGCAAAGCTAGAAGGGCAGGAACATGTAAGCCTTTATACAGTGGACATAGAGCTAGAGACTTTAGTCCAGTATTTTTTCACTGTGTTTCTATTCCTCCCTTTTGAAATCGTAAGGCACGCTCTGTGCCATTATAATGTTGAAAGTCTGTGATTCCCTTCTTGATTTTGTAAAGGGTTCCAATTAAGAGACCGCCTTGGGTCTCAGAAAAGACCTTGGATTTTTAAACAGTGTTGAGACTGTGAAAGGCTACAGGACTTTTGAAGGTAGTCTTAATGCATTTTTGCTTTATGATATGGCCACAAGACCATGGGGGTCAGGAAGTGGCATGCAGTGATTTGAATGAGATGCCCCCATTAGTCTTGGGCATTTGAATACTTGGTCCCTAGTTTGTTTGCATTGTTTGGAGAAACTAAGGAGATCTGGCCCTGCTGGAGGAAGTGTGTCACAGACAGCAGGCTTCGAGGCTTTAAAAGCCACACAGTATTTCCAGTTCATTCACTTTTGCTGCCTGCTTACAGTTCAAGGTGTGAGCTTTCAGCTGGCCCTGAAACCATGCCTGCCTACAGCCACAGTTCCTGCCATGATTGCGATGGACTTGTTCCTCTAAACTCTTTCTGTAAGTTGCCTTGTTCACTGTGTTTTATCACAGCAGTAGAAAACCAACGCAAGGACTTCCTTTGGGGTTTCTGAGATAGGGTGAGAGAGCTCTCCTGGAGCCCTTTGATAAAGACAAAAATCCCATTAGGGAAGTTTCCCTAAAAGGCTTTCTCCTCCTATTACAATCAACTTGGGGGCCTAGCATTTCAAAATATGAACTGGGGTAGGCACAAGCCCATAGACAGTGGGAGAAGTGGAGGTGTGGTTGAGGAGGACCCGGTGCCTGAGGAAATGGTTTGAAAGAAGCAATTTGGGAGCATGCAGTTTCTGTTCCAAGCTCTTCACCCTTCTGGTAGATATAACGTCACTATTTTCAGGGGCATTTTGGTGCTTGGGTAAGGAGTTAAATCGGCAGAGTGGTATGAGTGAGAAGGCCCTGACCCAGAGGTTTCATATGTTTGGATACTTGGTCCCAGTTGGTAGACTGTTACAGAAGCATTAGGAAGTGTAGCCTTGTTGGAGGAGGTGTGCCACCAGCAGTGGACTTTGAGGTTTAAAACAAACAAACAAACAAACCTCATGCCATTCCCCGTGTCTCTCTCATGGTCTCCTGCTTTTGGATTAAGATGTAAGGCCTCAAGTGTTTCTGCCTTGCTCTAGCCCTCTGAGATGGTAAGTCTATGTTAAGCACTTTTTTTTTTTTTGTAAGCTGCCTTGGTCATAAAGTCTTATCACAGCAGTAGAAAAGTAACCAAGACAGTGAGTTAAGGTCAGAGTTTCTTCTAAGGCAAGTCTTTTTCCCAGTGAACTGGTCACTGGTTTCACTTGCTTCACACATCCGCTGTTTGTTCCCACGGCTAAAAACTCAGTGGGGGCAGGAGAGACAAGTTTGCCATCATAGCACTTTCAGACGTTAGCAGGTGCCAGAGAGAAAAGTTATTGAAGTGCTTGTGCTCTTTTGTCTGTTGTCTGTTCCTTAAAAACAACAACTTCCATTTTCCCATGTTTTCTCAAAAGCAAAAAATGGTGGTATCACATCTTCACTTTTGAGGAACACATGCAGACTGAAGACATGGGGCTCTGGATAAGCCACTTCATTTTTCCCCCTCAGCAGTCTCATAGTGTTCCCTGGATGGCTCTCTACCTCTCTGTCCTCTCACCTCAACCTCCTGAGGAGCAGGGACGTCAGACACACATCATGGTGCCATTGTATTGGTCTTCTTTAGGTGCAATAGCCAAAGACAGGCAGCTATGGATGAAACTGAGAGGACCCAACCAGGTATGCAAGAGAAAGAACATTCCAGAACAATGTAGTGTGGAGTTGCAGCCCCCTGGGAATAAGATCCCTGTGCCAGGCAAGGTTCATTTGTCTGTTTTGTTTTGTTTTGCCAACTTGACACAAACCAGTTCATCTGAGGAGATGAGAAAATGCCTCCATCAGACTGTCTTCAGGCAAGTCTGAGACAGCAGTTTCTTGTTTACTGATTGACGTGAAACGGCCTAACCTGTTGTGGAAGGTACCACCCGGAGCAGATGGTCCTGAGCTGTATAAAAGCAAAAACTGAGCAAGCAATGGGAAACAAACCAGTAAGCAGCAGTCCTCCATGGTCTCTGTTTCACTTCCTGCTTTGCTTCGTTTCCTCAAGGATGGACGATGACGTGTGAGCCAAAAACCAAAAACCTTTTCCTCCCTGACTTGTTTTTGTTTGCTTGTTTGTTTTTGTTTGTTTTGTTTGTGTGTGTGTGTGTCAGTGTATTGTCACAAGAACAGAAAGCAAACCAAGACAAGCCCTAAATGTTTATGCGACTGGGAGTGGCACAGGAGCAGGAAGCCTAGCTCTGGGTCTCCCTCCCTAGGCAGGAGATGCGCTGCTCACTGTAATGCAACTGCAGATCTTACCCTACCTGCAAAGCGGAGGAGCTAAGAGCTCACAGGAAGTGGAGCAGCGTGGTCAGGTCTGGGTCTTATTAAAAGATTACCTGACTAGTATGAGGAAAGGGGATAAAGCAGACTTGTGGCTTGAGTCTTGAGGGGGTGGGGCAGTGGAGAGCAGAGCAGAGTAGCAGTCACTGAGTGGAGGTCTGGGTGGGCTTTGGTGACACTGAGGACACTGCTCTGGCTTGTTTTAGTGACAAATGTAACTGCCATCGAGGATAATGAGGGAGCATCAGGTTCCCCGACCCCCTTCACCAGAGGCAATGTTTGCAGAAAATTGAGCTGGCTGGCCAAGAAAACAGAAGAAAACTCTAGTCCTTTAATGAGAGACACCACAGATGCTGCATATTGCCTTCCTTTTTTCCTCCTTCCTGCACTCTCTTTATCCTTTTATTCATGTTCTCTGAAGAACATCTCTGAAACTTTTGTTTGAAGATACCCTTCTCCCCAAAGTGGGACAGATAAGAGCATCCTCCCCAGCCTCAGCGGAGGGAGAGGACATTTGCGCCCACTATTCCTCCAAGCCTGGGGTAACAGTCCCAACTTCAGTCCACCTCTCCTCGGGAGCCTTTCTGCCTGGAAGAGGCGCCTGAGCTGTTTTGTCAGAGCCCTATGCTTTCATGGGCTTTATATCTCCCTAACAATATACTGCCCCCTTTAAAGTACCGTAAAACATGACCGAGTGGGGACTATCGGTGGCTGTTTAGTATGCTTTAAAATTCTTTAATTTGCTGTACCACTATAACTTGCACTTTAATAAAAGCAATCTCTCGTCTTAATAGCCACACAATAAAGAATTATTTATATGAGTCTGTGTGCAGGCTCTCGCCTTCCAGGTGTGCCCCAGATTCCAGCATTCCAAGCGCTTTGCGGGGACTGGCTCAGCCTGACACAAGCCTCCTAAAACACTGCCACTTTGCAGTGTCACAGCTCCAGGGCCGCAGCCTGCCCCAGGCTCCTGGCCCTACACCGCCCACTCACACTGATTTATTTCAGTATTACATTTAATTGTTTCCTTCTTGTTGAAGCCTTAACATGCGATGCTTGTAAATCTGACCCAAATCCTCCATATGGCACTCTGGTTTTCCATTTTCAAATGCATTCGCCCTGGAATAATGACTGTGGTATAACTCAATTTGAGCTCTGCTGCTGGGGACTTTATTACATAATGCTTTCTAATTGACCCTCATAGTTTAATAAGACAGAACATTTCACCAGAACATTGACAAAAGTTATTAATTTTCACTTCAGCAGAGACCCATGTCCCAATTAAATCCCCTGATAATGCCTGACTGACTGACCTCATTATGGCTAATGCTTATTAGTCCTGCAGAGAGGACAGCATCACACACTGTTAAAATGCCTAAAAGAGCACATTCGACCATCCAACGTGATTACAATTTACAGACATGACAAATTTTACTCCCCTCTGCCTTGTCTGGTGCAGTGAATGTGGCATGCTGCTGTCACACCACAAGATCAGCCATTGAGAATTTGGAAGGTGCCATAAAAATGCCCTGGAGTGTGCTGAGATTCACCCAGCGAAGCTGTGTCTGTCTTTCTAGGAAACTATTTCAAGTGTGTGGGCGTCTTTCTGTGAGGAGATTGCCTTGTACCCGTTTCTCTTTTAATATGGAACATCTAGTACCCATTTGCTTGACGGAAGTTTGTTTCTGTGGGTTTTTTCTTCCTAGTCTACTCTGAGAAGAAAAGAAAAAAAAAAAAGAAAGAAAGAAAGAAGGCAAAGAAAAAAGCCACCAGGACAAACCTTACCCTAGTTTCCTCCTTAAGGAGATTGCATGTATAATATATGTCATATTATACATTTCTAATATATATGTATGTGTGTGTGTGTGTGTATATATCCCTTCTCTTATTTTATTGCTTACAGTGGACATGATCTTGCATAGTCACACACCTGCCTTGCCTTGTTTGGTTAGTTTCCATGTATGAGATTGTAAGTCATCCCACTCACCAACTCCACCCGGCCTTGACTGTGGAAGAAGTAGCCTGCGGTCAGTTGGAAAAAAAAAAAAAAATGAGTGTTTCCAGACACTGGCCAGATTTAAGGCTTGCAAAGGCAAGAAAATGAAAGTCACTCAGCCTTACAGTGTGGAGGGCCGCACTGCGCCTTCTGCCTTCCCTCCCTTAGCCTACAGGACCAGCTTTGTCTTGGAGGCAGGCTGACCACGGCTCAGCCCGCCTTGGCTGTGCATCGCAGTCACTCCCCGTAGGCTGCGTGGTTTGACACATGACAACAATCTAACAGCAGAGATTAAACTTCTCCTCTGACTCACGCCAATGTGACAAGTAATGTGTATTGACACACAGGAAAGCACGTTCTGAAAACCTGAGTGTTGGGCGGGAACCAGACGCTCAAGCCTAGCAAGAGATAGCTTAAATCACAGGCTTCAGTTACCCACAAAGATAAAGCCAGAATTTAAATAATGACAACCAGCTGGAAGCTGTAGCTCACTAACATCTCTCCCTCGCTCATTTTCCCTCCTTTTGGTACTCTAATATTAAAAGCAGGAGTTCTGTGGGGAAAAAAACAACACTAACAATTGCAATAAGAAGAAAAAAAATACAAACTAAACCTCCCACGAGGATGTTTTAAATTACTCGAGCCTTGTTGGGTCATACATTCTGTAGGCATTTCCTCTGTGTTAGGCACTACCCTCATGATACTGCAGCCACTGACCAAGCCTGAGCCTATTCTCCCCTCTCGGCCACCGGACCAGACATGGGACCCCCATGAAGCTTGTGGTTTGATACAGTCTTGTGGAAGTGAATTGCATATTTACAGGTTTTTGAGAACCTCCAGAAGAGGTATCTAACTACAATTATTGCTATCAGGGGTTAAGATAGTCCCAGAAGAGATCTGTAGAGGAGGTGACATTAAATTAAATGCTGGAAAACCTGTGAAAAGTTCAGACTAGAGAAAGCACCGCTTCTCCCTCCCATGCAACTCACTAAGGGCCACCTAACCCTACTATGTGCTTGCTGAATGCTCATGAAGCTTTCTGCTCCTGGTGACTACAAGGTGACTCTTGGTGGCAACCTGGAGCGATGGTGGCCTCTCCCATTAGAAGAGGACCTGGGGGTGTCGTGACTCACCTGAGACCCCCATTGCTGAAGTGTGCAGGGAGTGACTGAGGGAATTGCACACGGTTGAAAAGTGAACTCGTTCACCTACGGGAGAAGAACTGTCTAAGGGCAGCATGAACTGGGGTTGCGGGGGCCCCACGTTCTGATGCGAGTTGGGGAGGTTCAAAGCAAACACGGTTGAAGAGGAGGTTGCTAAGCCTGGGTCTGCCTGTTCAGACAGGCCTGAGCATCTTCTCGCCTGAGGATGGTTCCGAGGCAAGTGCACAGGAGCCAATTGGGCCTGGCTCTCATTGTGTTTAGAGGCAACATGTTGACAGGACAGGAAGTGAACAAAGCCGAGCTTTTCTTCTCAGCCCTTGCTCTTCCTGGCCATATTTCCCCACCTTTAATGGTGTGACAGCCTCATCATGACCAGTGGAAGGCAGGACCAGCTGGGGATGAAGGGCCGAGGCAGCGGTGGCCATGCGAGAAGCAGCTGCAGTGAGATGGCTCTTTTAATTGGGAGGAACAAAGACTATTTAAACCTTTGGGAAATGGTTAGAGGCTTTGAGGTGAGTGTCCAGGGCAAAAGCTCTGGGAGCACCTTATAAGGTGCATGAAGAGGAATTCTAGGTGCTTGTGGGACATGGCCTTATAAGAAGAGATGAAATTTAATCTGTAATCTGGCTGCCAGGCTATGTACACCAGGACATGTGGGCCCAGGGTAGGGAGGGAACACCCTTACTCATCTTAAGATGAGATTTTGGGGGTCTGGACATGCTTCAACCTCACTCTTGTTCCAGGTCTTCTCCCCCAGTCTCATTGTTCTCTGTTCCTACAACCTCTTCCAGTGGAGTTAGTTGATAGACATGAATTAGCACATGCTGTTTATGGGCAAAACTGATAGTCATGAAGCCAGGTGTGACAGTATACAGTCATAGTTCCAGCACTTGAGAGGCTAAGGACATAGAATCGGAAGTTCAAGACCAGCCTGAGGCTGCATAGGGAGCCTCTGACTAAAAAAAAAAGAAGTTATATTAAATAAACAGCATTGATTTTTATTAGAATCCTGGCAGATGCTTCTTCCCATGATGCAAAGCTCTGGAGGAACTCAAGAAGCCTGCACGCTTTAGGTGTGAGACCTCAGAGCCTTATCAGGGCTTTTACTCTCAGGCTGTCAGCACCAAGAAAAAGGGTGTCTTAAGATTACTGAGGAGGTTTTGTGTCAGTCAGCTTCCTGGCGCAGCTACTTGAATGAATTACAGAAACAAAGAGAAGGTGGTCAGGCTGCCGTTCTCAAAAAGCACATTACTCAAACAACAAGATGGGAAATAACAGAACAGTGTGTGTGTGTGTGTGTGTGTGTGTGTGTGTGTGTGTGTGTGTGTGTGTGTGTGTTGAGCCAGAGCTCAGGAACTGTGTTCTCTTTCAATTCCATGACCTTCTCTTGAGAATATGACCTAGCATACAGTAAGGTAGAATGAGCCTGAGGCAACCACACAGAGCCATTCAGTGTTGCCATATTCTCTGTCTTTCTTATAGGAAGAGCAGCCACATGACAGGGCTCTGACAATGGGACCACTGCCGTTGAGCTGAGTGGACCTTCAGGAGAGTTCTTCTGAAGGGAAGGTGTTTATGTGGGTGTGCTTTTGCCCAGCACACTCCCCTTTCTTCCTGACCTGCAAGAGGCGCAACCATTCATGACCATGAGGCGAGAAGCATACAGATGGTAGCACATGGCAAGGATGATTGACAGGACAGAGAACGGAGGCCTTCTGAGGGCCAGTGTGGGGCGGCCATGTGGTTCTGGCTCTTGTCTAACAGGAATTCTTGCCATGTGAAATAAAGCCCAAACTCCGGAGAAGAGACAGAAAGCTTGATCTTCTTTACACCAGCTAAACCCATTATTCATTTGTTTCTGTTTTTAAGTTTTTTTAGAAAGGATCTCACTGCATAGCTCTGGTTGTTCTAGAATTTACTATGTTGGCCATGCTGTACTCAAATTCACAGTGATCTGCCTGCCTCTACCTCCCAAGTGCTGGGATTAAAGGTATGCACCACCATGCCCCTCAAAGATTTATTTGTTTGTTTGTTTGTTTGCATGTTTATTGGTTTATGTTATAAGTGTTTGTCTACATGTATGTATGCTACCACACACAAGCCTGGTGCCTCTGGAGGCCAAAAAAGGAGTCTTGAATCCCCTGGAACTGTAGTTACAAACAGCTGTTAACTTAACCAGCTCTCCAGCCAGACCTATCCCTCACTAGTTCAGTTACTGGTTAACAAAAACAAGATCCCAAAGACCCAAAGGACAGCAGCAGGGGCATGACAAAGGGAGGACTGCTTGCAGGACAGATGGAAACATCGTGCTAATAAAAGAGAACCAACAAGGACTATTTTGGCCCTGATACCAAGTGGCTAGAGAGAGCAGCACAAAAGGCCCTGGGCACTGGGGCAGTGTGGGGATATGCAAGGGACAAGAGCACAGCATGGGCAGGCAGGGCAAAGTTGAGTGGGTGGGGCATCTTACACAGAGCCAAGAACTAAGCAGCCTGTAGGAGAGGATTCCTTCACTTCCAGCCTACAGGTGGCAGTTCCCAGCAAAGACATGGGGCTCCCTGGGACTGGATGAGATCACTGGTGGAATTTAAGTGTGAGATGTGAAGTCCCCGGGAAATAAAAATCTGCAGGCCTTCCCTTGGGAGCAGAAGGGTAGTCGGGTGACAGAAGGGGCAGAGATGGACAGTATGGATGAATGGCTGAGGAGCAAGAGAATTCCCGGGGGCTGGATCCCCAAGCCCAGAGCAAAGACAGGTTTGAGAAGAAAAGGGCAGTTAAGAGTGCCAAGCGCAATGGAGTTGTCAAAGAGGATGAGGAATGAAAATTAGCCTATGGATTTGGCAATTAGGATGTCAGTTTTTCTACTGAAACGACTCCCACTGAGGTCACTAATGAAGCCAGAGAAATAGAATGATTTGCCCAAAGTGGCATTGTTAGAAATGAGTCTATCGTTAGAAACCGAGGCTCCTGTCTCTCTGCTAAGTGCTCTTTCTCTTTTATTACACATACTTTTAGCCTGCTCCAAATCACAAAATCAGGTCCTTGTTTCAGAAGATCGGCTTTGGGTTGTTTACAGTCAGATGCGAACAGCTGCAAGCTGTCGTTACTGAGAAGTTGTTCTAAATAAGTGTCGTTTTGTCCCCAGATGAAAGAGTCTTCTTAACAGATACTTGACGCTGCGCAGAGGGGTGAAATCAAGACAAGCATGCTCTCTGCCTTGCCTACTAGTCACTCACACTGTCCCTGCCAGGGGACTGTCTTAAGATGGTCCAGCGTGATACATCGCCTGGCCTGGCAATGTTACATCTCTAATCTGAAGTGAGGAAGCAAAGAGCCTTTCCAGAAACCCCTGAGAAGAGAAGGCTTGACCCTGGTCATGCATCTGTACCTGTCACCACAGGATACACAGCCTGTGCAGGTCACATTTTAGCCAGAAATTCTCATTCTGGGCCCTTATCAAGCCATCGAGCTCGTAAAAAGCCAGCATTAGCTGCAGGGAAATCCATTTTGAAATTTTTAAAGTTGAACCTTTGGCTCACGTTCCCCCATGAAACATGGGTCAGAAAGGCCACAGGGTGAAGGGCAAAGGTGTCACAACCACAGTGTAGTTAACCTGCCTCCTCCCTAAGTGCCCACGCCCATCACTACCAAGGCTAGAGCATCAGATTTGCTGACAGAAAGAAACCACCTGCCTTTCAAAACTCTTCATGTTTGGGAACAGGAAAGTGAAGCAGAGATACCCCAAGGCTGTTAGGCTCTCTGGGAGCCACCTCCTGTGCCAGGCTGACAGGAGTGAGTCAGCAGATGGAATATATTGCTGGCGGTTGGCAGGGCATTCTGATGGATTGGCCGTGGGCACCACATAAAGAGCATCAATGTGAAGACACTGGGAGGGATACCGTTGTGGGCATTGCTATTTCTTCAAACAAACAATGTTTGCCCACTATGAAAGCCACTACAGATCCGGAGACATTTCTTTTTTCTCTGCAGTCGACAGAGTAGCCTGTACTTCTGGCTGAGACAAGGAAGTAGCTACTGTTTCTTCTTTTTTCAGAAGAGGCATCATAAAGAAGGAGATGCAGCCAAAATAAACAGATGGCTGGATCGGGTCGGGATGCTGTCATGAGGCGCCACACAGGTATCACAGACCCCAGGCAACCACACAGAGCCATTAAGAGGAGCCAAAACTCAGCAGAGAGTTCTAGGACCCCAGGAAACAGCCAGTGTGTGCCCTGCCCGAGGGAGGTCGTGTTGTGCACTGGAATTGTCACTGATCCAAGGTAGTGAAGTTTTCACAGAGCAAGGCGACCCAGCAACCCAGCAATCCTGGACACTAGGAGGACTGAGGAAAAAAAAAAAAGATGGAAGGTAGAGGACTGTCACATTAGCTGAGGCAGCACAAACTAAGAGTCTCTGATGGCTGGGAGATGGAGCAGCCGATAGGGTGTTGCTGTGCCAACTGGCAGTCAGTTTCCACAACCATGTCAGAGCCACTGGGGCAGGGTCTTCCGGAATTTACGGAGCACATTTTTGGGTGTCAGAGAGCAGTTTCTAGAGATCTCTGGTCCAGAGAGTGAAGTGTTTAGACTAGAGAAATGATATCACCATACAATGAACATGAGCCATGCCCTGAAAGGTGATGGAGAAGAGCTGGTAGACCTGGTTTACAAGAGCGCTTAAGCTGGATGCTGAAGACTGAGCAGGCATCTTCCAGGTCAAGATGCAAAAGTTGTACCACAAGGCTTCTGGTGGATAACCAGGAGGTTGTAATTAAGATTCTGGTTGCAAAGCAAAGAAGTTTAGTTGAAGCACAAAGGCTAAAGGCCTGCTGGTTGGTTGGTTTGGTTTGGTTTTTGGAGACAGGGTTTCTCTGTGTAACCTTGGCTATCCTGGACTAACTTTGTAGACCAGCTTGGCCTTGAACTCATGGCAATCCGCCTGTCTCTGCCTCCCGGGTGCTGGGATTAAAGGCGTGCGCCACCATGCCCGGTGCAGCGGACGATTTCATTGAAAAGTAAGAGGCTGGGAATACTGTTGGGCTCCCTGGGGACTGGAGCCAGGAAATTAGAAATGTCACACATGGCATGAGGACATTCTTCCCGCCCCTTTTTTTTGTTTTTTTGGAGACAAGTCTCACTCTATAATACAAGGTTGTCTGTAACTTACTTTGTAGTTCAGGCTGGCCACAAATGCATAGCAATCCTCCTACACCTATTACCCAAGAGCTAGAATTATAGGCACGGGGCACCAACCTGGTTCTCACCTCCCTCTTTCTGAAGTCATGGATTGCTCTGATATCAATTTCGGGTTTAGTTCTCAATGACCTTCTGATCCAAGATGCCTGGTATGCCTCTCTCTGTCTCTGCGTTCTGATCCCAAGATCTTAGGACACGTAATTGGATCCAAACCTGTTAGGACAATGGTATCTGACTGGTGGATTGGTGCCTGTAGGTCAAGTGGGGGTAAGTACAGGTTACACAATGTCACCCTTCATCGCATAACAGAACATGGGTAGAAGATGAAGACTGGCAAATTTGCTGCTGTGAGCTTTCTGGTGTGATGGGAGATCTTCACCATAAATGTTCTGGAAGAGCCCCTGGGTCCTCCTTGGTGCTCCCATCATCATTGGTACAAACATTTAGCTCATCATCAAAAATACTACAATAAAGAGTTTCTTATTGTGAGCCACTCTTCACAAGGATTTAAAGCATATTATTAAGGATAAATACTAAATCATCTTTACCATTGGCATAGGGTAACATCTGGCAGGTACATGGCTAGATACACGTTGATGAACTATTGAGTCAACCACCACCTCTATGCTCAATTTCCAGTTCTACAGCTGTGATAACCTTCCTCAGATGGAAAAAAAAAGACATTCTGGAGGATGCTATGTAGGTTGACAGCTGAGAGCAGAGCATCTACAGTCTACTGGCTATAATGGTGTTAGGAGTCCAGGTGTATGTAATGGAGTCATAACCCATGCGTGCTATGAGGCAGCATCCTTACTGATCAGGGATAATACAACTAATACAACAAAATGCCAATTTGGCCTGGATGGCTTAAACAGTTGACATGTATCCCTCCCAGCGCTCAAGAAACAGAGGTGCCAGCATGCCTGGTGAGAATCCACGCTCTGGCTTACACATGCTAGCCTTCTGATTTTATCCCCTAATGGAAAAGAGCAGAGGGAGAGGGTGAGCAAGCCCTCTAATGGCTTTTTATAAGGCCACTAACCCCATTCATTAGGGTTCCACCCACATGATCAATTATCCACCTCCTAATATCATCATACTAAGGCTTAGGTTTTAAGATGCTCACCTACAGATATAGGGTGCAAAAAAAATCAATACAAAGATTATAAGCACACTTGAGTGTGTCAGTTCAAAAATCTCTTTACAGAAGGTATTTAGGAGCCCCCTGTGGAGACCTCATTGGGTTGAAAGATAGAATAAGTAGATGTACGTTATCTCCTTGGCAAAGAGGCCAGTAGAGCCCGAGTGTACCTGGCCCAACCCACAGGGATTCGTGCCTGAGCACTAAAGAAGGGAAGGGGAAGCTAGTCAAAAAAGGAGGCAGACCACAGGGTGGAACCATGCTGTCGCTCTGTGACACTGAGAGCTTCAGTCTGGTCCATGCCATGGCAGGTGTCTAAGAACAGAGAGGTGATGGATTCAAACATGTGACACTGCCCAGCAGAAGAGGCTGTGGTGTTCAACACGGACAGCAGTGCCCAGGGAACAGGGAGGCATCTGGAGTATAAACCATCTAAGGAGCCTGCAGGGCATTTCTTAATTACCGATTGATGTGGGAGAACTCAACCCATTGTGGGTGGGGCCTTCCTTGGCATGATGGTCCTCGGTGCTATAAGAAAGCTGCACCCCCTCCATGGCCTCTGCGTCAGCTCCTGCCTCCAGGTCCCTGCCCTGCTTGAGTTCTTGTCCTGGCTTCTTCCAGTGATGAACAGTGATATTGATGTGTAAGCCAAAGAAACCCTTTGCTCCCCAAGTTGCTTTGGTCACGGTGTTCCATCATAGCAATGATAGCCCCAACGTGGAAAGAATTAGACGCACAGGAATTATACGTTTGGGATGCACTGGACTACCTACACGAGTGCTTGAGAAGGCTTGAAGGCTGCCTGTAAATGATGCCACTTATACTGTGGAAACTTGGTGATATGTGAATCATGGCACCTCATTCTCTATCTTGACTTATATATAGTCCAATGTCACGGAGTATTGTCCATCCTATGGGCAAAATCTCATTTCCATTCCTAACTCCATATATCACAAAATGTTATAGTGTTTGGAGACAGAGCCCTTTAAGAGATGGCTAAGTTAAGAACGCAACTGTCAGGAAGTACAACGTGTCTGGTATATACAGAAGAACAGAAAGTTTGTAGCTGGGTGAGTGGCTCATTTGGTAAAGTGTCTACTTTGCAAGCAGGAGGACGTGAGTTCAATCCCCAGAACACACAAAAAAACTGAGTGTGATGAAGCTCTCTTGAAATCGGGAAGGCATAGACACATGGGTTCTTAGGACTCACTGGCTGGTCAGCTGCTCTGATTCGCAGAGCTTCAGGCCATTTAAAGACCCTATCTCAAATAAGGTCAACAGCATTTCGAAGGAAAGACCTCAGAAGTAGTTCTCTGGGCTTCGCGCACATGTACCTACCCACACAGAGATGCTGGGCTGTTCTTGCAAGAGGAAAGACTAAGTGTGTAAAGAGACAGCAAGGGAATGTTTGCCCACAGGCCATGGCCAGAGAGCACAGAAGGGCTCAGTCCTGCTGGCAGCTCACCTGCAAGCTTAAGGGAGAGAGTAAACTTGAGTTGCTTGAGCCACAGCTGAAATTTCGGAGCTACCCTTGTAGCGTTTTGTTAGTAGCAGACACCCCAAGGAAGGCTTAGAAGTCCCTCTTAGAATAACACACAGAGAGGCCTGTCACCCAAGGGTAACGCAATGGACCTTTACCAAGACCTTCCAAGGGCACAAGAACATCTGTGGACAGAGAAGCACGTCACAGCAATGAATAGAAACCGCCCAAAGCATGTCCGCACCCTGGCAACAAAGACACAAAGGGTGGGGAAGAGGGCAAGCAAATAGCTCTGAAAGATGTGTAGTGGGGGGGTGGGGCGGCAGTAATCAAAACAAGGAAAGCAAGAAACTATGAGAAAAGTCAAACAGTGCTTCAGCCACAGAAATTATAGTACAAAGTTAAGAACGCGCAGAAGCATGATAAGGGAATCAAAGGTGAGGAATGAAAGGGAGAGTGCCAGAGAGGCTGAGATAAATAATACTCCAGTTTCCCAGCACAAAAGGAACAAGAGGTCAGTGCGGGAGCCAATAGGGTCTCTAAAGGCCACTGGAGGTAATTTATTGACAGAATATGAAGACATTGCTAAAAATATTAAAAGGTTTTCCCCCCCGCCCTCTCCTTCTCTCACTTTCGCAAAGGAAGGTGGGAACATTCGCCAGAGCAGACAGCAATTTCCCAGGAGTGGAAAGAAGACACATTGAAGGAAATCAGGAGCGTGTCAGCACAGGTGATCAAGAAATTAGGACATCAGGAAATCTACCTAAAGTGTAGAGCCAGGCCACAGTCTCCTGGAATGAGGGGCGCAGAGGCCAAGCAGGGAAAGGGGGGTGGGTAGAAGCTTGTAGGGGCAGAAGGGCCCTGAAGGTAAGCCAGAGTAAGAAGCTGTCCCAGAAGCTTTCTTACTTCATCTTGTAGATACATTCCATCTCTGGTAGGGGAACGAATTCAGGGTTTTGCCAGGCATTTATACCCCAGTACTGGCCCATAGTGATTCTTAACTGAGGAGCCTGTTTAGAAGGGTGCCCAGCATGACCCAAGTTTTTGGCAAAACTTTTTTCATTTTTTTTCCTACAGAAGAAAACTCCAGCATCTGTCCTGATTCCCCGCTGAGTGAAGACTCTCAGAGGACATCCATGTTGGGCTAATATCTAATTATAAATGAGTATATACCATGTGTATATTTCTGGGTCTGGTTTAACTCACTCAGGATGATCCATCCATTTGCCTGCAAATTTCAAGATTCTCTTGTTTTTAATAGCTGAGTAGTATTCCATAGTGTAAATGTACCACAGTTTCTTTATCCATTCTTCAGCTGAGGGTTATTTAGGTTATTTCCAAATTCTGGTTATTACGAATAAGGCTGCTGTGAACATAGTTGAGCAAATGTCCTTGTTGTGTGGTGGAGCAACTTTTGGGTATATTCCAAGGAGTGGAATAGCTGGGTCTTGAGGTATCCCTATTCCAAATTTTGTAAGAAAGTGCCAGATTGATTTCCAAAGTGGTTGTACAAGTTTGCACTCCCACCAGCAATGAAGGAGTGTTCTCCTTTCTCCACATCCTAGCCAGCATGTGCTGTCACTTGAGTTTTTGATCTTAGCCACTCCAGGAGAGAGTGGTATGGGAGAATGGGGAGACAAAAGGACCCAGAGGGTCCAGAAGGCTGGTGGATCTGGACCCAGGGGGGCCTGCACAAACTGCTGTACCAACCAAGGACAATGCATGCAGTAAACCTAGACCCCTATTCAGATCTAACCAATTGACAGTGCATTCTCACTAGTTGTGTAGAGAGCAGGGACTAACTCTGACATGAACTCTGGTGTGCTCTATTTGACCACTTCCCTTTGATGGGAAGGCTTGGTGGCACTCAGAGGAGGGGCAAGCAGGTTATCCGGATGAGACCTGATAGTCTGTGGTCATATGGTGGGGGAGGAGGTCTCTTTCTGCCACAGTTCTAGGGGAGGATTAGGGTAAAAGAGAGAGGGAGAGAGGGGGTACAAGAAGATACAAGTGAGGGGATAACAGTTGGGATGTAATTCAAATAATAAAATTTAATAAATAAGTTAAAAAAAAACAAAAACAAAAAAGAACCCTCCAAAGGAAGAATTCTTGGGTTTCAGTTATGACACTGACGCAGGAACATGTGACATCAAGATACTGATCAGACACCAGAGGCAAGTAAGATGCCTCATCTCTGGAATCTAAGAATCTCCTAACTCAAGACATTCAAATGAAGGTCGCTTACTCGTCTGTAGCAACAATACCGGGTTGGCTGCAGGAAAAGAGTAAGAAAGACATGCTCCTGTCCCCAGAGTACCGACAATCTGCTTGCAGAAAGTGACATCACACAAGAGAACATACAAGCTGCCATCTCAGACACTGATGGAAATTCTGGGGGAAAAAAAAGACACACACAGCTCTGCACATGTCCATATCCATGGTCAGAGAAGATGACATGGACTTGAGGTCTTGAAGCAAAGGGGACGATCTGAGGCAGGATGTTACAGAAAGTCTCTGCCATAAAGTAAACTTGTAAAAAACAGTATGCAAACCATACCATAGTGCCAACCTCTCTCTGCCTCTGGCTGGTTTTATCAAGAGCATTTTCTTTTTAAAAGATATTATTTTATTTTTCAGGTACATATATATGGTATGTGTGTCAGGGGGAGTGTTGTGTGTATGTGGGAGAGCTATGTACACATGAGTGCAGGTTCATGCAGAGGCCAGAGAGGGTGTCAGATCCCCTAGAGACAGAGTAATGAGATCTTGTGAGCTGCTTGATGGAAGTTCTGGGATGCCAACTCATGTCCTCTGAAAGAGCACCAAGAGCACATTTAACTACTGAGCCATCCTCCCCAGGTAGTAAAAGAGCATTTTCCAAAGCTGAGAATGTGGTTTCCTCTCCTGTCCCTCCATCTGAGTAGTATGTCAGGAAGTGCCAAACAAGCCTGGCAAGAGAGAAAACAGAAAGCATGCACCATCACAGAAGTGCAAAGCGGCTCCAGGAGAAGCCTGGGAGGACAGGAAGGACATTCTGTTTCTTTCTCACCGTGGGGCCTCTCTCATCCCAGGGATTCCCAGGCTTGAGGTCACCCCTGGTGGTGGCCACAAAGTCCCAAGCAGAACTGGCTGTGGGCACGTTGTCTGCCTCCAGCTTCGGAGGTAAGAACTGGTGATGCTTGGACCGGGCTCTGCATCAGCACCAGCTCAGCCTGAAACCTACTTCTTCTTCTTGTTCCCAAACCCAATACTGTGAGTCATGCAACAGCTGCATCAGAAATGCTTACTGGCACATGATGAAGTCAGAGTGAAAGCCAAGGATAGGCTCTCCTGCACCCCCAAATACTTTGAATCCCACTATATAAAAATACAGGGCCTGGGTACATGGCTCAGTGAGTAAGAGAATTTGCTATGCTAGCATGAGGGCCGGAGTTCAAATCCTGAGCACCCATTTTTTTTTTTAACCCAGCATTGGGAGCAGAGACAAGAGGACCACGGAAGCTCACAAGCTGGCCAGCCTAACTGAAACACAAGCTTCTGGGACAGTGAACGACCATCTCAAGAGAGTAAGGCAGAGCTTGACAGCGGGAGGCCCCCAAAGCCCTCCTCTGGCCTCTGCATCTGTGTCCACGATACACATGCCCATACATTCAATTCATATGCACACACACACACACACACACACACACACCAAAAATAAACTCATCTAAAAGGATAAAAACCAAGAAATAACTTAAATCAGGAGAAATACTTCTATGATGATTTTTCACAAAGAAATAAACAAGAGATTCTACTTCATTTGGTGGACATTCTTTTAAGAAAATGAGCTTTCTTGTGTGTTGGAGCATCTTCTGGGTATATTCCAAGGAGTGGAATAGCTGGGTCTTGAGGAAGCCCTATTCCCAGTTTTCTGAGATAGCACCAGATAGATTTCCAAAGTGGCTGTACTAGTTTGCATTCCCACCAGCAATGAAGGAGTGTTCCTCTCTCCCCACATCCTCGCCAGCATGTGTTGTCACTTGAATGTTTGATTTTGGCCATTCTGATGGGTGTAAGATGGAATCTCAGAGTTGTTTTGATTTGCATTTCTCTGATGACTAGAGATGTTGAACATTTCTTTAAGTGTGTCTCAGCCATTTGATATTCCTCTGTTGAGAATTCTCTGTTTAATTCTAAGCCCCATTTCTCAATTGGGTTATTTGGTTTGGTGGCATTTAATTTCTTGAGTTCTTTATATATTTTGGATATTAGACCTTTGTCAGATGCAGGGTTGGTAAAGATTATTTCCCAGTCTGTAGGCTGTTGCTTTGTTCTTTTGACAGTGTCTCCTGCCTTACAGAAGCTTCTCAGCCTCATGAGGTCCCATTTATTAATTGTTGACCTTAAGGCCTGGGCTGTTGGTGTTCTGTTCAGGAAGTTGTCTCCTGTGCCAATGTGTTCCAAGCTCTTCCCCACTTTTTCTTCTAACTGATTTAGTGTCTCTGGTTTTATATTGAGGTCTTTAATCCATTTGGACTTGAGTCCATGTCCCTTTGTTGGGGAGGCCCAATGGCACTCAGAGGAAGGATAGCGGACTACCAAGAAGAGACTTGATACCCTAGCAGCATATTCAGGGGGAGGAGGTCCCCCTCGGTCACAGTCATAGGGAAGGGGGATTGGGGTGAAAGTGAGAGGGAGGGAGGAACGGGAGGATGCATGGGATGGGACAGAAAATGAGATGTAATATGAATTATTTTATTTTTCAATAAAAATGTGTTAAAAAAAAAGAAAAGAAAATGAGCTTTCAGATATTTGTTCATCAGTCAAGTAGAGTGGTAAGGGAGTTATAAGAAACAAGAAGGATGGGGTTCGAATTCAGGCCAGTGTGGACTGAAAGTCTCCTCACTGGTTGTGTCATCTTGGTTATTTATTTGGTTTCTCAATTTCCTTATCTGTGAGGTGGGGCTAACAGGATTTACTTCCTGGTGGTGTGTGAGAGTAAACTGAAATGATCCTGTTATGCTGGGCCTTAGTAGTCAGTCGCTCCATGGAATCTTCCCACAATCGCTGCTCTCCTTCACCTGAAAAAGTAAGCCCGCTGTCAGTGATGTCACATGTACGTTTCTTTGTATCACCCAAGTTAAGGTTCGATTGGTGCTAGTTGGTGTTCTGAGAACAGATTTCCACAGTGCTCCTCTCTGACGAGCAGTGTTTGCTCTATACTCCACTGGGTTTTCCAGCTTACATGGACAGAGAAAGAACAGCAGGGAGATGCTGCTGGGGAAGAGGCAATGCTCCTCCTCCTCCTCCTCCTCTTCCTCTTCCTCCTCCTTCTTCTCCTGCTTTATCATCATCATCCTTCTCCTCCTCTTCTTCCTTCTTTTTCTTTTATTAAAAATAGATTTTTTTTCATACACTATATTCTGATTATGGTTCCCCTCCCTCACCTCCTCCAAATTCCTTCCAGCACCTCTCCCATCCACCCAGATCCATACCCTTTCTGTCTGTTGTTAGAAAACAAAGAGGCATCTAAAGAATAATAATGAAATGAAATAAAACAAAACCAAATAAGATTTGGTCAGAACAAATAGGAGAAGGAAAAATGCCAAAGAAAAAGCAAAAGAAACCTATATAGATATAAAGATGCACGTGTTCACACTCACAGGAACCCCTTAGCAAAATTGAAAAAAAAAATGTGTGCATGTGTGTGCAAAGAACCTGCAAGGTTAAAAAAAAAAAATCCCAACAAAACATTATGAGACAAAGAACCTCCAAAGATGCCGTTGAGTTCATTTTGTATTGGGCATCTACTATTGGGCTGGGACCTGCCCCTATGTGTACTCGGTGACTCCATTTGGAAAACTATTTTTTTATTTGTAAGTGACTATCAACTGGAGACAGCTTCTGGCTTAAGAACTGGGCATGTGCCCTCTTCTCCTCTCAGCACTGGGACCCCATCTGGTGCAGACTCATGCAGAACCTGAGCATGCTGCCTCAGTCTCTGTGAGTTCATTTGTGCCCCATGTGTGGCAATGAGAGATGTGTAGTTGGGGCTCTGTCTACCCCATTAGTTAGCAATTTCATTTAGATTACCTTCATATATGTGTATTTTTTTAGGAAGCTTTTACTGTGTTAGGTTTCCGTAGAACTCCTCAAATGGCCTTAGTGTTAGCTTCCCATATTCCCTTCCTCACCTTCCCTTTCCTTCTCCTTCCTTGTCAGATCCTCCCTCTCTAGTCACACACACACACACACACACACACACACACACACACACACACACACACACACACCCTGTCCACCATAACTGTTCTATCCCCTTCCTAGGCAGATCCCTCCCTTTCCCAGGTCTTGTACTCTATACCTAACCATGGTTATACAGACTGTGAGCTCCCCTTCCTCAATCCTTCCTTTGACTGGAGTTCTTTCTAAGCTTAGACAGGATGCAATCCATTGCATTCCTGGTGTGTCTACTGGAGACCACAGGATGAAACCAGATAAGCTTCCTGACTTTGTGGAAATTTAGTGTGAGTTGTTGAGTCATGCGGTGCTGCAGATGCACATTTAAATTGTCGAGGACCCGAAGGCTCCAGCTACTGTAGCAGGTACGAGGTGTTCAGGGAACCTGAAACCTGTCCTGGTTAGGAAGCTCGCAAGGAATCTTGGGGATGCAGTGCTGGAGCCTAAGGAATGGCCTGCCAAGAACAAACAAAGTGAAGGGGACAGAAAAGGCATTGGGAGAAAGCAGCAATGGTTTTAAATGCCTGGGGGTGGGGGGTGGAGGCAGTGGTGATGGTGGTGGCAGAGACTCACCTCTTGCTGATGGCCATGCCAAGTACCTCTCCATTTAGGACGAATGCAGCCAGGCCAGAGGGTTTTTTTTTTATTAATTTATTCATATTATATCTCAATAGTTATCCCCTCCCTTGTATCCTCCCATTCCTCCCTCCCTCTTATTTTCTCCTTACTCCTCTCCCCTAAGACTGTGACTGACTGAGGGGGACTTCCTCCCCCTGTATATGCTCATAGGGTATCAAGTCTCTTCTTGGTAGCCTGCTATCCTTCCTCTGAGTGCCACCAGGCCTCCCCATCCAGGGGACATGGTCAAATATGAGGCACCAGAGTACGTGTGAAAGTCAGACCCCACTCTCCACTCAACTGTGGAGAATGTCCTGTCCATTGGCTAGATCTGGGTAGGGGTTTGAAGTTGACAGCCTGTACTGTCCTTAGTTTTATACTGGGGTTTGCTGTGACTCGATGGGTGTTTTGACACAATACCTAGTGAGGCAGACAGGGAGAGGGGCATATAAACATGCTGGAGGTGGAGTGGATAATAGCTTGAACAGGGTGCGGGGCAGAGGGTGACAGAGGGGCTTAAAAGATCTGAGGAACACGGAGGAGACAAGACTAACAGAAGGATGAAGATGGCTCGTAGGCCACCCATGGCAGGGCAGACAAGGGAGAAGATAGACTTGAGGCGAACGAAGGGCCTTGGGAGAGTCCTAGCACTTTGCCTATGAGGTGGATGGGGAGTAGAGTCCGGGTGGGACCCACTGAGACGTGGAGTAGTGGGAGGCACTGACAAAGCAGGAACTCCATGAGGTCTCTTTAGGGCACATCAACCTTGGGAACACCAATGAAAAACACAAACATTGTCAAGGAGCAGTTGCATTCCACGGACCTGGGGTTCAGAGAGAGTCTGGGCTGGGTGTAATTGAAACCATGGGTGTTATTTTTGGACGAGGTCCTTAGAAACACCCAGAGGTGAGGGTCGTGTGCAAGTTCTAATTAAGGC